>NC_056744.1:1369174961-1369319961 GCF_019279795.1 Protopterus annectens | reverse complement strand
TGGTCTATGATTTTTAACATGGGTCGAGATGGGGGTGAGATTTGTACTTCAACAATGTCGGATTTGACATTATCGCCATATGGCCTCCAGACTTTGGCTACAGTGGATTCGACTGAGTCCGCTTGAACTTTCCCATGGTAAACCAAGTATTTGATTATTAATAATTTAATTTTAATGGGAGATTGAAATGTTCTAAATGGAACACATGCAACAGCAAAGGAAAAAATGTATGATTGATTTTTAATTAATAATGTTATACAGCTATTAAATTTCCAACAAGGGTGAATAATACAATGGATTTATTGTTTAACTTATATCCCTAACTAGAATATTAGCATTAACCAATTATGTCCATTAGGTAATTCTGATCATGTTGTAATTCAATTTTCAGTTCTGTTAAGCACAAATTTTAAATACCAGACCAAGACAATGTTTGATAAATAGAATGTTTTGATTTGGGCATAAGTGAATAAATTAATTTCATAGATGTATCCATGGCAACTCCTAATGATATATTCTAATAAATCAGATATGTTTGAATATATTTAAGACCATCTTAATAAGTATTAAGAAATCCGACACTAGCAGAAATTATTTTTCCCACCTTGGTGGGACATTAAGCACTCTAAATTGCTTAAAAAGAAAAAGGAGAAAGTCAGAATCTGGAAATAAATTATAAAAGTGCAACTGCTGAAAAAAGGCATGTAATTTGTTTAACAGAGGACTGAAGTTCTCACTAAGAACAGAAAATGCATGGATGAAAACAATCTGTCAACAAATGTTTTGGTTAAGAAATGTTATTCTTGTGATAATCAAGTAAAAGGTAGAATCAAAACAGCTGGCCCTAATTTTGTAGATGGAGCTGTATTACATGCTGTGTAAGACTCGCTGATGTATTTAATAATCACCTTATTTAATATTAATTTATTAGAAAGGCAGAGTATTATCAGCTTGACACTGCAACACTGGATAATTATGAGTGAAAAATGTTTGGTTTAGATGCCATGAGTAAGCATTTGGATTGTATAAGAAATGATAGCAGTACTGGGCCAGATAATTTATCAGGTTGTATTTGGGTTACATATCATAATTACATCATAACATCCTTTTTTTTAAAAAAATGTTACTTTATGGTAATGTTCCATCAAGATGGAAACAGGGTGATATTATATCAATTCATAAATGGGGACCAATGGATAAAATTTCCAATCATATTCTAATTAATTTGACTCATTTAGTAGGCAAAAGTTTTGAGTAATGATTTAAAGGATAGTTTATTGGACTCTATGCAACACATGCTTATAAATAACAGATCAACTTTTACAAATGTCATTTATTTTTATGAACCTATAACTTCTGCATTAGATCTGGGTTTATCTGTAGTAATGATATAGTAATGATATCTACCTGAAATCTTAAAGGCTTTTGAGAGAGTTCTAGATGATGTTATTATAGATGCAATAGGCAAGAAGTTGATTAACCCATAGATATAATTCACTAGATATCTGACTGGCTACATGGGGTATGAATGTACAGATGATAAACCAATAAGCAAAGGAGAATAGTATTGCTGGAATTGAATTCTTCCTCAAGTCTTGGTGAGTACCTTCATGAGGTGGACCTGTTTTTCACAAAATCTCATCAAGATGACACTGATATATAGACTGTATTTTATATAGCATGTTAGTAACAGCCTGCATTTAATTGCTGGAACCTGTGTTCTGAGAGACTGCTTTCCAATCTATCTGCAAATATGCAGAGCTGAGTATATATATATATATATTTTTTGGTTTTACAGTTTGTACTGTTAGTTGTTGCTTAGATCTCTGTTGAAACTACCCCCCCCCCCGATTTTCTGCCGTGTCTTCATTTGGTACAACTGGCTTTTACAGCTTGTGTGTTATCTAACTCAACGATCATTTGCATAAAATTAGACCTGTTAGTAACAGCCTGCATTTAAAGAACAGCCGCGGTGGTGCAGCGGTAGCATTGTTGCCTCACAGCAAGAGGTTCTCCTGTTCGATTCTGGGCTGGAGTGCGGGGAGTGCTTTCTGTGTGGAGTCTGCATGTTCTCCCCGCAGTTGGGTGGCATTCGAAAGACATGCGTAAATGGGTGTGCCTTTGTTGAAGGTTGAACTTCGAGCTGGCACCTCGGCATTCATGAAAATCTAGTGCCAATTATTAGCAGACAAAAGTTCCGCTGTAGCGACCCCTAACCGGGAAAAGCTGAAAGACAACAACAGTAACAGCCTGCATTTAATTGCTGGAACCTGTGTTCAGAGAGACTGCTTTCCAATCTATCTGCAAATATACAGAGCTGACTATTGTTTTGGTTTTAGAGTCTGTACTGTTAATTGTTGCTTAGATCTCTTTTGAAACTGCCCCCCCCATTTTCTGCCATGTCTTCAGTTGGTATAACTGTTTTTTACAGCTTGTGTATTATCTAACTCAAGGATCACTTGCATAAAATTAGACCTGTTAGTAACAGCCTGCATTTAATTGCTGGAACCTGTGTTCTGAGAGACTGCTTTCCAATCTATCTGCAAATATACAGAGCTGAGTATATATTTTTTTGATTTTAGAGTTTGTTAATTGTTGCTTAGATCTATGTTGAAACTGTCTCCCTCTTCTGAGAGACTGCTTTCCAATCTATCTGCAAATATACAGAGCTCAGTATATTTTTTTGGTTTTAGAGTTTGTACTGTTAGTCGTTGCTTAGATCTCTGTTGAAACTGATTTGTCCCATGCACCCTCCCTATTTTTGGCTTGTAGTTTAAATTTGGTGGCTTTTGCAGTTGCCCGCCCCACTGTAGATTTGATCTGGGACACTCTCCAAGTCCCATCTCTTTACCACATTCTACATAATAAACTCTTTCTGCACTTACACTTCCTTTTTAATTTAATTGCATTTTTTAAATTGTGTTTGGTTTAATATTGCTACATACTCAAGTGTGCTAGCTTGCACTGCAAGTGAATTGTTTTTACTACTGTTTTTGCTACTTTTCTGTAAAAAAAAAAAAAAAAACTGTAAGCCTGTTTCCTACCTTTCCTGTAACTAGCGTTCCAGATACAGATTTGCTGAATCCAGGACTGTATGTAAGCTTCTGAGCCCCCCAAGCCTTTCTGTGTTGGAGGGAAGCCTTCTAGTTTATCACTAGCACTAGGTTACCTGTCTACCACATAAGGAGTGGTTCTGGGACAGAAATTGTAGTTATTGGCCATTTGGGCAATCTCTTCCATCTCTCTCAACTTTCTGATTTGAAAGCCTGCATTTGCACTTGTTTCTGTCCTGTAACTCATCTAGTGCTGATATAGATTCTTAGTTTTAGCACTTAAATTTGCTTATTCATGCTCAGCACTTGTTCAGAACTTGTAAGCACTAAATAAGCTACTAATTACTATAGCACTCAACCTTCCTCATTACCTACAGGAAAACAGTTTTTGTACTTAATTTCTCACTTGCTTAGAGAAAAACAGCTCTTGCACTCACTTTCCTCACTTATCTAGAGAAAAATAGTTTTTTATTCAGTCATGTCCAAGGGTCAGCTCCCAGTGTTCTCTCCTGTCTATTTGATGAATCTGGGCATCTTGAGGCAATGTAGCAATTGCCTCATGTATACAGACAACCCTCTCCTCCTACCACCCAAAACTACAACCTGTGAGAGATGCACTTATCTAGCCAACCTGGAGGTAACACTCTCTCCAACCAAGATTGAACATGACAGTCATGATGAGAAGGTAAACATTTGTACCACACCACACTCATGACATAGTCTCACTAAATCTACACCACCAAAATCCACACATAGTAACACAAAAACATTCGCGGAGGCTCTCAATAATAATCTGTCTAAGCAACAGAGACCTCCGAAGCAGAAACACAAGCAACCTCCATCCCCCAACACAACCCAAACGACACATAGCCCACAGACTCAGTGTGCCACTCAATCACAGCCAATAAGGCAAAAGAACATACCCAACACACTAGTCATAGGTGACTCTATAGTCAGGCACACTGATGTCCCACTCACCAGGTAAACAAGGAGAAGGTTACTGTCAGCTGCCTGTCGGGTGCCAGGATCTGCCACATAACCCACACTCTCAGGTCACTCCACAACAAGTACAAATATGACTCTGTCATTGTCCATGTTGGTGTGAACGACCTGCGACATACCTCCTTGGACTACATGAAAAGAGACATGGAAGAGCTCTCCGATCTTGTAGCCCAGGCAGGTATGACCCTAGCCCTGAGTAGCATTCTGCCATTGCCCAGAATGATACTGCAGTACAAGGACAAAATGATTGACTTCAACAATTGGCTAATCTTCTGGTGTCATTCTAAGGGGATCCAGTATCTGTCTGCTCGGGATGACATAGTCGACAAACCATGATGCTTTGCCACAGATGGCCTGCACCTGTTGCCCCTGGGATTCTGGATATTGGGTAAGGCTCTTCCTGCTCCTATAGTGCCTTTTTTTAGGCAAAGTTTAAATAACAAATTCACCACCGTAACAGGAACAGGCAAGCAAAAACTGAGGGTAATGCTACTCAATGCTAGAAGTCTAAATCTCAAAATGCACTCACTCAAGGCACTACTTAAAATGGAGAACATCGATATCTGTGCAGTGACTGAGACCTGGTTCAAGGCTCCAAACAGCACCCGTGCACTACCAGACTATAACTCATACCACACTTTTTGGCCATGTAACCTGGACCGAAACACCAAAGGCGGAGGTGTGTCCATATTATTTAAGGATATCCACACCTCCAGACTAGTTGCTCAGCATAATGCAGCCGAGGTTATCCAAGTGCAACTAACTCTGGGCAAAACTGCAATCCAAACTGTAGCTTGCTACAGATCCCCCACCATGCCCCAGGATTCCCACTCCTCTTTTCTTGATGTACTGGAAAATATTAGGGTTCAACCAAACATCCTAATAATGGGCGACTTCAACTACCCCACCATTAACTGGGAAAACTACTCGTGTATCAACTCCTTAGCTCAATGCTTTCTGGAATTCATAAACTCCACTGCCCTGGATCAACTTCTCCACATCCCCACCAAGGGCAACAATATCCTAGACCTAGTCATTACCAACATGAGTGACCGGTGTTCCACACCGGAAGTCAACTCCTCATTGGTCCGATCTGACCATAAACTAATCACCCTTGATATCCACATCCCACCCCCACCCCCACCCCCCATTAAGGAAACCATGGTAAAAAATTTCTCCAAAGCCAGCTTCATGCTTACCACTAATTCTAAGGACAACCACAAGGCATTCTATAACTATGTCACGAATCTCGATGGCAACACCCAGATCTGCTCTGAGTTACAGCACAACAGCATGAAAATTACAGAACCAACTGATATTGCCAACATCCTGGCAGATAAGTTCAGTGCTAATTTTACCCCCCCCCCACCCCCTAAAGGTCCCAGATCTATATAGGAAGAAGGCAGAGTCCCTGTAATCACAACTACGCAGGTAAAAGCTACACTCTCTAAAGCCAAAAAAACTCAGCATCTATGGGACAGGACAACATCCCAGGCTGCGTTTTACACGAACTTCAGAATGAACTGGTTCCCCACTTAAGCACCATGTTCAATAATAGCCTCACATCAGGCTTTGTGCCCACTGAATGCCGCACAGCAACAGTTATCCCAATTCACAAAAGGGGAGCCACCACTGATCCCGGGAATAATCGACCTATTAGCCTGACGAGCCTGGTCTGCAAGGCCATGGACCGTATTATCATGGAACTCATAAACAAAGACATTGGTAACCTCCAAACTCTGGATCCCACCCAGTTTGGGTTTATGAAAGGCAGATCATGCCTCCTGAACCCAATCGACTTCTTTGAGGCAGTCACCAAAGCCGTAGATGAGGGTAAGATGGTTCACACAGCCTATCTTGACCTCGCCAAGACTTTCAACACCATCCCCCATTCTGAAATTATAGCTAAACTCACTAAACTAGGTATAAATCCCTATGTCACAAGATGGGTTGCCAACTGACTCACTGACAGAACCCACACTGTAAAAGTTGCAGACTCCAAATCTGACCTCAAAGCAGTGACAAGGAGTACCACAGGGTTCTGTCACGGGACCTCTCCTGTTTGGTATCTACTTCTCTGAAGTACAGGCTAACACAGAAGGCCTCTGGCTAATGAAGTTCGCAGATGACTGCAAACTAGGAGCCATAGTCAAGTCCCCAAATGATGTGGACATCCTACAGAAGGGCCTCGCTGAGACACATGGCTGGTGTCAGAGCCATGGCATCAAGCTCAATACCAAAAAGTGCAGCGTCATCCCCTTTGGTAAAAACTCTGTACCCATGAACTACCACATAGGCAGCAATCTACTTAACACTGAATGTGTGATCAGAGACCTTGGGACCCAGGTGGACAGTAGTCTCTCCTTTGATAGTCACATCGCCACAGTAGTCAGGAAGTCCTTCTACGTGGCACATCTCATTATAAAAGGGTTCTCATCCAGGAAAAAAAGGTCATTGTTTCCCTCTACTCAACACTCATTAGACCCATTATAGAGTACAACACCCCTTTTGGAATGTACCTCACAAGACATCTGCAGCAGCTGGAAAGGCCACAGAAGTACCTCACAAAGAGGATTACTGGCCTCAAACAAATGCCCTACACTGACCGCCTCAAAAAACTCCAGCTTTACTCCATAGCATATTGCCTACTCTGAGGTAATCTCTGCCTAACATATAAAGCTATGTCAATCCCAGAGCTGTTGGACATGCTACACCTAAAGAAATCCCAATCCCTCCAAGCTACATGCTCTAGGGACCTAAACCTTGTCACCACAATAAACAGGACATGCTGGAGGGATAGATTCCTGTCCCAGAGACTTCCCATACGCTGGAACAGGCTACCCATCTATGTCAAGTAAAGTTCTTCATTAGCACTCTTCAAGAAAAATCTTGATGAGTGGATGGGAAATAGGAAATACACCCCGGGGATCACTTCTGTGTCTCTGCTCGACAGTGGCACAGGAAAATAACTTTCTTGGGTGGTGTAAGCCAGGGAACCTTGTTGGCTAGGCTTACATAGGCCCTTGGACCGATAGCCTAGTACCTACCTATTAACCTATGAACCTATGGACTGAAGTAAGTTAAAAAATGTAAAAGATAGATGGGTGCACAAGACCCAGGATAAAAAAAAAAAGTGCCCGATCCTGGTAGGTGCACTGGTGCCAGGACTGGGAAAGACTGGCTGTGTAGAATCCTCAAGACACAGAAATATTCCTACAATGGGGCTAGAATAGGCTCAGGTGAGAATGACCCCTCTGTTGTAAAAGGAAGCAGTAGTCCACAAAAATCACGAAAACTGATAAGCCAAAATAGAATATTAAAGATGATAGAGTGGAATATTGAGGATAAGAAAGAAACTGTGTATTGTTAGTATTATTCAAGAAGCCCCGAATTTCTAGACAGAAGATGTACAAAACGATTAAGGAGAAATTAGAGAAAAGGAATAATATTCGCACAAGAAAAACTGTTAGAAGCTTCAAATAAAAATGCATGTTCATTAATATAACAAATTCATGAGAAACACTATATAGACCAAGAAAACCTGGGCCATTTGGAAAAAGAGGCGATTGAGAAAGCCAAAAATATAAAGAACAAAATCTAGAGATTTTTCAATGGTATAAAAAAGAAATACGGACATGGAAAAGAAAGAGAGATCTGGCATGGTACAACATTTATGCAAATGAGAAAGACAAATTAATCAATACAAAACTGCAGCCCCAAAAATATTTGAAGAGAAATACTGGCAAAGGCATCTAGATATGGAAAAAATCACAATACAAAAAATAAGAACACAAAGGGGGAACATAGAACAGAAGATTATTAAAGTAGAAATTCAGAAAATAGAAGTTGAAGTTATGGAATACCTGTAAAGTGAAGGAAGTAGTGTAGAAAGACTAACATAGGTTATATCAAAGCATGATGGAACAAGTCCCCCAAGTAAGGAGAAACAGGAGGAGCAGGAGGCATATGAGGAAGAAATATTGGCATGGGAAAGAAAAAGATTTAATGTTACAATACTTATTTAAACGAGGAAGCAAAACTAATCAATCCAAAAAGAGCAGCACCAAAGATATTTGAAGAGAAATACAGGCAATGGCATCTATACATGAAACATTTTACAATACAAAAACTAAGCAAACAAAGAGAAAAGGTAGAAAAAATGATTAGTAATGGAGAGGTTAAATAAATAGAAACTGAGGTTATGGATTACCTAAGAAGTGAAGGATTTAGGGTAGAAAATCTAACTCTGATAACATCACAGCAGGACAGAGCAATGGATACCCATGTTAATGAGAAACCAGTGGAAGTGGGAAACATCTGATTAGTTGTCATATGAAGATACTTTGGAGGCTTCAATAGAAAACCAGTACAAAATTCAGCTGGAGCTGTACAGCAAAGGAAGGAACAGGAAACTGTGGCATCTATGATGCAGTCAATGTTGTGGAGTGATAGGCCACTGAGTTTCCATATGAAAGAGCAATGGATGAAACAGGTTGAATCTGAAGAGAAGGTGGCACATGAGGATGTTCTGGAACTTTCTGTAGAATGCCTGAAGGGAATGGAGAACAAAGAATGCGCCCTCAGTTTAGAAAAAAATGATCTAAGGGAAGAGTGTCTTGATTTAATAGAGATGGAAAAACATATTAAGATCAATGAAACAGACTAACAAAAGCCAATAAAACCCAAATACTTAGAAGTTTGATAAAACAAATGAACACAGTAATTAGGAATGTTCATAGAAATTCATACGGTATAACAGAAGTAAGTAGGGCATATTACCGTGCACCTAAATTAATAACAGATAAAGTCTTACCAGAAAAACATAGGACAGTAAGGGAAAAGAAGGGGAGAAATCAAATGCCATCATGGAAGTACCAAATAGAGAAGACTATAAAGCAATTAAGACAAGAAGTGTCACTGTTAGAAGAGTACAGAAGAGGGAACAGATGAACAAAATACTCAGAAAGATAGACATGATAAAAGCAATGCACTGTATCAGAACAGATCAGGATCTCTCGTGCACTATTACAAATAATAAACTAAAAATATCAGCATAGGCAGAAAAACTTAGAAGATATGCAGATAAAAATAAAGGAAAAGTACAAAATAAACAATTTATTGATGACAAAAAGTTTTATACAGAATTGCGAAACAAGGCAAAAGGAATTGAAACATCACAGAAAAAAAGAAATAGGCACATTCTGGAGCAATATCTATGAAAATTCTGGGGAATATAACAAAGATTTTAAATGAATAGAAGAAGTAAAAGAAAGAATAAGAAGTTCAAATGTACAGGATATGAAATGGGATGAAGTAACAGCCAGAAAGATTGAAACGAAGTTAAGAAAACCCAAGGTCCCTTCCATCTTTGGGATCTCCAAGGTGCACAAGGACATCAACGATCCTCCGCTTCGAGCTATTGTTTCAGCTGAAGGATCAGTTACAGCACCTCTAGCAAGGTTTGTGGACGTCAAAGTGAAAGGGCTTATTTTGAACAACACGAACATCTTGAAAGACTCGTGGGATTTTTTGAGGAAATTACAACATGAATTATTCAACGATGAGATCTCTTTTGGAACCCTGGACGTTGTAGACTTATTTACCAGTATTCCTCATGATGTGGGGATGGAGTGGTTTGAAGAGATGCTGAGTGGTTATAAAGAAATTACTCAGAATGAGTTTCGAACTACCTTGGTTTTGATGGAATTGGTACTGAAAAACAATTTCATTTTTTTCCAGGGGGAATATTTCAAACAGGAAAAGGGAGTGGTTATGGGTGCACACTGTGCCCCTACATATGCTAACATAGTCATGGCCTACTGGGAAAACAAATATTTGTTAAATTCCCCTTACCAAGGGCTTTGGTCTTTGTACGGGAGATTTTTAGACAATCTCTGTTTTCTATGGATAGGTAATCAAATCCAATTTGAAGAACTTGTTGATTTTCTAAAGGGAATAACAGAATTCTTTGACTTCACTTATAAATTCAATAACAAAGAGCTCATCTATTTGGATGTTAATATACAAAAAGGTAACGGACATTTTGTATCCAGAATTCATAGGAAGGAAACCTTTTCAAATTCCTACCTACATTTTTCCAGTTCTCACCCACTACACCAGAAGAAAGGTGTTTTGAAAGGGCAACTGGTTAGAATGTGTAGAATGACTTCTGACGATGAGATTTTTGTCAGTGAAGTAAATATACTGAAAGGGTTTTTCTTGAATAGAGGTTACCCAAGTGACTTATTTGACACAATACTGAAAGAGGTATCAGATGAAAGGTTGGGAAGATTTTCGCCAATCCTAGGGAAAACAATGCTTGAAATGAGAAAAGACACCAGTCCGAATACTAGTATGGCAAGGAATTTCAACTCAGGGTTTGTGACCACTTATGACGGTCAATCTGGTATAGTAAGGAGAGTTATGAATAGGGAATGGACAAAATTCTCCAATATTTCAGATTTGAAACATACTTTTGACGAGCCCTTAATTCATATTTACCGTAAAGGAAAAACTATTAAAAACTTTCTAGAAAGAGGTTCTAATAATTTTCACCAGGGGAAGTCTACTAGGGAAAAGAAAGGTTTGTATAAGTGTGGAAGATGCAAATACTGCACCTACCTTATTACTGGTAGCACATATTACATAGAAGCTAGAAACAGGAATATTTTGTTAAATACATATGTAAACTGCAATACTAAAGGAATAATCTATTTAGCTACATGTAAGGAATGTTCATCCTTTTATGTTGGTAAAAGTGAGAGACAACTAAAACAAAGGATATATGAACACCTATATGAGATTAAAAATAAAAATGAAAAAAACGCACTATACAAACACAGTACGACTTGTAAAACTGGTGGTTTTCAATTTTTTGTCCTTGAGGTTGTTCCATCAGACCCTAGGGGTGGCATGTGGGAGACGTTGGTTGAATACAGAGAATTGTACTGGCAACTTACACTGGAAGCTAACAGAGCACCAGGCCTCAACGATATGATCTCTTTAGCGCCAGTATTGAAATTGAGATCTGCTAAGTTGTAAATTAGTCACAATTAATTATGTTTCAAGTTAACTTCTCAATTCTTGTATTCAACATTTTTAACATTTTTTTCATTTTTTCATTTATTTATTTTTCTATCCACTCATTAATTATATTTAAATATTCTAATGACAATCTTTCCCTACATCAACAATTTCATTGTTTGATTGAATTTTTTCCTTGACTTATACCCTTATTTACTATTTACTATTTCCCTGTTGACAACAAGTTTATACTTAAACTATTCAATGTAAGCAAGTGGTCAATGCACATATTTGCACCTTAGATTTAGTCAGGTTCTTTTTGGCTTTGATTTTATATTTATACTTTTGGCCACAAGATGGTGCTAATGCACAACACTTGCTACTGAACTCAATATACATTTTATAGGTTTGCAAAGTTTTTCCTTAAGGTCTTGTATTTTTACCATGCATTTTTATCATGAATTTTAACACTTAATATATATATACTTGTCTGACATACATCAACTTTTATCCATTTGATTATGTATCAGTTGTATTATTACTACTGCATTTTAAGATATACGTTTTTAAAAATGAAGATGAATGTGTTTAATTAATTAAGTTTTCTATTGGATAATCAATTAATTTATGTGTGTATATATACAAGGGGGATTTTGTGTTACACTTGTTTGTTTTTCTGATGAAGTTCACGACGAAAACGTTTCACTACAGTTTGTCAGCGTTAATGTAGTTTGTGCTGTTTCTGATTGCATTAAACGGAGTGTTTCAACGGAGTGAGGCTATCCTTCTTGGTGTGTGGTGATTACTAGTTTATAGATAAAAATAAAGGAAAAGTACAAAATAAACAATTTATTGATGACAAAAAGTTTTATACAGAATTGCGAAACAAGGCAAAAGGAATTGAAACATCACAGAAAAAAAGAAATAGGCACATTCTGGAGCAATATCTATGAAAATTTTGGGGAATATAACAAAGATTTTAAATGAATAGAAGAAGTAAAAGAAAGAATAAGAAGTTCAAATGTACAGGATATGAAATGGGATGAAGTAATAGCCAGAAAGATTGAAACGAAGTTAAGAAAAGCTCCTAATTGGAAAACCTCATACCCAGATGCAGTACCTAACTTCTGGTTAAAAGTACTAACATCTTTCATGAAGACTTTGCCATGAGTAAAACTATTTATATGAACACCCCAAACAGACACCAAAGCAATATTCCTACTTAACAGCAAACCTGCAAGCTTTCCTAAAAACTATAGAGGAATAACTAAATAACTAGCCTTCTGACGACATATAAACTATGCACTGGAATTGATTGATGTGTACATTGTTTATAATCATTTAGATGAAAACTCAATCATTGCAATAGAACAAAAGGGTAATGAAAGAAAGTCATATGGATCAAAGGATCATTTGCTATTAAATAAAAGTCATAATGTAGAACTGTAAAAAGGGGAAGAAGCTAAGTATGGCATGGAAAGACTACAAAAAAGTATTTGACAGTATCCCACATTCATGGATAAAAGAGTGTTTAAAATGTATAAGATACACCCTACACTGATCAATTACATTACAGTGACCATGGAACAGTGGCACACTACTATGTAGTTAAGCCATGATAAATGATAAATTATTATTTCAGGGATAAGCATTCAAAGAGGGATATTCCAGGGTGACTCTTTGTCACTGCTGCTCTTTTGTCTTGCCCTTAACCCATTAAGCTAATTAACAGATTAGATCATGGCTAAAATTTGGCTTTTCATCTTCTTTTTCTGGAGGATTTAAAACTGTGTAGTTAATCAGGTGTGGAACTGAAAGAAAACTGTAAGTGGTCAAACTTTTTTCAGATGACACAAGAATGACATTTGGTCTTGACAAATGTGCAAAAGCATTCTTTAAAGCAGAAAAGCTACAGCACTAAGAAAATACCAGCCTGGGAAAATAATGTGATATAACAGAACTTAAGCAAGAGGGCATGTATAAATATCTGGGAACTGATGAAAGATCAACAATAAAACATGAATAAATGCAAATAAAACTTAATAAGGAATAATTTAGAAGACTAAAACTAATACAGAAAACATATCTGACCTCAGCAGTAATGGAAATCAAAATCTAAACCAACTGTACTAGAAGCAGTGAATATAGTAACAGAGATAAAACAACTGGAACTGAGATCTTTAGAAAAGGGTAGGAGCAAACTACATATGAACAAATGGGAATTGTGGGAGCAATGCATACAAGGGAGGAATGAGGTTTAAAAGGCATCAGGACTTAAATGAGCTATGTAATGTTTGAAAAAGATTGGGTAGATTATAAGTGATGTATAATGTTTGCAACTGGGAGTGTGTCATTATGGTTTATGATGTAAAATGCTTGCAAGTAGGGTTGTGTGGGTGTGGTTTGTTTTCATTTATATAAATGTATGAGTGCCTATGTAGTAAGTGATGGTTTAATAAGGATGTTTCTTATTTAACAAAAAGGCAGGAATTGAATAATTTATGAAATGTTGCTTATGTTATATGATATATAACAATATATGGGAAGCATAATATTTGTTATGTTAATTATAGTTTGATTACTTTTATATGAATGTAAATCTGCCTATGTCACAGGTGATAATTCAATAAAGATGTTTGAAAAAAAAAGAAAACAACTCTGACATCTAGGAACAAAGTCCAAGCTATAAACCACTTTGCTCTTCCTGTCCTAACTTACAGTTTTGGAGTGATCGACTGGCCCCAAAAGATGATGGATTAAACAAACAAACAAGAAACACTAACCACTGAAGACTGCAGTGCTAAAACAATCACTGAAGATGATGGATTAAACAAACAAACAAGAAACACTAACCACTGAAGACTGCAGTGTTAAAACAAGGGTCTATATTATAAACGCGAAACCTCACATACGCGAATACGGAAACGTCGACACATATTGAGTGAACTGCGAAAACACAGAACGTCCAGAAGTGCAAAATTGGAAATGTCGAATCGTCATATTTGGCCCTTCTCCAGTATAGCTGCTTAAGGTAAGTGCGCAATAGTTACAGACCTTAGGGTTAGGGTGCGGGTTAAGGTAAGTGCATACGTAGTAGCATATATAAGCTTTAGTTTAGGGTTAGAAGTAGGGTATTGTTAAGTGTATGTAAGTGGATTATTTATTTTATTTGGGTAGGTAGTATGTAGTGGGTGGTGGGGTTGGCTAACTATGCCGGTTCAACATTTTGAATTTCGCGCTTTACGACGTTCGGTGTTTTCACGGTTCGCTCAATATGTGTCGCCGTTTTCATATTTGCATAAGTGTAGTTTTGTGATTATAATATAGACGCTACAACAATGACTGTAGATTAAACACAAGCACTACAATATCACCACGAAGAGACAGAGAGAATAGAATGCGTGTTTAGCAGATAAAATCAAGATAAAATCAGCACAATTTAATAATAAACAGATAAAAATCCTTCAAAACAACAGGATGTAAATCCTCACAAACAAACAGGATAAACTCTTTTGGCTATGCCTTCATCAGATCCGATGTCTTACATACAAAGAGACATAGAGTCATAAAATACCAGGATTTGCAGGCAGGAATGAAGGCAATGTGGAAAAAGGATACCCAGACAGTTCTAGTTGTAGTAGGACCAATGGGTCTTATAAAGAAGAATTTACAACTGTACTTAGATACAGTGCAATGAAAAAGTATTTGCCCCCTTCCTAATTTCTTATTTTTTTGCATGTTTGCCACACTTAAATATTTCAGATCATCAAACAAATTAAAATACTAGACAAATATTAGACAAAGATATCCAGAGTAAACACAAAATGTAGTTTTTAAGTGATGATTTCATTTATTATGGAAAAAAGAAATTTCCAAACCTACATGGCCCTATGTGAAAAAGTAATTGCCCCCTTGTTAAATCATGAAGTAACTGTGGTTAATCACATTTTTGGGAAAGCTAAGTTCAATTTCTCTAGCCACACCCAGGCCTGATTACTGCCAGATCTGTTGAATCAAGAGATCACTTAAACAGAACCTGTCAGACAAAGTGAAGTAGGCCAAAATATCCCAAAAAGGAAGACATCATGCTGTAATCTAAAGAAATTCTGTAACAGATGAGAAACAAACTAATTGACATCAGTCTGGAAAAGGTTACAAAGCCATTTATAAAGCTTTGGGACTCCAGCGAACCATGGTGAGAGCCATTAACCACAAATGGAGAAAACATGAAACAGTGGTGAACCTTCCCAGAAGTGGCCGGCCTACAAAAATTACCCCAAGAGCGCAGCGACAACTCATCCAAGAGGTCACAAAAGAACCCAGAACAACATCTAAAGAACTGCAGGCCTCACTTGCTTCAGTTAAGGTCAGTGTTCATGACTCAACCATAAGAGAGACTTGCAAAAATGGCATGCATGGCAGACTTCCAAGGTGAAAACCATTGCTGACCAAAAAGAACATAAAGACTTGTCTCACTTTTGCCAAAAAACATCTTGATGATCCCTAAGACTTTTGGGAAAATATTCTGTGGACTGACAAAACAAAAGTTGAACTTTTTGGGAGGTGTGCTTCCTGTTACATCTGGCGTAAAAGTAACACAGCATTTCAGAAAAAGAACATTATGCCAACAGTCAAACGTGGTGGTAGTGTAATGGTCTGGGGCTACTTTGCTGCTTCTGGACCTGGATGACTTGCTGTGATTGATGGAACCATGAATTCTGCTCTCTACCAAAAACTCCTGAAGGAGAATGTCCAGCCATCAGTTTATCACCTCAAGCTGATGTGCACCTGGGTTCTGCAGCAGGACAATGATCCGAAACAAACCAGCAAGTCCACCTCTGAATGGCTTATAAAAAAACAAAATCAAGGTTTTGGAGTGGCCTTGTCAAAGTCTGTACTTAAATCCAATTCAGATGCCGTGACATGACCTTAAAATGCGGTTCATGCTTGGAAACCCTCCAATATGGCTGAATTAAAACAATTCTGCAAAGAAAAGTGGGCCAAAATTCTTCAACAGCGATGTGAAAGACTCATTGCCAGTTATCGCAAATGCATGGTTGCAGTTGTTGCTGCTAAGGGTGGCACAACCAGTTATTAGGTTTAGGGGGCAATTACTTTTTCACATAGGACCATGTAAGTTTGGATAGTTTTTTTTTTTCCTTAATAAATAAAATCATCACTTAAAAACTGCATTTTGTGTTTACTTCTGTTATCTTTGTCTAATATTTACATTTCTTTGATGATCTGAAACATTTAAGTGTGACAAACATGCAAAAAAATAAAAAATCAGGAAGGGGGCAAATATTTTTTCATTGCACTGTATGTATGAACTTGCAGGAGCCATTACTGGGCATGTTGCAGGTGCTGTGAAAAGCACCTCTGGCTAAAGATCGAAACAATACTAATTTCATGAGCTTTAATCATACTTTGACTTAGGAATGGGATCCATTCCTTAGAGGTGATCTCTGCCTTACATACAAGGCAATCTCTGACCCTGCTGTACTGGAAATGCTGCATCTCCATAAGTCAAATAGTACATGGCTACTTGCTCTAAAGACCTTAACCTGGTATGTGGCATTAATAGAACCTGCTTGAGGGACAGATTTGTCTCCCAGAGGTTACCACACCTTTGGAATAGAATCCCACTACATGTCAAACAGCGCACCTCATTGGCCCTCTTCAAACCCAATTTGGACGATTGCATGGGTGACTGTAAATTCACCCCGGGGTTCCCACCTGTGTCCTCTTGGACAGGGTCAACTGGTGCTGATTGTGGAAATAAGGGTAGAATTTGTCTAGGCTTGCAAGGGCCTTAGGGCCATTTGCCAAGTAATTTCCTATGATTCTGTGATCTTATGATATTAGAAATCCAAAAGACTTGAAGAAATTAAAAAAAAAAAGAGATTACAGAATTAATTCTTTAATTTAAGCTTGGCTCCATTTTAGGACCAATGCTGCTTAGCACTGTATTTTCTTTCATGCCTTTCATACCATAAGTGTTTTGTGACTTCTGATAGGGATACTGTTAACTTAAATTCTTATTTAAGTTCAATGGCTTCCTGGTTAAAATAAAATGGGCTTAATATTAACAAGGAAAAATGCAGAGTCCTGAATTCTGAAAAGCCTTCACCTAAAGAAATCCAAGTCACTGCGAGCCACGCACTCTAGTGAGCTAAACCTCTCCACAACAATAAATAGAACATGCTGAAGGGATAGATTCCTGTCACAGAGACTCCCCATGCTTTGGAACAAAATTCCTAACTACATTAGGCAGAGCCCCTCACTAACACTCTTCAAGAGAAACCTGGACGAGTGGATGGGTAACAGAAAATACACCCCTGGGATCACTTCATTGGTTATGCTTGACAGAGGCTCAGTTAATTAATCAATGGGGCAGCGAAAGCCGAAACACTTTGGCTAGGCTTATAAATGCCCTCGGGCAGATAGCCTAGTACCTACCTATGAACCTATGAACCTATGAATGGGCAGATTGAGGATGCAAGCAGTAGGCAGCTTATCAGATAGTCAGTCTCTTATCATGGCTTTGGCCAGCTCACTTGAGGACAGTGAAAAGGTTTAGAAAAAAATATATTTTATTTCAAGTGTCTGAAACACTTCCAGAAGCAGAATTTCTTAAAAAAAAACATAAAACAGTTCTTTACTATTAAATGAAGGATGAAGGCCAGAAATCCAAGCAACAGTAATTGCTCAACACTCAAATACAGTTCTGAAAGTAAACGTACCATAACAGTATATGTTTGAATGATCACTGCTGCAATAGCCTAAGCTATGTGGGTTATACCCTAAATAGGATATAACAGCTGGTCAGCTTCCAAAGCTTCAAGGTACCATCCATGAGCCCAAACTAGTAGTCAGCTCCAGCTGAGCTGACTAAAGGTCAGGTATGAGTGGCACGTCTTTAAGACCATTCATGGCAACTGAGAGAGGGACACTAAAGCCCTTAGAGCACAATGTTAGGAAAAGAAAAATCATATATGTCTACACCCTAGCCTAAAGTTGTACACAAAATAAGAGGGGGGGGTGGCAGGAGGGAGCAGCTTCTGCAGCACTGATCATTCAAACATCTACTGTTATGGTAAGTTTGCTTACACAGCTGTACTTTGTTCACCTTGATCAATGCTGCAGTGGTCTAAGTTATATGGGTAGATTACAACAACTTATAAAGACTGTGAGGAAGAAGGATGATGGTCTAGGAGCCCTAGGAGACTGGTCCAAGCAAAGCCTGTCTTAGACTTGGAGAAGGAATCTAGTTTGTAAAAGTGTGCACAGAGGACAAAAAGCTGCTGCTTCCAGAATCTAGTCCTTTCCAACAAACCATAGAAGGTGCCAAGGCCCTAGTAGAGTGAGCCTTGACCATGCCTGGAATAATTTAGTTGTGGTGGGAGTAACAAAAGGAAATAATCTGAGACAACCATTTGGAAGTAGTCTGTTTTCACACAGGTTGTCCATTTTTTCCTTAACTTCACAAGAAAAAATAAACAACTGGTCATAAGTTCTGAACAATTTTTTTTTCTATCAAGACGATATGCAAGTTGTGTGTGGACATAGGTATGGAGTATTTTCCCTCAATTTTAGGTTATGGAAAGAAGACAGGGAGATGGATAGTTTGGCTTAAACTAAACTCAGGTACCACTTCAGGCATTAAGGAAGGATTGGTTCTCAAAGAAGCCCTAACTTTGTAGAAAATGAGATTAGGCTGATCCACCATAAGAATTTGGAACTCAGATACTCTTCATTCAGAGTTAAGAAAAATGAGTAAGACTGTTTTCTATATCAATAACCTCAAACCAGCTTGATGAGCTGCTTTAAATGGAACAAGTAGTCATCATAAGGAAGATCCACTGTTTTTCTAAGAGGCTTCTTATGCAGAACCCTTTTCAAAAACATTTTCACATGAAAATGCATAGAAATAGGTCAGACATGTTGAAATGGTTGACAAATGAACCTTGACTGAGGAGTAAGAGAGATCATAGGATAGTGACTCAAACAAAAAATGTAAAATTGGCTCTGAATGGATGTTGGTTCTTGTTCTTGCACCAACTAGAAAACCATTTCCATTTGCCAATATATGATTTTTTAGTAGCAGGCTTTCTTGCCTTGATTAATATCTGTGGCACGTCCTCAGAAAAGAGGTACCTAAAAGGTATTAAAACCCTATTATCCATGCAGTCATTTGTAGTTGTTTGGGGCTGGGATGTATCAAACACTCTTGATCTTGTGTGAGTAAATCTAGTCCGTAAATAAGCTTGTGATGATTGCCACCGGTTATTTCCAAAAGATGGGAGAACCACTGTTACCTGGGTCTGAATGGAGTCACCACAATGATCTTTGCAGAATCCTTCTGAATTTTCAAAAGTACCTGGGAAATCAGTAGAAAGGATGCAAAGCATACAGGAGCGTAACTATCCAAGAAAAAGAAAAGAAAAGAAAAGCCATCTGTCTTCCTGATCTTCTTGCATGTAATCCTCAAGTAGAATTTTACCTGGTGATTGTTCGGAGAGGAGGCAAAAAGCTCTATTTGAGGTGCTCCCCACAGATGGATCAAATCTTGGTAATTCCATGATTCAGTTTCCATTCATGATTGTCTCTCCAGGTCATGTTCAGCTTGTCTGCCACACAGTTTTGCTCTGACAGAATGTAAGATGCCTGTAGACTGAGGTTGTGCTGTAAACGTATATTCCTTGCAAATTTGGTAAGTCTGCACAGGGGGTAAGATCTAGTTCTCCCTTGCTTGTTTAAGTGCCACATCACTGTGGTGTTGACTGTAAACACTTTTTAGAAATCCTAGGAAACACAGATCATTCAGAGAGTTAACAGCTTGTATAAAAAGTTAGCATTTCTTTTATGCAGATGTGTTTTGCTGCTTTTCTTTTTCTTTTTTGTGCCAAAGACCTTGCACTGTTATATCCATTGATACTGCTCCACAGGCAAAGCAAAGTCTGAGGTTTTGGTTTTGACTGACTTTGCTGGGCAGGAAGGCAGAATGGGAGACCCAGATTCTGGATTCTGAGAAATTTGGTGACTCCAACACGCCAACTCCCTCTTTACAAATCTTAAACCTGGAATTTGAAAAGTCATGAGCAGTGATGCTGGGACCATAGAGATTTACGATACCATTGTATTTTTCCTCATGTGGAGTCTTGTAAGAGTTTTCATGAGAATCATACATGCTATACTAGACCATAAATCCTGAGGAATTCCCTCTCAGAACAGCAGTCAGAGGGGAAAACCCCAGAAAAAGATTTAAATACAGATCTATTTTTTTTTCTTGTTGAAGAAAAGTTCTTTGTTCTGAGGTGTCCAGCAAGTATCTCAGAAAAATAATCCTGTCAGAAGGAGTCAAAAAAGACTTCTGAATATTCTCTTGCAATCCCTGCCTGTGAAGGAGATATGTCACCCAAGAGAGGGTGATTCCTGACACTTTGAAAAAACTCTTTGAAGATAAACAAGAGATCTAAATAAGGAACAATACCCAAACCCTGCACTTTGCAGTGGGCTATTACAAGGGCTAGACACTCTGTGAACATTCTTCGAGCACTGGATAGCCCAAAGGGAAAGGCAGAAAACTGATAATGTGACCTAGACACACAAAACCTTAAGTAACATCTGAAATTGGGATGTATAGGAATGTCATGATATGTATCTTTTAAATCAAGGGTCACTAAGAAATTCAAATGAGGCAGGAGGGTTAAGAAGTTGTGAAATAGCTTTTTGTACTTGTGCACTATCAGAAATTGGTTCCAGAATGAAAAGTCTAGAACTGGTCACCAAGAATCTTCTTTATTTAGCACCAGAAAAATCCTTGAAAAAAACTTTCAACTAGCATAGGAGTAGGAACAGCCTAAATCAAAGTCCTGGGAAAGGATGTGCTGTAAGACAGGTTAAGACAAGAATTTAGTCTGGCAGTTAGAAGAAATTCCCTGGGATGTAGGAAGAATCTCCCACTGCCATCTGTAACCTTGATGGATTACATTCAGAAGCAGTCTCTCTGAAACAATCTGTTGCCAAAGAGAGAGAGAGAGAAAGATGGTGGTGGTCCAAACTTTCTATAGGATTAAATGAATGCCAATATAGGAGGAGGAGACCATGTCCTTTGTATAGTCATTCTGATTTAATTTGACTGTCCTTTGTTTGGGGGGGGGGGGGTCCTGATCTTTTTGGAACCTCCCTGACATTGATTTTTAAATGTCTGCATACCAGCAGCTTGTTGAGTCAGTTTGTTTTGCTTTTTGCCAAAGTTACACGAGAAAGCAAAGAATTCCTTAGAAAACATAGAGAATGAGGACTGAAAAAATCTGAGAGATTCCATGAATCATCTTCCCTCTCTCATCACATTTCTTGGTGACCTCTGCATCGGAGGTCCAAAAACTAGTTTGCTGAGGGAAAATCCAATGTTTCTTTCTTGACATCCTCTCAGAGGTTCTATGACTAGAACTAGGCAAACCTCCATAAAACAGTTCAAGTGGTGTCAGCCCTTGAAGTGGCATCCCCAGAGTCATATGCACATTCCAAACAATAAATAGAGATCTGGGAAGCAGAACAAACTGAATTACACAAATCAGATTTCTTCTCACAGGAAGAAACAGATGCCAAAACATTCCTCATACTTTCACAATTAGCCAGGATAAACTTCAACATATGAGCCTGGAAATTTAGAATTTTTTAAATAAGAGTTGCAGAAGCATACACTTTTCCTCCAAACTTATAAAAAGCTTTCCCATCCTTGTCAGAATGAGTGGGGTTAGCATTAACAAAATGCTTAGTAGTAGTTGGGTTGATGGATATTATGGCTGTTGCGTAGGATCTGGGATTAGTGTATAGAAAAGTAAAAAACTGATTAACTTTGTATAATCTATCTGTTTTTTGGAGACGCAGCTGGCTGACTGTCAGGGGAAGTACAAGCTGTAACAAAAATATCCTCCAAAACAGAAAGAACTGGAGGAATAGGCATAAGTCTTGGAAAATCCATTACTAATAAATCATAGTAATTTCTGAGCAATTCAGATGCATTACCGCTTTCCCAATGAAAAGAAAAAATTGACTCCTTCTGGAAATACTTTCAGAAGAAGAGAATCTCTCACAGGGACTATCAAAAGTCTCACCATCCTCAGAATTTAAAGCTGAAATCTGTGGAGATATAGTAACACCTGTTCCTTCACATTCCGTAAAAGGATCGGTCTCTTGAATCTCTTTAGGTAAAGAGGAATCCCTTTTTCTTTTACCAGAAACAACCTTGAATGAAGGGTCCAGAGCCTGCATTAAACCTTGATACCTGTGGTTGAGGCAAAACACCAGCCTGTTGTCAAGGCAAAAGCTGCATAAAAAGAAGTTATGTACTCACCATAACGTTCCATATTTGCTGTCCAGTATCTCACCTTCATTTGCTGGTTGGGTTCGGAACCAAGCATCGGTTTAGACTCGGCCTTATACTAAAGCTTGAGAGCTCTTTGCTGGCTCGAGGCTGCACTCTATCCAATGAAGCCTAGCGACAGATACCCAGATCTCGTTTGGCAAGCTAATAACACTAGACTAACATCAGATTTGTGTAATTTTTGAAAAGATTACACACATTATATATATATATATATATATATATATATATATATATATATATATATATATGGGATATGGACACATGCTCGACTAGCATATGTCCGAATCACAAAACACAGAACACACATACATGAAAGCGCTTAACATCGACAAGCACTTCCCTTTTCCCCACTGTAGTGCGGGCTTGGAGTGATAATATTAAAGTAGGGGGTATGTGGGGGGCACAGGGGGGTGAAGCCCCCTGCAGAAACGTAGATTTATTTTTTTTTTGAACTACACATACACAGAAGTGCTTTTCGATGTTAAGCGTTTTCGTGTATGCGTGTTCGATGTTTTGTGATTCAGACAAATGCTAGTCGAGCATGTGTCCTAGACCCATGTATATATATATATATATATATATATATATATATATATATATATATATATATATATATGTGTGTGTGTGTGTGTGTGTGTGTGTGTGTGTGTGTGTATATATATATATATATATATATATATATATATATATATATATATATATATTATATACACACACATATGTATAACAAAAGGCACAAATCTTAAAGGACCCCAGAACAAAAGAGGGCAAAAAGATATTGGGCTCCTCGAAATCATCCAGGAAGAGAGGAGGAGGGAGGGAAGGTGATATACTGGACAACAAACATGAAACATTATGGTGAGTACATAACTTCTTTATGTTATGTTGTCCCATCTTACCTTCATTTTGCTGGTTGGGACAGCATCCCCAGCACCTACTTTCTTGGATGGCTCAAGGAAATAAATTCTTCAGAACAGTGGAACCAAAGGAAGCCATGTTTTGGGAGGCCACATTTACTTTGTAATGAGTAATAAAGGTATGAGGGTTAACCCATGTGGCTGCAGCACAAATTGAATCCAAAGGCAGGCTGGCTTGAAAGGCAGTGGAGGTAGACACAGCTCCAGTAGAATGCCCTCAAATTTTACCTGGTAGATGTTTATGTTGAGCACTATAAGCACAAGAGATTGTATCTGAAAGCCATTTAGACAATGTAACCTTAGAAACTGGAACTCCCTTTCTGTTTTATGCAAAGGATACAAATAGCTGGTCAGATTTCCTGAAATCCTTCACTCTATGCAAATAAAAATGTAACTGTCTATGTACGTCCAGCTGATGGAGTTTATATTCTGCCTTTTTGCTATAATTTGGAAAAAACACTGGTAGCTTAATGGATTGATTTAGATTGGCTTCAGAACATACCTTAGGTAAGAAGGAAGGATTCATTCTGAGGGAGACTCTGTCTTTATGGAAGACCAAATAGGGAGGACGAATAGACAGAGCTTGTAATTCAGAAACTCTTCTAGCTGAAGTCATGGATACTAGTAAAAGAGTCTCCAAGATAAAACTTTAAGGGATAAGAAGAAGCTGATTCAAAGGGGAGCAATATCAAGGAGGCTAATACTAAATTTAGATCCCACGGTGATGGAGATTCTTTGATAGAAGGTCTTAGAAGGAATGTGTACCTTAAAAAGGCTTTACACAATCTGTGAGACATAATGTTTGAACCTTTGATACCTATGTGAAAGTTAGAAATAGCAGCTAGCCGAACTCGAACAGTAGTGCCGCCACCCCTTGATTAAAAATTTCCATCAGAAATTCCAGGATGGCTGAAATCAGAGCTGTGAGAGGGTCCAATTGTTTTTTATTCGCCCAAAAGGAAAATCTCTTCCACTTACTCGCATAAAGTTTTCTTGTAGTACTTTTGTGTGAAAACACTAGAATGTGCCTCACAGTTGGAGATGATTCTGGAAGCCTGGCAAGACTGGAAGTGGAGTAACCAAGCTGTCTCATTGAGAGCTTGGATGGAGGGATGGACAGTCCCGGACTGATGAGTCAAGAGATCCAGCATTGAGCCCAGGATCTAAGGGTCCTGCTGTAGATAAGGACATAGGAAGGGGAACCATATCTGATGAGGCCAGTAATAAGCAATGAGAATTATTTTGCGACTCAACAGTTTTGCTTTCTGGATTACCTTCGGTATGAGGGGAAATGGTAGAAAAGCATAAAGAAGTCCCGGGGGCCACTCGTGGACAAGTGAATCCCTGGGTGACTCCCCCGGTATGGGGATTAGGGCAAAAAAGCTGCTGCATTTGGCATTGATGGATGTGGCAAAAAGATCGCAGCACAGCTGGCCCCACTTGCAAAAAATTTTGCTCGCAATTTCCTGATTCAGGGACCACTCGTATGGCATTAAAATTGCCCTGCTCAACTTGTCTGCTATCATGATTGACTTCCCTGGAATATGCTTTACAATGAGAAAGCGTTATGAAGAAACTACGAATTGCCAAACATTCTGGGCCTCTCGACATAGGGGGTATAATCTGATTCCACCTTGTTTGTTGATGTACCACACCACTGACATGCTCTCTGACTGAATTGCAATTATCCCGGAAAGAAGAGAGTTTTGGAATGCTTGCAATGCCCTGAGCACCACTCTCATCTCCAGAACACTGATGAGCAAATGGTATTTGTGTTCCTGCCAAGTCCTTTGGTCAGTCTGCCCCAGATAACGCCCCTCCACCCTTTCTGGGAAGCATCTGTGGTCACTGTAGCTACTGGTTGGGGGAGAACAAACAATCTGCCTATTGTCATCTGTGTAGACTGGATTCACCAATGAAGATCCTGTTTGCATGTGTTCGTTATTAAACTTTTGTGAGACATGGGCAACTCCTACATGGACCATTGAGTGAAGAGAAGCCGTTGTAGTATTCTCATGTGTAGGCGGGCTAGGGGAACCAAGTTTATTGCAGCTGCCATTGAACCTAGAACCTTGAGTACAAACCTCACCTGAACTTTCTTTTTTCTCAACAGGACTGTCACTTGATGGTGTAATGTTAGAACTCTTTCTGCAGGCAGTTTTGCTCCCATGCTTTTTGTATTTAAATCTGCTCCTATAAAAGAAATATGTTGAGAAGGCAGAGATGGATTGTAGTGTCCCTTGCCTTGATTAGTGGATGCTCGGTGGTGGCAGTCAGGAGCCAGTTGTCTAAGTATGGAAACACCTGGAATCCTAGACACCTCAGGTGAGCCGTGACTACTGCCATGCATTTGGTGACCACCCTGGGGGCTGTGGTAGGACTAAAGGGCAGAGCTCTGAACTGGCAATGACTGGCTCTCAGCCGGAAGCGTAGATATCTCCTGGAGTGCCTGTTCATTTTAATGTGATAGTATGCATCCTGGAGATCTATCGAGCATATCCAACTGTCCTTTCCCAGAAAGGGAGGTATGGATTGCAGTGTTACCATCTGAAATTTCCCTTTCTTTACTGACTTGCTTAGTCTGCTGAGGTCCAATATTGGTATCCAGTCCCCTGTCTTCTTTGGCACTAAAAGGAATCTTGAGTAAATTCCGGATCCTGATTACTCCGTGGGGACTTTTTGGATTGCTCTTTTTTCTAGCAATCTTTGGATTTCTAAGGTTGCTTGATCCCTTTGACTGGGTGGTATGTCTGGGATGGATTTTTGCAGATGGGGTGGATGAGAGAAAGGAATGTTGTATCCCCTGGATATAATCGACTGTACCCATCTGTCTTTGGTGATGTTTTGCCAGGCTTCTGGGTATAAGTAAATGTCTGAAAAACTTTTGAAGCCAAACTAGCGAAAGACAAGCCAAGGAACAGTGTGAACAGTACAAACTGCTTTTAATAAAATAAGCGCTTTCGGAATAGTCGATGCTCTTCCTTCATCAGATAACAAGTGCAATGCATTCAAATCATTTATAGTAAAACACATCCAAATTAATTAATTGAAAATTAGTCAATTAATAGTTAACATATTTTAACAATCAAAGCAGCCAACTTCATAGCCCAAACTATCATATGTTTAATGCATTAACGTAATACATTAAAATAATCTAAAAAATGACCTATGTGCAATTTATTTAAAGCAACTCAAATATCATACATTCATTTCTTTTAACTAAAAGCTAATGCTTAAGTGCTAAAAGTTTAAGAAAGCATTTAAAAGAAATGCTTTCATTTAGCCCTGGGGGAATATGGGCAACACACTTAATTTGCCATAGAAGTTCCTCAATTTCTAATTTTATCTGCCATGGCCCGCCCCTCTCATCCTGTATTACTTGTTTTAATATAGTAAATTTAAAAATGTGATTGGGAAACAGATATATATGTTTAGCAAGGGCATTTGTCTTATCCCCTTTAGCTATAGCGTATTGGTGCTCGTATATACGCTGTTTAAGTTTCCTTTCTGTTTTCCCTATATAAAAAGCGGTGCAGTTTTGGCAGATAGCTCCACAGACAATACCCCTAGAATCACAATTATATTTACCCTGCACTTTATAGTTTTTACCATTTATTATAAACTGATAGGCTTCTGGGTATAGTGATAGTCTCCCCCTGACAATCTCCAGAGTGGACAGATGGGCCTCCTTTCAGGAGCGCTGGAAGGGCCTACCAGAGAACGTATCTTTGTTGCCCTGGTTCTGCGGACCCCCTCTGTCGTGAGAACGGTGTCTTCCATTATTATTTCCCACTCTGCCCCTAGGGGATAATTCATCATGTGCATCAGGCAAAGCTCCTTGTGATTTCCAGAACCACATCTTTCCGCTCTTCTGACCTTTGGGGTAAGGTCTAGTAGGGACGGAAAAATGCACTCCCATGGCAGATAGAGTTTTGCCCTCCTGTTTGCACCTGGTGAGAGTTTCTTTAACTTTTGGTCTGAACAAAGACGAGCCATCAAATGCAGCGTTAGTAAAGGAAGACTTGAAGGGTTCAGCAAAGTCATAAATCTGCATCCAGGAATGTCGCCTCAGAGCAATTCCTGTGCCTGCTGCCATACTCGCTCCATCAGCCACATATTAAATCAGGTGCATGGGGGAGTTAGCTATGGAGGTTAAGGTTGCAAGTTGAATGTTTACCATCTCTGGAAGTGCCCCAGCTGTAACACCTTGGAGGGAATATCCTAGCTTTTTGTAGAGATTCCTCTAAACCCTGGCAAAATGAGAAAGATAATTTAGCGACCTCAGAGTAAATGCCATTGAGGAAAACGTATGCTTCCCATATTTGTCCATTGTTTGAGATTCTTTGTTCTGTGGATGGACAGACAAAGAAGTTCTAGCTAATTCCTTTTTAGTGGCCACCACCATCACCACCATAGCATCTACTGAAATACCTTTTGTAAGAAACTGCTTGTCCTCGGGGGCAGTGATAAACTTATTTGGCCTCCTCAGAACAGGATCCACTGTCTCTGGAGAGCCCCATGCCTTCCGACTGACTACTCCCAGTAGTCTGTCAAAAGAAGGAGACACCCAAGAGGTGGAGGGTCAACAGCTGAATGCCTCTAGGTAAACAGACTCATCTTCAGAAGGGGATAGGGGCTTCCATTCACTCCGCTGTTTAAGGATCTCTAAGATGTCTGAAGAAGAGACATCTTCAGAGGGTAAACATGGGGACCCTTCTGAATCCTCTAAGTCTGTATCCGATGTGACAGACTCAGGGGAGTCTATATGCTTCCTCTTACATGTACGCTTCTGAGGGATCTCCTCAGAAGGATGCTCTGGGGAGGTCTTGGAAGAAAATGTCTCACCCAAAGGGGTAACCTGAGGCATAGGCTTCCTGCACCTGGGCTGGAGGGGTACAGTGGAGGTTGACACTGGCCCCGCAGGGGAAGAGTGTCCTGAGCCGAGGGTGGAGCAGACTCAGGGGAAAGCACACTCCTCATCACCTTGAAGGCACCTTGATCCCGGTCTGAGAGAGTCTCCAGTTCCAAGGAACCCAGAGATCTCCCCCACACTAAGGATGAAGGCTCTGAGGCTCTGAGGCCGATGTTGGTGCCGAACTTACCTGTGTCGAAGATCTGAATGGGAGAATCGGGTTCTACAAGGGTCTGAGCCAACTCTCCACCCCAGAGCCAACTGGCAAGTGTCGGCTCCTAGATCCTATGGAAGCAATCGGAGCAGACATCAAAACTGAAACTCCAGATGTGGTTCTCGGAACCGACGGTTATACAACTACAACCTCCAGATGCTCTGGCCCTGAACTCGACTGAGTCAAGAGAAGGAAAAAAAAGTTATGTCTTAACATCTGTATTGTTGATCCTCGTTCAGTCATTATGCATGGGTATCTGTTCCGACCTTGGAACAGAGCCAGCCATTTTCCAAGCTCACATCAGCTTTAAACTCTCGAGCTAAACTCATACCCACAATCCCCCTCTCCCTGTTACCTCAGATTGAGTTTGCAAGTCAAAGAAGGTAGAGGCTACCTCTGGTTAAATAACCTAAGAGAACCAGACGGTGAGGTCCACTAGAAACCACAGGAGGGGGAAGGAGGGAGGGTTGTAATGACTGAACGAGGATCAACAATACACATGGAACGTTATGGTAAGACATAACTTCTTTATCTGATATTGTTAATCCTCATTCATTCCTTACGCACTGGACAGAGTCCCCAGCTACCTCTGTTCCTGGGAGGCTCTCAGGGAAGGACATTCCTGAGCATCACAGAACCGAAAGATGCTCTCCCCCTGGAGGCCAAATCCAATTTGTAATGATTGATGAAGGTATGAGGCATAGCCCAAGTTGCGGCTGCACAGATGTCATGTAAAGAAGCTCTGGCATGGAAAGCAGCAGAAGTTGCCACCGACCTTGTTGAATGAGCTTTCATGGTAGTAGGCAACGAGATATTACGTGGAGTATAAATGAAGATCACACAGTCCTTCAACCATCTAGCTAATGTGACCTTAGCAACAGCAGATCCTAATCTAGGTCCAGAAAAAAGCCAAAAATAACTGGTCAGATTTATGAAAGGACCTAGTCCTGTTTAAGTAAAAATGGATTTGCCTATGGATATCTAGGGTATTTAGGCTATACTCTCCTCTGTTTGAATGATTGGGAAAGAAAACTGGCAATTCAATGGTTTGATTAATGGACATTTCAGAGATCACTTTAGGTAGAAAAGATGGATTAGTTCTCAAAGACACTCTATCTCTATGAAAAATCAAGTATGAACTCTTGATACATAAAGCTTGAAGCTCAGAAATATGTCTGGCAGAAGTAATGGTGACCAAAAACAAGGTTTTCCATGACAAATGCTTGAGGTCACAAGAAGAGGCTAGTTCAAAAGGTGGCATTGTCATAGCTTGTAGAACTAATGATAAATCCCATGGTTGAATAGCTTGTCTAAAAGGTGGCTTCAGATGATTCACACCTTTTATGAAGGTCTTGCACAATTTGTGGGACATAAGAGAGGAATCTTGCACACGCTCATGAAAATTAGAAATTGGAGCCAAATGAACTCTAATGGTAGAGGCTGAGAGACCCGACTGGAAGAGGTCAGCCAGATAGTCTAGTGTTATTGACACTGGTGCTGAGAAGGGATCTACTTGTTTATCTTCCAGCCAACAGGTAAATCTTTTCCACTTGCTCAGATAAGTAATTCTAGTGGAAGACTTATGAGATGCAATGAGGATGTCACATACTGGTAAAGAAAGATCATTCTGCCTGGCAATCAAGAGAATTGGAGTAGCCAAGCTGTGAGCTTCAGGCTGTTCAAGTTGGGATGAATCAGGTTCTATGGATGTGAGATCAATTCCAGGGTTGGATGGAAAATCCATGGTCAATCTAGTAGTTGAGGCCAAAGGAAGGGGAACCAAATTTGTCGAGGCCAATATGGTGCTATGAGGATCACCTTACTCTTCAACTGATGGGCTTTCTTCAGAAACTGGGGAATGTGGGGAAAGGGTGGGAATGTGTAAAGAAGACCTGAGGGCCAATCGTGGACTAGAGCATCCCTGGGTGACTGTCCCGGAGGGGGAATCAGGGTGAAGTAGTTGCTGCATTTGTAGTTGGTTGGTGATGCAAAGAGGTCACAGCAAGGACAGCCCCAGCAGTGGAAGATCTCTGCCACTATTAAGGGATTCAGGGACCACTCATGAGGTTGAAGAATGCACCTGCTGAGTCTGTCTGCTATCACGTTGGAACTCCCGGTAATGTGTGTCGCTAGAAGAAAACAGTTGGTAGCCATCACCCATTGCCATATCCTCATGGCCTCTTGACAAAGGGGGTAGGATTTGGTTCCACCTTTCTTGTTGATGTACCAGACCACTGCCATGTTGTCTGACTGAATCGCAATTGTCCCAGATGGCAGCAGGGGATGGAATGCTTGCAACACCAGAAGCACCCCCCTCAGTTCTAGAACATTTATATGCAGATTGGCCTCCAGTTCGGACCAAGTGCCTTGGACTGTCTGTCCCTGACATAGCCCCACCCACCCCATCAGGGAGGCATCCATGGTCACTGTGGCCTTGGGTTGCTGGGGGGGGAGAAGGGGCGAGACCATTGTGGCAGATTGTGTGTCATCCACCAATTTAAATCCTGTTTTCACTTGTGGGTTACTCGAATCATGGCTGAAAGATGATGCTGAAAAGGATACCATTGGGTGAGCAGTAGCCATTGTAGAAGCCTCATGTGGAACCTGGCCAGGGGGACAATGGTGATAGAGGCTGCCATGGAACCCAACAGCTGTAGAACCGAGTGAGCCGTGGATTTTTCCCTTGAAAGGATTGGAATCAGTTGTTGCTTTATTCTTAAAATTTTGTGCTCTGGAATAGCAGCTCTGCAGTTCTTTGTGTCCAAGATAACCCCTATGAATTCTGTCGAATGAGATGGGGTGAGATTAGATTTTTGCCAGTTTATGGTTATGCCTAGTCTTTGTGCAGCCAGGAGAGAGTATGCCAGGGCTTCTTCCAGTAGATGTCTGGTAGGGGTGGAAATGAACCAGTCATCTAGGTATGGAAACACCTGGAATCCTTGAAGTCATACGTGAGCTGTGACAACTGCCATGCACTTTGTGAACACTCTGGGGGCTGTAGAGAGTCCAAAGGGTAGTATTCTGAACTGGTAGTGACTGGCTCCCGCACGGAAGTGCAGAAATCTTCTTGATGGCCTGTCCACTTTTCTTTTATGTGGTAGTACGCATCTTGAAGATCTATTGAGCACATCCAATCATCTTTTACCAAAAGCAGGAGGATAGACTGTATTGTGACCATCCAGAATTTTTGTACTCTCACAAACTTGTTCAATACACTGAGATCCAAAATTGGTCTCCAGTCCCCGGTTTTCTTTGGCACCAAAAATAGTCTTCAGTAGAATCCAGATCCTATCTGGTCTGGAGGGACTATTTGGATGACTGTCTTTCTTAGCAGCTTTTCTATCTCTAGTGCTGCTTCTTCCCTTTGACTGGGTGGAACATCGGGAAGGTTTCTTGAAGGGACAGAACAAAGATTGAAGGGGATATGATAACCTCTGATTATAATCCTTTGTACCCAAGAATTGGTGGTGATGGTTAGCCAGAAAGAAGGGTACAAGGAGAAATGCCAAAGGGGTTGGGCCGCTCTTCAACAGTGCTGGTAGGATTGGCCAGGGAAAGAATCCCTGAAACCCTGGTTACACGGACCCCCTCTGCCCCGAAAGGAGCATCTTCCCTGTGAGTTTCCTCCTCTACCACTAGGGGAGAACTTGGCCTGTGTGTCACGGAAAGGACCCTGAGATTTCTTGAACCATATCTTCCCACTCTTTTGGTTTTGGGAGGAAGCACATTGAGGGGAAGAGTAATGGACACCTATGGCAGAAAGGGTCTTACCGTCCTTTTCACATCTGGCCAGTGTGCTTTTATCTTTGGGTCCAAACAACAGGGAGGACTCAATGGGAGCATTAAGAAAGGAAGCCTTAAAGGGTTCCATGAAATTGCACAAGCGCATCCAGGCATGTCGTCTCAAGACCGAAGCTGAACCCACTGCTCTACCTGCTCCTTCTGATGCGTGAGATATCAGTCACATAGAGGAGTTAGATATTGACTCAATGGTAGCCAGCTGAGAGGCCACTTTGTCACAGACCTCATCAGACACGATACCCGCCAAGGTTTCAGAAAGCTCAGAAATCAGATCCCTTTGAAGCCTGGTAAAGTGTGCCATATAATTCAGTGACCTGATAGTAAAGGTCGCTGATGCAAAGGTGTGCTTCTCTATCCTGTCCAGGGCCTGGGACTCTTTGTTAGGTGGGTGGACAGACTGGCTTTCTTCTTCTGCCAGATCCTTTTTTGTTGCAGCCGCCACCACCAAAGCATCCACAGGAAGACCTTTTGACCAATGGGGATCTGTAGCAGGAAGGGACAAAATCGTATCTGGCCTCCGGGGAATAACTTTGACGCTGTCAGGAGCCTTCCAAGCATGCTGCACGATAAGACAGATAAGTTCATCCGCAGGTGGAGTAACCCAGGAGGTAGGGGGCCGGGCGCGAAAGGCCTGCAGGAACACAGATTCCTCAGAGGTCAGATTAGAGGACTGCCAGTCACCTCTCTGTTTCAGGATTTTGAGGATATCACCAAAGGGTACCTCAGAGGGTGACCAAGGGGATCCTTCCCCCTCATCAAAATCTGTGTCTTCAGTGAGGGACTCCTCTGTGGAGTCCATGTGCTTCCTCTTACATGAACTTTTCTGGTGGACTTCCTCAGTGAGAGAAGCTGGGGAAGACAACGGAAAAGGGGTTTCCTGTGGGAATATGTCCGGTGCGACTTGTGAAACCAGTGTACCAGAGGAGGGCAGAGGGATAGGCAGTTCAGTATCACCAGCAGCAGCGAAAGCCTTCTCCATCAGTTGGAAGGCTGGTCCAAATGAAGAGGGGTGAATGTCTAGAACAGGGGTCACCCCTCCCTTAAGTGGCTCAGCCTGCCGACCCGGAGTCCCTGGATGGCTGTGGAGCAGCAAACTATGTGTATCACAACTGACATCCTGGGTTGTAGCAAAACATTCCTGCTATGAAGGCAACTGTGGTTCCTTAGTGAGATCCATAAAGGGAACTGCAGAAGGGGAAGACTGTGCTATATCCATGGACTTCACAGGCAATGAAGGAGGAGAATAAGAAGGGGTCTTGGAGACGGGTGATCACCTCCTAAGGAAGGATAGTTCCTGGGGGGTGGGATACCTCTGGCCAAGAGTACCTGATCCACAAGACGCAACACATTGTGTTCAGAAAGGCTTCTAGTGGACCTCACGGAGACTGAGGGACAAACAGGCCTGTCCACAGAAGAGGCAAAGTCGATGCCCATCTCACCAGTCTGCACCGAGAACAATGGTGCAGAGAGAGACTGGACTATGGGTGTCTGCACCGAAGAAGTCATCCATACCGAGGTCATGGTCTGCACCAACACAGGGATCGGTGCCGAAGTGGTTGTTGGTACCGAGGCTGGAACTGACAAAAGTGGAGTCAGCAATAAAGGTGTTGGTTCCGAGTAAGATGATGGAGCTGATGTGGACAAGGTCTGCGCCGACTGGATGGTCGGTACCGATATAGTGGTAATAGTCTGAAATGAGGAGCCCATCAGAGCTGATATAGTGAAGGCTGCAGAAGAAGATGGAGCTGAGATCACTAATGGAGCCGAAGGTCTAGGCACCAAAAGCACTGGGGATGACTGAGTGAGCTCCGGAGCTGAAACTTTAGCCTTTTTAGGTTTTGGTTGACGGGAGTCCCCACTCGGGGACGAAGGCAAAGATTTAGCCTTGGTAGGAACATCCAAGATTTTCTTATGGGCTCTAGGAGGGGTTGAGGCCTCCGACCCAGGAAAAGCCTCTGAAAAGGGAGATTTAAGAAGTCCCTTCAGTAACAGCTTGTTTTTCCTTTCCAACAAAGTTCTATTTGAAAAGTTTTCACAAATAGTACAGGGTGGATCAACAGATAAGTGGGATGCCCCAAACAATAAACACACAAAGAGTGTGCATCAGAAGTAGGTAGTTTGTGTCCACAATTAGAACACCATTTAAACCCCGGACTACCTTTCTTATCTGCCATGATAGCAAAAATATAAAGCAGAAAAGGGTACCAGCAATGGTATAAAAAAATACCCGAAGGTATGAGAAAAAGGGAAGGATTACCAATGATGGCAAGGGGAGAATACCTCGTGGTAAAAGGTAGAGGAGGAAAACCTGAAGAAAATATGGTCGCTAGATGTGACAGGATAAGAGACAATGAAATAGAAACTTTTCTGACAGAAAGGTAATATAGATGACTATCAAACAACAAATAACTGTACTTAGCTCAAGAGAAGCAGCTTGACACAACCGAATGGAAATGCAGCAAATGAAATATGAGGTAACAGGGAGAGGGGGGTTGTGGTTAAGAGTTTAGCCCTAGAGTTTGAAGCTGACATGAGCTTGGAAAATGGCCGGCTTGGTTCCGAGGTCAGAACCGATACTCATGCATAAGGAATGAATGAGAATTAACAATATCAGATTAACTGGTACAGAAGAAACAGATTTCGGCTCCACATCCTTTTGGGCTGGGCTGAACAGAATTTTAGATAGGGTTGGTGTCTTGAGCAACCTCCACACCACATGCTCCATGTCATCATCTAATAAACTCCTGGATGATCTGGATGAGTACTCTGAGGACTTGTGGCTACCAGTCACAAACTGTAGCAAGGGGGGTTGCATCACTGGGCATACAGGCTCCACGGACAGTGACCCGTCCCTCTTTTTTCTCCTGGACGGCTCCGAACTGACTGGTGGAACTGAAGGAGAATTGTCTTTCTCGGATCAGACAGTCTTTGGATGCGAGAAAATGGTAACTTGAGTCGACTGCTTTGTCGGCTCAGAAGCCAGAGCTGACTGCAATTTTGAAACTGAAGGCTGCTGTGGGGCTTTTTCAAAGGGTCCTTTAAGAAACCCTCTATTAATAAGTTTGTTCTTGTGCTCCTGCAGGACTCTTGAACTAAATCCATGACAAATGAAACAAGAGTCCTGCTGGTGCACTGCCCCTAAACAATAGACACAGCTGGTATGTCCATCCGTGATGGACATCTTCTGTGTACAAGAATCACATTTTTTAAACCCTGAATGCTTTTCCTTGGACATATTGCAGTAACACAAACTACTGGTCTCTAAGCTAAAGTAAACCACAAGGGATACTACAAAGAGACACAAAAACTATTTTAACTAAAAACTAATAATGATAACTTTTTTTTTTTTAATAGAAAGGATAGGTAGAGAAGAGGGTTTGAGGAGAGTCTCTAACTCAAACTACATACTCCTCAAACCGAGGAGACGTCTCTAACAAACAATGCTCTTAAACCCAAAAAAAACAAACAGTATGGGAAACAAGACCTCTAGCTTAAACGGGGTGTAGAAAAAAGAACAAGAGCTCCCTGAACCTTTAACTTAAAAGGAAAAGGTTGCACCAGAAAACACACAGGCCTGGTGGTAGAAACGACGGCCCAACAGAGCAAACATACAAAAAACAGACTAGAGAGGGACAGCAAGATAACTACTAGTAGTTAAACTTTAAATTAACTTTAAATTAACTTTTGGTTCAAAAAAACTCTGAGAAAACAAGTCTAACTAAAGAAAAATATTTTACTCAGCCTGAGCCAGCACAGAGGAATCCCAAAGCTTCAAGTGGCAAATGAGATCTGGGTATCTGCCGCTAGGCTTCATGGGAGAGAGTGCAGACTCGAGCCAGCAAAGGGCTCTAAAGCTTTACTATAAGGCCAAGTTGGAACATTAGTACAAGACCGAGTTGGAACCGATGCTCAGTTCTGAACACAACCAGCAAAATGAAAGTGAGATGGGACAATATAACATCAATCTTTTTGTGGCTAGAAAGAAGTACTACTGAGGAACTGCTATGCCGTTTCATGATCTAGCCAAAAAGGTGCCTGATTCTTGGGGAAGTCTAGCAGCAATAGTTGGTAAAACAGGTAAGGGTAAAAAAATGTAACTTTTTCCAAGACAAAACCCAGTAAAAAGTACTTTAATCACTTATCCCAGCCCCAAAAATAAAATAACAACAGTTTCTCCACAGAAAATGTAATTTTAAAGAAATTTTGCCAACTTTTTACCACAAAAGAAAGTATGTGACATTCCAATTTAAAAGTGTACAAAAATTAAATTAGAGTCATAAACATACTTTTTAGCTTAAAAAGTAGAACTATTATAGAAAAAGAAAGTTTTTAGTAAAAAGTAAAGTGAATTTTTTTCCCCAAAGGGAACTTCTTTTCCCAGCAATGGAACAGCATTACCTGACCACAGATCCTCAAAAGCCAGCAAATGTACTCTTTGGCAGACGGAAACCTTAGAAGGGCTTTGCTCCCAAACCTGACTTTCGGTGAGCTCAGCTTAAGCTAACTAATGGATTGGTTGTATGAAAGGTGCCTTGAAACTTTGGAAGCTATCTGGCTGTTATATCCTGTGCAAGATATAAATAATATAGCTTAGGCTATTGCAGCAGTGATCATAATGCTAAACATCATACATGTTACAGGGAGATGACATACATCTTTGTGGATAAAAATGAAGGCTAACTAAATGCATGTAACAAGGATCAGTTTGAGACAGCTGTTAAGACCTAAGTAAACTAGTCTTCATCTTTGGCCCCTACTTTAGTTGCTGAACCAAATTCTGAAGTTAGTGCCTGTCTGTCCACTGATTTGTCGCAATCTACCTCTGAAGAATCTGCTAACTAGCGGTGATGGACTTTATCAGGGCACTGCAAATATCCTTCAAGATCATCAATAATATACATGCCAAACAAAGTGATAAAAAAAAAAATCAAAACACTCCACTATAAAGACTGTACTACTATCTCCTGTTAGAGCTTGGTCAACTAAACAGATGGTTGACAGGCGAGTGAGATCACTCAGAATTGGGGAATATGCCCCTTACGTGATCTTGTGTGAAGTTATTTATATATATATATATATATATATATATATATATATATATATATATATATATATATATATATGTGTACACACAAACACACACACACACACACACACACACATATATATATATATATATATATATATATATATATATATATATATATATATATATATATATACATATACACACATATATATATATATATATAGCAAGGGGGTTGCTGGGAGGGCTTGCCTCACCCTGCAAAAAACATTTTTTATTTTAAATATTGTCATGTATTCAGGCTGTTTCTCAGGCATGTTTAAAGCATGCTGACATTTGTGTTTTTAGCTTTATGTGGTCAATTTTTTAATTTAGTTGTTTAGACTAACTGCTGTAATCCCATATCTATATCTATATCTATATCTATGTCTATATATATATCTATATCTATATATCTATATCTATATCTACCTGCTGCTGGAATTGTTTTGAGAAGGTTTGCTTGGTTCCATTCACTGAACCTCCAAGAGGATGTCAAGAATGAAATTTTGAATTTTCCCTCAGAGGTTTTCAACCAGCTCATGGCCTACTCCCTGTCCCATGATGCACTGGTGTTTCCCCCAGATCTTGTTTGCCGCTGCAACAGATCATGCGTTTCACCAGCTCTGGCCAGTGAAATTTAGGTGTATTTCTTCCTTGACTTCTTATTGATATTTTTTTCTGTTTATTTTAGCTAGGAGTAGGTTAGTTAAGTTGTTAGATTGAGGAGAATTATCCTCGGTGCTTGTGCACTTTTTTCTTGTTCTCTTGTGTGGCCAGTTTATTAGGCGTACTCTAAAACTCCCATCCCATAGTAGTGTAGTTGTGTATATATATATATATATATATATATGTAGTGTGTGTGTGTGTTTCTTATAGGGACAGTTATTGTTAAAGCCCGTTTTTTCCTCAGGGCATCTATACACTATATCTTAGTGCTGTTGCTGTGTGTGTGTGGTGCATTTTAGCTGTTAAGAGCCCTTTTTGTTTTTGAGGGCATTTTCAAATATATATATATATATATATATATATATATATATATATATTACTAGTGTTTCTGCTTGACAGCTTTTTAGTTGTTTATATTTGGGGCTGAATTGCCCATAACAGTTGTATGCCTGTTTAACCTAGAAGGGTTTATAACTTTTTTAATCCATTTTTCCTTTCTTGCTGCCATGTCTCAACCAGAAAAATCTAAATCAGGATTTAAAAAGTGTTCTAAGTTTGGACAAAAGATATCCATAACTGACGGACACTCAGAATGTGTCTATTGTTTAGGTGAGGTTCACCTGCAGGAGGACTGCTCTATACTTCACTCCTTTAGCAGCAGAGTTTTACATGAAAAGAAGAGTAAATTGATAACTAGGGGTCTAGTAAAATCTTCCTTTCAAGAATCACTGGACAAAGACAACACTCAGGACAAGACACCAAAACCGTCAAAGACTTCTTCCAAAACTTCTTCTGGGTCGGAGCTGAAAAAAGCTTCATCGACTCCTCAACACAAAGGGAAACCATCTACTTCGGCTCCACTGGTATCAGAACTGACAGTTATTGTGGTTGGTAGGAGCTGGTCCCCAGTTCTGAAACCGGTATCTCCTACCCTCAACTCACCTATCCTTTAGTCAGTGGCTTCATCTCTGGCTTCTTCTCAGTCCTCAAGGCTTTCAGACACAGATATGGAGTGAGTGGTGCAGAGGCTTCTGCAGACGCCAGCACTGGTCAAGCTTTTGTCTGTGCTGACCATCGAGGATTAGGAACCACCCAAAACCCTTCCTGCTTCTTCCATTCCTCCTCTGACCGAACTCAAGGTTTCAGAGCCGGAGTGTTCGGAGCTGATGCTTGTGGAACAGTTGGAACTGACACTTGCTCCAGGCCTGTTGGTTCTGACAAGTCAGACTTCATCGGTGCCGACCGTAGAGTCCAGAAGCCAACACTCACCGGTCGAGTCCAGGGAGGCTAGTCGAACCAACTTCTCGGTTCCGACTCTGCCTCTCGGGGCTTCGGCTTGGATGAATTTGGCACCTACCTTGGGTTTGGAGCCAACCGTTCAGTGCGGAGGGAGTCACCTGCATCTTTGGATTCAGGGGTTCCTTCTCATTGGAGCCAGGGGGCCTTTGATGCCATGAGGAGATTATTGTCCCCTTGGGACTCCACATCACCAGGACCAGTAACCTCCACCCCTAAAGCACCTGCGTCTGCCTCTACTTCACAGATCTCACAAAAGTGTAGAGACCCAGAGCCTCAGTATGCCCCATTGGGTGAACCCTGCTCTTTGGAGACCTCACCAGAAGCCCCCGATGATAAGGTACCCAGGAAGAGGTTATGCAAGAGGAAGCATCTGGATTCCCCACAGGAATCAATCACTTCTGACACTGACTTAGATGAGTTAGAAGGGTCCCCACGGTCCCCCTAGGAGGATATCACTTTTGCAGATATCCTGGAAATTCTTAAACAGAGGGGTGGCTGGCAATCCATTAACCCTACTGCTGATGAGTCAGTTCTCCTGATGGCTTTCGGGTCTCAGGTCTCCATTACTTAGGTGTCTCCGCTTTTGGATGAGCTGATGGAACTGGTCTCTTGATAGGCATGGGAGTCCCCAGATACCATGGGACCTGTCCCACGGAGATGTAATAAATTTATAACTTCTCCCCAGGACAAGGCCTTTCTCACCAAAGGAGTACCTGCTGATGCCATGGTGGTGGCAGCAGCCAGTAAGAAGGCATTGTCAGAAACTTTTTCATCTGTCCATCCTCCTAATAAGGATTCTAGGATCATGGACAGATATGGAAAGTGCATGTTTAGTTCAGCGGCCTTTTCCCTCCGATCACTGAACTATCTCACATTTTACTAGACTACAAAGAGATCTCCTAAAAGAGCTAGGGGATACTCTACAGGGTGCAGTAGTTGGGGGATCAGAAAAAGTAACTTCCCAGCTTGCTACCCTCATTTCCCTTGTGAACTCTTCCATGTATCTGGTCTCGTACACAGCTGATGGAATGAGAAGGGCAGCTGGTACAGGAATTGCTCTTAGGAAACATTCCTGGATGCATTTACGTTCCTTTGTGGAGCCCTTCCAAAGTCATCCTTTGTAAACACCCCTTTTGATGGCTCGTCACTTTTTGGACTCAAAGTAAAGGAAACGCTTACCAGGTATGAGCAGGAGGTCCGCCATTGGAGTCTGCTTTTCCACCCCTACCAGACCTACCCCAAAGGTCAGAAGGGAGGGAAGATGTGGTTCCGCAAGTCTCAAGGGGTTTTCCAAGACACACGTGGTGAACCCCCCCCCCACAGAGGCAGAGTGGGGGGCTAATAATGGAAGATGCCATCCACGTGGCAGTGAGGGTCCTCAGAATCAGGGCAACAGAGATAAGTTCTTTGGGAAGCCCTATCAGCACTCCTGAAAGGAGGCCCACCTGTCCATCTCTGGAGGCAGTCGGGGGATGTTTATCTTTGTACCCAGCCGCCTGGTTAAAAATAACAAAAGACTGCTGGGTACAAAGCATCATATCCAGAGGATACTCCATTCCCTTTGACACCCCACCCCATAATGTAAGGAAAATCCCTGACATTCCACCTAGTCACAGGGAAGAAGTAACCATAGAGATCCAAAGGTTGCTGAAAAAAAGAGTCATCCAACCTGTCCCAGCAGACCAGAGAGGATCCGGAACTTACTCAAGGCTCTTTTTAGTTTCAAAGAAAACGGGACTGGAGACCCATTTTAGATCTCAGCAGACTAAACAAATCTGTCAAAAAGACAAAGTTCCAGATGGTAACACTACATTTGATACTTCCCTTTCTGGGGAAAGACAATTGGATGTATTTGATAGATCTCCAGGATGCCTACTACCACATCAAAATGGCCCGGCCATCTAGAGATCATCTGCACTTTTGGATAGGAGCCAGTCACTACCATTTTTGAGCTCTGCCTTTTTGTCTCACTACAGTCCCCAGAGTGTTTACTAAATGCACGGCAGACTCACCTGAGACATTCAGGATTCCAGGTGTTCCCATACTTAGACGACTGGCTCCTCACCACCACCACCACTAGGCATCAACTCATACAAGCAAGGGACACAACCTTAAATCTTTGCAGTCAGTTGGGGATTACTATAAATTCAGGAAAATCTGCTTTGTCACCATCTAAATATACAGTTTTTATAGGAGCAGATATAGATACCATTTCCATGACAGTAAAACTCCCATCAGAAGGAGTTTGTGTTCTACAACAACAGGTCCAGAATCTTCTATCAAAAGAAAAAGCCCCAGCTTCAATGGTACTCAAATTATTGGGGACAATGGCGGCAGCAATCATGGTTGTTCCCTTAGGTCGAATGTATATGCATATTCTGCAGTGGCTTCTGTTCACTCATTGTTTTTTTCAAGAACTTCCAATGTCACACCAGATTGTGATAACGAACTCAAGCAAGAATGACCTTCGCTTGTGGCTGACATCACAACAAGTAACAACAGGTCATCCTTTTGTTCTACCCAGTCTCGTTGCCACTGTGAATATGGATGCCTCCCTGATAGGGTGGGGGGGCATTATCAGGGAAGAACAGCCCAAGGCACGTGGAAGGAACACGAGGCTCACCTGCATTTCAATGTCCTGGAGATGAGAGCGGTACTTCTAGCACTGCAGTCCTTTCAATACTCCTTTCCTCTAGGGACTATTGCAATTCAGACAGACAATATATCAGTGGTCTGGTACATAAACAAACAAGGAGGAACCAGATCTTACCCCCTATGTTGAGAGGCCCTGAGAGTATGGCAGTGGGCAACTTCCACCCAGCACTTTCTGACAGCAACACATATCCCGGGGAAGTCCAATGTGATAGCAGACATACTGAGCAGAGCAATTCTATCCCTGAAACAAGAAGTGGCGGAAAGAATATTCCGCAGATGGGGCCAGCCTTGCTGCAACCTCTTTGCAACTCCAACAAACACAAAATGCAGCAGCTATTTTGCCATAATCCCCCCTAAGGGAGAGTTCCCCCATGGACGCACTTGTACACAGTTGGCCCCCGGGTCTCCTTTATGCTTTTCCACCCCTTCACTGATACCCAAAGTTTTACAGAAAGCAAAGATTCTGGGCAGGACCATCATCCTAATAGCCCCTTACTGGCCTTGTCAGATTTGGTTCCCCTTTCTTTAGCCTCATCTATTGGAAGAACCTTGAATCCTGGACCCAGTTCCAGATCTTCTGATTCATTCATCAGGGGCTCTTCCTCTGGCCCTTCAAATTGACAGCTTGGCTGCCCCAATTCCAAGAATAGCCAAGTTCCAGAACCTCTCAGCTGCAGCTCAGCACATTCTAACATCTTCCCATAAAGCATCTACCAGGAAGTTATACCTTAGTAAGTGGAAAAGGTTTTTGATATGGGCATGTTGCAACAATATTGACCCATATGTGGCTTCAATTTCATCCATCTTAGAGTTTTTGACCACACTTTTCAATGATGGGGCGGCTGCAGCAACCATTAGGGTTCAATTGGCAGCAATTTCTAACTTTCACCTAGGTGATCAGGAGTCTAGTCTCATGTCCCACAGACTCGCTAAAGCTTTTCTTAAGGGTACTGTTCTTTTGAGACGCCCCATTAAATCCCCAACTACACCATGGAATCTAAATTTTGTTCTCTCATGAATCATCATACCCCCATTTGACCCAGCTTCAGCTTGTGACCTGAAATATCTATCATGAAAAAACATTTTTCTAGTTGCTATTACTTCAGCTCACAGGGTGTCAGAGTTACAGACCTTGTCCATAAAACCCCCATATTTGATTTTTCATAATGACAGAGTTTTACTTAGGACAAACCCGTCATTTTTACCTAAGGTATGTTCAGAAACAAATCTCAATCAGTCTATAGAATTGCCTGTTTTTTTCCCAAAATACACTAATAAGATGGAACATATGCTGCACAAGCTTGATGTCTACACGCAGCTTTGATTCTATTTACATAGGACCAAGAAAATCAGAACTGCTCTTTGTCTCATTCTCAGATTCAAGAAAATGAGCTCCAGTGGTAAAAAGTACCTTATTGAAATGGCTATCAGGTTGTATCTCCTTTACAGATAGTTCTTTTCACACGCCATTGTATCAAAAAGTAAAGGCCCACTCAACTAGAGCTGTCTCCACATCTTCAGCCTTCATGGCTAAACTAACAATAGATTCCATTTGTGCAGCAGCAATGTGTTCTAGGCCTCATACCTTCATCACTCATTATAAGGTGGATAAGGCTTCCAGTGACAGGGCCTCCTTTGGTTCCATGATCCTGAGAAATATACTCCAGTGAGCCACCGGAGAAAGATGGTGCTTGGGACACTAACCCATTAATAGGAATGAAGGAGAGACTGAACAACTTTACATAAAGAAGTTATGTACTCACCATAACGTTCCATGTGAATTCTATGTGAGTTGTTCACCTTCCTTTCATTCTTACGTTCCCACCTTCCTGACCCCCTTCCAGTTTGTTTTTCTTGGGGACCGAGAAGTTGGACAACTCATGGCGGTGTTGATCTTTGTGTAGGTTATTCTTGATTTTGCTATTACACATTTTTATATGTTATATTTACCTTGGTTGGCATTAAAAAAGATCTGAGGGAAACACCAGTGCATCATGGGGTAAGGAGTCAGCCACAAGTTGGTTGAAAACCTCGAGCTTTTGCATTTTGGCCGAGTCAGAGCCGAGGATCGGCTTCAAACCCATCAGAAGGAATGAAGGCAAGATGAACAACTCACATGGAACGTTATTTTGAGTACATAACTTCTTTATTTTCTCTCAGAGAACTTAGTTTTGCACCCCCTTCAGCTGAGTTCATCAGAAAGTGTGATGAGAGAGGGAAGCTGATTCATGGAATTTATGGAATATCTGTCAGATATAGCTATATATGGTTATAGTTGACATAAGCTAATGCTCACATTAGCAAACACTTTTTACTACTGTAAAAAAAGATGAACACACATGTGAGTGTATGTTCTGTTAAATGGAATTTTTGCCAGCAGCCTTTTGCATTGGATCATGTTGCAGCAAGGTAAGGTAATTTGCTCTTATCCCTCTGCTGTACGATCTCAGAGTTAACCTATGTAATTAACAGTGGGTGTAGGGGGTGCTGCAAAAATAGTTTTTGGCCAAATTCATCAGCAGCTAAAGTGTAGCGATTGTACTGGCACCACATGAGCAATTTGGTATTTATTAAGTGGCTCTACATGACAGATAAACAGCAGAATATGCTAATGATACAATAAAGAGAAGAAGTGCATGCTAATTAACCAATCCAATATGGTGGAGCTATTCATGAAGCTATAAAGCAATCGTGTCCACGCAGTATAGGCTTTTGCCATATACACAAAAAATCTTTGGAATACGCATGGTTTTGCTTAGGGAAAAAAAAAACATGTTAGCGGTTGCTGCTGCTATTATTATGCTGTATGTTACTTTAAATCAATGTGCTGCTGTTGCTGCTGCCAGACCTCAGGCAAGAAGAAGAAAAAGGGTGTTTAGACCCCATTTGACTTATCATTGACAGCATGAAACAGAAATTATTGAAAGATACAGGGTGGACAGGGAAACACTGGAGGAAATTTGCAACATCTGCTGCACCAGTCTCAGATCACAATGAAATAGTTGAAAACCCATCCCAGTGGATACAAAAGTATGTTTAGAATTAAAAAATAAATAAAGCACGAAGACCAGCTCACAGGAACCATTGATTCTGAAGACGTCAGATGGTTTTACACCGACAAAAGCACTCCTATTAAAGTGTAGACTGCTCCTGTGAGCTGGTCTTCGTGCTTTATTTATTTTTTTTACAAGTTTTATTTGTGTTTTGTGCTTCTATGTTTACAATTAAGTATACTGGCTACTGGTACATTCCAGAGACCCACAAGGGATACATATCCAAGGGAATCCAGAGCATATTTAAACAATCCCACCTTGGTTTGTGATTTACTGTGGAGTTGACTGGTACAAGAAGTTGTATTTGAATTTATATTTTATTTGTTATCACTGATTTTTGTAGGTAGGAGGGGATAGCTTGTTAACAAAATTTACTTTGATTCACATTTTGTTGTTTTACCTTTAATTTCACTGTTGGTTGCTAGAGAGGGATAGGTTTTAAACAGGCAAGCTCTAGCCATCCCAAGGGGCCTAGACAGCTATAAATTCACACAGACTGCAGACAGGACAATCCAGAGAATATTTAAGCACTCCTACCGTGGTCTGTGATTTAGTGATCTTTACTGTTAAAAAGAAGTGCAACTGTGAGTGATGTGAAGGAATTACAGCTTTTGTCTGGCTTGCAGTAGTTGTATGGTCAGAACAGCTTTACTGTACTTATTTAGTATTTAATTGCATATTGCTCGTGTGATTTTTGTCTCAGAAATTGATTTAAGTTCTCGTTGAATTCTGCGGATACTGATTTTGATTATTCTTTTCTTTTGCAATGTTTTATTAATTTGAAGCTGAATATGGATTCCTTAAATGGGTATGCAATTAACAATTTGCTAATGCACAAATATATTGTTCAGTGTAATAAATGCTATGCATATTTAAAGGTAACAGCTGATAATACAGGTGATGTGTGTTCCTCATGTCAAATGCTGGATGATTTGCTTATCATTGTTAGAAGTAAATCTAGACTTAATGATGATGATTGCACTTGTGCAATTGGCACAGCTTGTAGAACTGTTGTTACATATGGTAATGACTGGACTGGTGAGATAATGTTAGGCAAAGAAAAAATAGAACACATTTAGGAAATGATTCATCTGTTGTCTGTAAAGATCATTCAACCTCTATGAAACAAGACGATGCTCCTGACAACTTTGGAATTCTGGATGCAAGTATTCAGCAATCTGAGGATCTGGATTGTTTAGAAGGAAACAAAAAAAAAAGAAAGAAAGAAGTTCACAATAAATAACATGGAAGGAAAATAAACTGATTAACATCTATAAAGTAAAGAGAATACATACTAAAAAGGACACTGCTTTGTTATGTAACACACAGGTTACAGGGAATGATAATATTTTTCTATCAGAAAACCTTCAGTCTACAGAAAAAGGCATCATTTTTCCTAAAGGGAAGGGAGAAAAAAGAGGCAAGGGGCAGGTGAAAAGGAAGAAATCAAAACTGAATGTGGAACGATTGAAGTACATTACTGTAAGAAAAAAGAAGAGAAAGACAGATGTTGACTATCTGGTTCAAGGTGTGGATTTACAATGCCAGCTGGATGAGAATTTAATATACAATGAAAACAGTGGGATTAATAAAACTAATAGTGATGATCTATCCTTTGTAGCAATTGATAGAATTGATATTACTGTATTAGACATTGAAGATTCTTCAGAGCTGGTCAGCAAAGATATTCTTGAAAGTGGAGTTTCAGTTATTAGAGGAAGTGATACTTATATTTGCAGAGAAGATAAAATGAACATCAAACAGTGTTATGCTTGCAGGAGCAAAAATAGAAGATGTGAGACAAGCCTTGGAAAGCCTTAATATAAGGAAGTATGGATCTGTTTTTATTCATGTCAGTACAAATAACCTTATCTGCAAGGATTCTCTGATTGTTAGTAGGGAACTGACAATACACTTAGCTTGTACTGGTGTTAGGATGTATTTTTCACAAATCACCTATAGAAAGGACAGTCAGGTTACTGTGAATGAAAAGATTTTTTGGGGTAAATACCTACATAGAAAAAATGTCCTGTTTTAAAAAATGGAAATGTGTAGGGCATCCAAGCCTTGTTTTGGCCACACGTGTTCAGACAGGATGGCGTGCATTTGTCAAGATCAAGGAAGAGAATTTTTGTAGCAGATATAATTTTAGACAAACACTAGGCAGGATTTTTGCCAGGTCAAAAATGTAACAGTTCACAGATAGCAACATTTGATGCATCTCTGATGGTTGCTAAGGCTATGAGAATTAATAATATTTTTTTATTGGAATATTTGCTATGTTCCCACAAGATTGATGTTGTTATTGCTTGTGAAACATGGTTAAAGAACAATGACTGGAAACTAATTCTGTCAGGGTATATAAGTTTTTAGTGTAACAGACATTCTAACAAAAAATCAGGTAGAGGTGTTATGCCAGGGATTAAAGATCAAACAGTCAAAGAAAACTTTATTGTCATTCAGAACTACACAGCAGTGTAGCTGAACAAAATTACAATGCTTCGTTCTCAGTGCAGATGAAGAAAATTTAATAAACTATCACAGTAGAAATTTATTAAGTAGCAATTAGTAAGTTAAGTAGGACAGCAGTGACCCACACCGATCCCAGAACAGGAAACAAGAAAGACAAGGAACAATATGAAATTAATATTGTCAAAGTAAAATTGAAACAATAGCAGCATATCTATGATTAGACTGAATTATTGCACAGTTTGTATATTGCACTTTACAGTCCTTCAGTGTACAGGTGAGCAACCTTAGTATTGCACTTAGTTATTTCACATCCATAAAATAAGCCACTTGATAGCTAGTTATGTAACAGAATTCATGGTTTGTTTTTCCCGAGAGTTCAACAGTCTAATGGAGAGCAGAAAGAAACTGTTATTTAGTTTGGTGGTTTTACAATGCAGGCTTCTGTATCTTCTGCCTGAGGAGAGGTGAGTGTACAGACCATTGGCAGGATGCGTTGGATCACTGGAATTTTGTTGGCCCTACTGATGCACCAGCATTTGTGTAGATCTTTCAGTGGTGAAAGGGAGGTGCCATGATTCTTTCTGCTGACCTTTCAACTCTCTTGAGAGCCTTCCAATCTTGATTGTTACATCTCTTATACCAGAATGTAATGCAGTTGGTCAGGACACTTTCAATGGTGCCTTTAAAAAGGTCTGAACTAAGGAGCTTGGTAATTTTGCAAGCGTTGCTGAGCTTTTTTGACTGTGCTGGATACATGGACTGACCAGGATAAGTTTTCTGTGATATGCACACCCAAGAACTAACCAAGAAGGTACTTATGTGACCTGTGATTATTACATGTTCAATGATAACACCAGTACTACAGACTGTGTAACTCTGACAATAAAGAAAACCCTGGAACATATAACAATTCTTGCAGTGTATAGACCACCAAAGTCAAGTTCAGATGACCTAGAGGAATTTATACATCTTGCATGAAACACAGGAAGGAAGAATAATATTAGCTGGGGACTTAAATTTACCAGAATCAGACGGATATTATTGATTTAACAACATTATTAAGGAAATTATTCACAATGTATATTTAGGAACAAAAGTGGCTTCAGACTGTAAAAAAAAAAAAAAAAACTACCATTGGACGGAACGTACTACACATTGTTTGCATTTCTAAAGAAATTACTGTAACTTCAAGTCAAGTTTTACCACTGTTGATGTGCAGTGCTCATGGGGTTATAAAGGTTAATTTGTTGCTAGATAATTCTGTCAAACTGAAATCTAAACCAATGCACAGACAGTTAATTACAGTTTATATGGAACCAAACAGTCTCTATAAACCTAACTGGAGTGAAGTGTTCAGTGGAAAAACTGCAGATGGATTGTGGAAAGTTTTGAAATAGAAATTGTTTGAGTGTAAAAAATCAAAAGAAATATTTAACATCAGATCTAGGCATACAATGTCAGGGAGAAATATTTCCTTAAGAACAAGATATCTGAGTTGAGACACAAAAAATATAAGAAATGGAAGACAGGTAGAACTACAACTTTGAAAAGTGAAATAAACAAGCTGGACAAACAGATTAAGCATATATGAGACAAGATCAAGAAAAAGTTGGAGAAAATGTATACAAAGATATTGAGCATAACAGGAAACCTTTTTTATAGATACATAAGATGTGGATGGAGTAAAGGCATACAAACTGATAAACCGCATGCATATTCTAAAATTTATTCTCAAACATAACAGATTATAGATAAATTTACAAAACATTATGCAAAACAGTTTGGCTCCACAAAAGAGCTGATACGTTATCCTAGAGATGTCCAGGTAACCTCAGATACTGGAATCACATTAGATTAAATTGTAAAAGAACTGTGCAAACTGAATCCAAACAAAGCACAGGGAGGAGACAGAATTAGTAACAATGATCTGAGAACACTTCAGCAAGAACTTACAGTACCTTTATATCTATTGTTCACTAGGTTATATAAATATGGGGAGATTCCTCAAGATTGGAGACATGTGCTTATTAAACTTGTCTTTAATGGAAAGTGGAGTGGGACAAACCTAGAGTCATACAGACCCTTAAGTCTACTTTCATGTTGTGGAAAAATAATGGAGAAGGTAGTACTAGATTAGTTATTGCCAGATGGAACTTGAAACTATATATCAGCATGTATATGTTGAAAATAGATCTAGTACCACCTGTAACATGATGTTCTATAAATATATAATAACAGCTATGACTGAAAAATTGTGCTGTGCTGTCATTTATATAGAATTAACTTCAGCATTTGATAGGGTCATACACAAAACACTGATCAATAAATTAGAACAACCAGGTAGTGATGGTGATGTACTCTTGATAAGATGGATAGCTGCATGGCTTGCAAATAGGACATGCCAAGTATCATACAACTATTTCCCATTAGCACTCTTCAAGAAAAATCTTGATGAGTGGATGGAAAATAAGAAATACACCCCGGGGATCACTTCTGTGTCTCTGCTCGACAGTGGCACAGGAAACCTTGTTGGCTATGCTTATGTAGGCCCTTGGGCTGATAGCCTAGTACCTAACTATGAACCTATGAAATGGACAGATGAAATTCTTGGTTAGAGTCAGGGTGGACCACAGGCCTCTGTCCTAGGCCCTTACTTGTTTAGGTTTTAGTTTTATCTTTCAGACCTAACCTTTCCATCTGAGGTGTTCTACAGTCTATATGCAGATTACCTGAAACTGGATAAACTGGTTGCATGTGTTACAGATAAGGCATGGCTGCAAAATAATAAGATTTGAAAGGTGAATATTTAAAACAGCATACAGTGATTGAAACTGTAGACTCATTTAAGGACCTGGGTATATGGGTAGATCTAGCTTTGAGTTTTTAATTATATCAACCAATTGGTTAATGATAGTTATAGAACTATGGATTGTATAAAAAGATTTATAAAGTCTAGGAAATCAAAATGATAAAGTCATTGTTTGTTAGTTACATTAGACCCAAATTTGAGGGTGGAATAATAACATGGAAGTCCTATAAGAAAACAAGCATGAATAAACTGGAAAGAGTACAGCAGAACTATACCAAGGGAATCCATGGAAGTGAAAATGTAAGTTATTATGAAAGACTAAAGTATCTGAACTTGCACTTGTCTGTTACAGATATCTAAGAGGAGATCTTATTCAGGTATACAGGCATTTAGAGACAACTACCTCTGCAGTGCCAGCCTAAGCCGAAATGGCGCCCTAGGCGAAGTAGTGCTCCAGTGCCCCCTTACACCCTACCCACAACATACTCACAAAACAACCCTATTTGAGCCACACCCACAGGTAGGTCACTCCCCAAGAAAGCCACTCCAGTAATTTCCTTAAATCATTTAAATGCATAAGAAGAAATGGGTAATATTGTAAGAAAGCTTAGTTCATTACAGAACGTAAGCATGAGTGTATGTTACAATCCTTGAATTCAGAACTGTTTAAATCCATTAACCCCCACAATGGTAAAGTGAAAAGTTATAAAGACTTGCTCCAACTTAACCAGAGATGGAGCTGTTAAAGGCTTAGTACACTTGGGGGAAAATGTTGATGAACAGAAGGTCCAGAACCTTCTGATTCACAGTGGGTTGGCTAGCTATTTAAGTAGTTATTTACGGAGTCTAGGAATCTTTGGGCATAACAAATCTTAGAGGGATAGATACACTAGTTAACTGAAAGATAATTGTAATCATCCAATATGAATGTACTTTTTTGATAACAGCAGTTCACCAAGTACCTATAGGAATTCATCACGTGCTACTGGTGACATGGAAGGTGACATGTAACAAGTTATAGAATGATAGTGACTAAGTGCAATTCAGAGAGAAGCATTTCTGGTTACACTCAAAATCTTCAAGTCATAAAATGAGCAGTAACAAATCCTGTCCCAACACCTAATCTTTAATTCATTCCCATATCTCCACATCAATGTTAGAGTTGCATTCATTAAAAAAATGGTAATAAAGAATGTTACTAGTGCATATAAGGGTGACTTCTTTCTAAATTTCCAATATGCAATACTCTTGCAAGCTGTAATTTTTTTTTTTTTTTTTTTTTTTTTTTTACTTACACGACAAGGAATTAATGGGTTATCAAACCCCCTTACATGTAACAGCTACATTTTTTTAAATAAGTATATGCAAGATTAAAAGGATCACCATACCCCTTATACACTAAATCTGTGTATTCTTTTGATCACAGAAATGCAAATTATTTGTAATTTTATATGAGACTTAAGAATACTGTCACATTGCAATATTTATACATATGTTACTTTTTAATAAATATTGTTATGCAATGATTGCATATAGAATGGATCTGTGTCTGTTTGTGTAATTACTGAGACGTGGTTTAAATGTAAAGACAGCATTCCCTCCATCCCACTGATTTTCTGGCTACTAAGCATTCAAGCCTGATGACAAATACAGAGAAGCCACAACACTTGCCAAGGACAACAGCACCTCCAGGCAGATTCACAGAGACCCACAAACAGAATTCTCCATGTCCCTTGATGATCACTTTAAGATTCCTAAAAGCACTCAAACTCTCTCTTAATAAAAAATCCATTGTACTGGGAGGCTTTAAAATAGAGCACCTACACCTCCTATGCAGGACATGTTGTAAAGTTCTCAGACAAACTAAAACTCAATGGAGCAGATGGTTACCCAGGGCCGGCTCGTGCTATAGGACTGCGGGATTGCAGCCCTCCCACCTGTGAAATAAAGTCCCGCAGTCCCCATAGAAAAAATAAAAATAGAAAACAATTTGAAAATAATAAAAAAAAATAAATAAATCTCAGACTGCACGCATGCATGCTAACTTCGTGGCTGACCAGAAGACCAAGCACGCATGACTGAGCTCCAGACTGCTCAGTTAGACAGTCCGGATGGGGAAGGGAGTAAACTCCTCCCTTCCAACCCAGAGAGCTGTGCGGTGATGACCGCACAAACCAGACGGTCACCAGACTGCATCACTTGCAGTCTGGGCCAATAGCAGGAGGCTCCAGCCTCCTCACATCTCGCGGGAGTGTATGCGCGGGCCAAGAAGCTGTAGGTATCGGAAAGACACCAGACCGAGAAGCTGGAGTGTATGCGTGGGCTAGGAGGTGCATGGAGGATGACCGAGAAGCTGCAGGGGATCGTGACCGAGAAGCTGGAGTGTATGCGCGGGCTAGGAGGTGCATGGAGGACGACCGGGAAGCTGCAGGGGATCGTGACCGAGAAGCTGGAGTGTATGCGCGGGCTAGGAGGGCGACCGAGAAGCTGCAAGGGATCATGGCTGAGACAGAAGTTACAGGTAGTGTGTGTGTGTGTGTGTGTGTGTGTGTGTGTGTGTGTGTGTGTGTGTGTGTGTGTGTGTGTGTGTGTGTGGAATTACAAGAAGAACAAAGCTCCATCATGGTCCCCTCACTCTTCTCCTCCAATCTAATATCTTTTAAGTGGAGAATCACTGTTGTTGCAAGATCTTTTTTAACCCAGCTACCCAAAGTTTAATCCCATCAACATTGAAAACAAGTAACCCAATCTGCTTAAAAGAAGATAGCTGTATTCACTTTTTTAACTGTTCCACCAGTGATAATCACAGTACCTTTGACCTTATTGTGTCAGTAAAGCAATGTGTTCTACTAATGTATGGTTTCTTTCTTTTTTGTTTATTGTGGAAGCTGAATGAAAATTTTATGAAATTACTATGTTGTCTTTAATAAAATGACTTAACCATAGAGTGCTAATTACACCATTTTAACAAACACTCAACAGCAATTCCACTGGCTCTATGGAGCAAGAGAATAAGAATTTAGAATGTTCCAAATATCCATTTCCTTGAAACCCTTAGCCGCTACATTACCCCTGGCACAATTTACGTAGGTACCTCTTTTAGTGTACATAACTACATTGTGGAAATACACTTTTGTCCCAGATTGTTTACTTCATCCATTTTATTTTGTATCCTGAAAACAGACATCTTCATCTGCATCTGGGCTGGATTGTCAACAGCCCATTGGATCATTACAGAGATTTTAACCTTTAGCTTTTAATGTTACATGCTCTGCAATTTCCTCTGCTTCTATGTACCACACATTCTATTTACATTTTGCCTTTTGCTGTGTATCCAATGATTTCTGTTTTGTGGGAGATGCCACTTTCTGTTTGACAGTCTGCCCTGACTTCATTAATGGTGATTCAGTGTAGAGAGATACTGCAGATCTTTTGCTTCTTCAGCAGTTCACTGTATCACTGTAAATTATCTGCGCTTCACTCTCAGTGTCTGTTACCTCACCTTTGATTAGAATAACTGCCTTGTCAGTGGTGACTTTTGTGGCGTACTTCCCTCCAGGCAAATCTCCATCACTTTGTTGTGTGCTCACTTTCCTGAGTCTCAGAAGATGTATATGCACACATACACCACCCTGCTTCAAAAGAATTCACCATGCCATCTTGTCCATTGACAATCCAGGACCCTTCCACTATTCGCACTCTTACTAGTTCACTACATACCTTATATCTTTCTGTGTATATGTGAGTGTGTGCACTCCTGTGTGTTTCATCTGTGATTGTGTTTGTCTATTTATGTAAGGCTCTGCAAATCCTGTCTGCAGATTCTGCTTGTCTAAAGGATCAGCCTGCAGCACAGAATGCAGAGATGAACTGTGCTGCCCAAACAGTTGCCACAGCACCTCAGGTAGTTTATCAATAAATACTGATTGGAGATTTGGATTTTTTCCACATACCAGCTGATGCGAGCTGCAGCCATGTATATTACACATGTAGTTTTTCAACATAAGAACATAGTTTAGGACAGTTTCTCAGTTATATGTTCTGTTTTGTTATATCATTTACAAAAATTATATGAACATTTGGTTACGTCTTTCTATGAGTCCATTACTCCACACAGCTTGTAGTCTGGTGTTGTCTTAGTTTCAGTGTTAACACTCTTTACCAGATCTCACATCTCTTCATTACTGCTTCCACTTTTACTATATAACCATTTCAGTAACCTTCAAACAGCTATTCATCAGTGAATACACTTCAATTTTTCAATAGTTTCAGGCGACCACAATTCTTAATGCACTGAAATGAATGATCAGTTATGTGAAGACACTATCAGCTCTAATTCATGTAAGGCCATGCTAAAAGTCCCGTGTATGTTGTGGCTAGTAGCAGTGTCACAGCTGTTCTACTCTAAGTCTTGCAGTATTGTTTGCATGCATGTTTTACAACTGCTCACAATCTGTGTAAGACTGACACTTTCAGCATCTATATTGCCTGTGCTAACCGGCTACTTTTGCAGCTAGTCAACAGAGGCATGTTCAGATTGCCTACAAAGATCTAGAAATGATTTTTGTTTAACTGCGTTTGTCATATCTTCATCTGAATCTTACTTTCATTTGAACTGTCCTGATTTTCTTTATCACGGATGTTAATCCACTAACATTCCATAGTTGTTAACTCAGGTCTGATTGGGTGTTCAAATACGTCTTTTTCATTTTTACATTTAGCAAGTCACAACTTTCAAAGATCTCTTAATGAAAAATTGGCCAATATGTAAAACATTTTGTCAGACCCATTTTTGCCACAATAGTTACTGTGTTTGTACATCCTACAACTCTTCCATCCCCAAACGTGAAAGTTCTATGATTACGTTTGTGGGTTGTGCTACATTCATCTTTGTTTTTTTTACTTCACTAATATAGTTCATCATTGTCTTCACAGACGTTGGTTATGCATGCAGTCTCAGCAATAATGAATCCCCCTTCAAAGACTCAACAATAAAAGTGTTGCTGTATTTTAGTGGCCTGTATGTAAATAGTGTGCATTACACAGTTTTCTGTATCTATTTTACTTCTCTTATTCATTTGTATGTAACCTGTCTTTTGATTGGTGGAATATGCTTTATGACAAATCACACATTTCCTGCCAAAGTGGTTCAGTGGACTGGGAGGAGGCAAAGGATTCCTGGGTTGTTGTTTGAGAAGGATTACTACACCTTCTTCCTGGGCAATGAGAAAGCTTTGTGCTTTATGATTAGGCATAGCCAAACCTCTCAACTGTCCCCGATTTTTGGCTCAAAATGTTGCTCTTCCCCCTAATAATCCCTTCGCAAAATAGCAATTTTTTGAAGAAAACATGGATGGTTTACAATGAAGAAATAACTGCAATAATCAGAGTTACAGATTACTTTTATTTCAGAAATGCATGTAGATTCTTTTATTTTGTCAGCTGCTCAAGTTAGCAGTACTAATATTAAAGTGTCCCTTCTTTGACAGGTTCCCAGCTGTATTGTGTGGCTATTTTATATTTTTGCATCACATTTTTGGTCCATTTTTCATATAATTGTGTTTTTTTTTTTTTTTGGCAAATTAGTGACAAATCATTAAAGACTGACGTTAGAAAATAATGACAGACATTTGAGTTTCAGATTTCATACCCTTCAGAAAATTCATACTAATGCAAGACCTATTCTATAATCTTTCTAAGTTTGTAAGAGCAATATTTAAAAATTGTCCTTATTTCTGGGCCTTTGTCTCACTTCTGTGTATGGCTTTGTCCAGATTTCTTGCTCTTAGGTTGAGAGGTATGACAAATGTGTCAGGGCCATCACAGTCAGCCAGAGACATTTCAAATTATGACATACTTGTTGCACCCCACTCCCCCATGTAGTGACTCTGGATGTGTCCAAGCAAGGCAAGGAGTATTTATGCAGTGTAAAGGTGCACAGTATCCTCCCCCCCATCCAAGGTAGACACAAGTACTACAGTGGCTTTTCATCTGTCCTTGATTTTGCAGAATGGTCTGGTTTCTGTCAAATGTTTGTACTGTTGATTTGTGCTTATTACTCAAAGTGCCTGTTGCTCTGTGTTTAAGTAGCAATGCTTTAATGACCATCAGGTAAGCTTGTCTGAGATTGTAAGGTGCAAGTAAGCTTTAATAAGCATATTGTTAAAGAATTGCCAACATTAAAAGCCCTTCTGTTGTTGCCATGCAGAGAATACTTAACTAGATAATGTATAAGCCTTGGGTATTGAAATGCATATGACAGTATTTGTAATAAAGGACAGGATTACATTATTTTAAGAAGCTCATTACACTTGTTGGAGACTTCCAGTCATCTCTGCAGGCTTTACCCGTAAACTAAACAGAATGCCAATCATGTGTGGTCCATAACCTGTACAGTAATCCTTTAAGCAATGTATCTTGAGCTTGTTTCTTGTTTGCTTTTCATTTTTTACTTTGATCATGTTTTCCCCATGAAACAAGTAGATAGTTGTCAGGCAGCAGGTCATTTTTGGATAAGAAATATTTTTACAAGTGGAGGCATCACAGAGATTTCTACTTTCAGCAGGTTACTTGGTACTTTAATAAAGCTGAAAATAAATCATAATTAGAACTGCAGTGCAAGGAGAAGTGGTTTGAGTTGAGTGCTGCTTGTTTTTCTTGCGCTTGATTTTGACCGGCATCCCAGTAATGTATTTAGAAAGTTATTTATTTTTTCATGCCTCACAACCTTTTTGTTTCCATCTAGATATTAAGTAAGCTGCCATGCAGGCAATGCATTGAAATATTTTTATTCTTCTACACTTCATTTTGTCTTGATTGGACTCTCATAATGACGGTTTGACACCCAGGGCAGCGTATTTAATTACAGTTAGTTTTTGGGGTTTTGAGCATAGCTCCTCCCCTTTCTAGTTGGCCACACCCCTTCCCATTGACCCCACCCATTCAGCTGTCTCCTGCATCCCCCCTTTGATTTTAAGTCACCAGCCGCCACTGTGGTTACCAAACACACCAGAAGATATAATATTCTTGTTCTGGTCCTTACAAAAATAGCCAATTCATGTACTACTACTCTGGTATCTCCCTCCCTTATTAACCCAGACTATAAACTTGTGATATTCATCTCCATAAAGCCCTTGCAAAAACACTTCTAAATTCAAGCTTATTAACCTCATACAATTCTATGCCAAGGTTTCAAAATTCACTTATGGCAACATCTGCTGTTGACAGAGCATGCAGTTTCATGAAGAAGTTCTATGTTCCCTTAGATAAATGCATAGAGCTGGCCATCTCAATCACAGCAAAATACAAAGTAGTAATTCAAAAACAAACTACCTTGGTGGTCCACTAACAAACTTTCCAACAAAAAAAATCCTTACATTTTACAACAGATCCAAAACTCCACACATGAAGGACAGCATTGATAATATTACTAAAAACTTGAAAAATACTATTAGATGTAATAAAGCATCATGTGAATCCAAGGAGTAAATCCCTCATTAACTATATTAGGAAATTAAGAGACAGTACCAAACATTGCTCTGAGCTCATAAAATGGTACTTATTCTCTCCCAAATGGCTTGCAAAAACAAATTCACTGCTAACTTTACCCCCAATACTGCTAGCCAAACTCCACAAATCCCTGAATCCCTTACACAGTCTAGAGGAACATTTACTAATAATGCTCATTACTGAGATTAAAAACACTTTCATGGGTTTTGACAATATAGCTTAATGTTTAATAAGGACTGATAAGCACACCCTTGTTCAACCACTTTTGAAACTGTTTAACGTAAGCTCAGCTACACATTTCATTCCTGACATTTGGCACATGGCAGTGGTAATGCCACTATACAAGTGTGACCCTACAACCACCACCAGAAGTTTTAGACCCATCAGCCTCATCTGTAAAGCTATGGAACAGTAACTGACCTTAAACTACAATATCAAAAAATCTTTTTTTGGGGGGGCTTAACTCTCAGCAGTTTGGCTTTGTGAAGGGAAAATCGTGCCCAATAAACCTGGTTATTTTCTTCTTTGAGATGGTTAAACAGGCTGTTCATAGTGGTCATGCTGTTCAAACTGCATCTCTTGACCTTGCCAAAGCATTCAATACTACACTCCATACATGCACTGTATATTAAGCTAAATGGTTTAAAAATAGATGCCTATGGGGTCAGATAAACTAGCTAAAAGACAGAAACCACACAGTTTGAGTGGCAAGCAAAATTCACTTATGGCAACATCAACTCTAAAACAATAAAGGTAACAAGAGGTGTCCCCAGGGATGTATGGGGCCCTTTCTTTTCTGCATTTACTCTTCCTATCTCCAAGCTGAATAACAGGACCGTCAACTAACCAAGCATGCAAAGGAGAGTAAACTGGGAATTACTGTCAACCCCCCCCATCTCCAAAAACAGCAGCATAAACATATTCATAAATACCTGTGTACTGCAAATGAGCTCACATAAAGTTCACTACCATCACTTTTGGTAAACTTCCCCTCCCCTTGGCATTCAGTACAGAAAATACTCCACTATGAAACCAAAATTTAGTAAGAGACCTTGGAACATGGATTAATTATTGGAAGGGTGAGAATTATCATGTGACATCAGTCAGAAAATCTACGTGGCACAGCTAACTGCCATTGGAATATTATACAGATCTAAAGAGGTCATCTTTCCCTTATACTCAACACTGATTAGGCCAATTACTTAAACAACTATAACACCTCAAAGGTTTCTAACTTAGAACATCACAGGTTTACAAAGCCCAAATTACCAAGAGAGGTTGGAAGGAAGCACAGTTCCCCCCATTCAATATCCTATAGACTTGAGGGGAGATCTACACCTTGCCTTCTACAACATCACAAATCCAGTTGTCCAGGATCATTGAAAGTCTAATTGTTACAAAAACACCAAAACCAAAGACTCAAATCCACCAGCGAGCAAATATAAGAGACAGATTCATTATGCAGCACCCCACCACCACCTCTGAAACAGACTTCCTTTTCAGGTTAAGCAGTGTGATAGAATATAATTCTTCTTGGATAGGTACACACAAATTTACTCTGGGTCTGACAAGCCTATTCCTACTGAAGAAAGAAGATTACATCCTGGAGGTGGATAACGCCAAGGTAAAAGTAGTTGCAATACCTCATTTGCCTTAAAATTCTCATGAATGACATCCAATCACATATCCAGGAGACTAACAGAAACATACCCATCAATCATCATAAAGAGCCACAAAGTTGCATACACTCTGATGTGGGTCACAGACCATGGGCAAGGTTACTCTCCTTCCAGATAGTAAGTTGTTACCTGAAAACTGCTGCCAGGATTAGGGTCACAGTCTGAGGGTGAGGCTTCTTGGCAGTGTCTTGCTATAGCACCTACCACTTTTGAAGTGATAATGTAACTTTATTTAACCAAGTGTTAACAAAACAAATGTGTCAGAGTCTACTAATAAGGGGGGACCCGATTACCCCCTACTCCTTTTAAAAATAAGACGAGTGAGGGGTAAAGAAGGACATAGAGCTATTGCTAATAAATATTACAGAGTGTACAATGAAGCTTTCTCAAAAAAGTTAGAAAAATATGAAGAATTGGGAATCACTCATTTCCAAAAACAGCATACCCAAACAAGTTACACCCATTTTGCTGAGGAACATCCAGATCTTCAGTATAACTGCTTTTCGCCAAGGACCTATGTACCTCTCAAATGTCCCCGATGTTAACTCAAGAGTGTTGCCCTGTAGCTCTTAAAAAAAATCGGTGATTTTTTCATTATTTAACCAGATGGACAGAGTAGTACAGGATCCCTTTTTCAGTCAAGCTCAGTATATACAGCAAAGGTATTTAACAAAACAGTAAAAATAAGCCTAAAAATTATAACGAAAAAGATATATGTTAAAATTGCTAACACAAAATTTGTTGTTTGTGTGTAAACTGCATGCATACACACACAAAGCAAAACTATAACTGTATTTTTTAAATAAAATTGAGTCTGAGAGTAATTTCTAAAAGATATATATTTACTTTATTACAGAGATTTCATGTTAATTCAAGCCCTTCTGTTTTGTCAACAGCACCTATATCAAAAACGGTCAATGATTTAGTGTCTTTGTTCACAACTCTGGAGACAGGAGGTTGAGAGTTAGGGAGACCTTCACTAAAGCAGAGTTCTGTTAACTGTAACTTTCCAATTGGACAAATAAAAATAGAGTCCTGCATTTTATATTGGAAATTGTGTTACTATTCTAGTTTTTACCAACTTTTAATATAAACATACTTTGATATTGTCATATAGCTGAAAAGCACCCTTTGATTTAATCCACTTACCGAGTATATGCTACAACTCACCTATTATAGTAATGCTGTTTAGTAAACAATAGTTGTAAACTTACAACGCATTCTCAGTTTCTAGGCTTACATCTATCAAGATTTCTTTAGTTTTAGACTCCCTAAGGCAGAAGCTTCAGTTTCTTCAGCATCACTCATGCGTCATACCCTCAACATCAATAATACTGAAGCATCTTCTAATGCAATACCTAATCCCTACCACGTTTCTCAAAACACGCAAAAACACTCTGATGAAGCTACTTGAAATATTAAATTGGATTGTCTTTCATCAATTCAATGTGACACACCTACTCTCCCACAAAATAACACACACATACTCTCTCACACAGCAAAACACACACACACACACACACACACACACACACACACACACACACACACACACACACACACACACACACACACACGCACACACACGCACACACACGCACGCACACACACACACACACACACACACACACACACACACACACACACACACACACACACACACACTCATAGTAACAGAATGACTAATTTAAATCACATACAAACACATATACATACAGACACACTTTCTCTCGCAAACAGAAACAAACAGCTTAACTTACACATAGACTCACACTTACACTTACCTTGTATTGAATCTGAATGGCCACACGTGCACGCATGACCTAAACCCCTCTCTTCACTGAACTAACTTAAGTTCCGCGCGTTACGACAGAATTTTTTTTTATTTGTTGAAGCCAGTCTCCTGGCCAGCCTGAAGCTATAAAAGTGGGAGGATGCTTCCCCCTTCCCTTCACCCTATGGGTTTGTTATTTTGTGATCTTCTCGGCACCCTTCACTCAGAGACAGGGTGCCGAGAAGATAAAAAAAATAACAAAAGTACATTAATTAAAATAAATAAATAAATACATAAAATTACACCCTTTACGAGGCCAGCTGTAAGGTGCCCTAGGTGGTCGCCTAGTTCACCCATGCCTAAGGCCGGCTGTGTACCTCTGGCAACATTTGGGGTTATCAAAAAGTACTAGAGAATCATCAAACAACCTATGTAGAAGATTCCACAGGAATGAAAAGTGTACTAATTGATTCTCTGACAATGTAGCTGATGAATGGAATATACTACCAAATTACATTAAAGCCAGTAGTAGTTTAAATATTTTTAAGAACAGCCTGGACACTTATTATGGGAACACGTGTTTTGGTATTTTGGCAAGCTAGAAGGGCATTAGTGCCTCTGCTTGAAATATTTGTATTATACATGTATGTATTTTAATAGTGTCAGAGAAATCAGCCTCAACAATATTACATCTGTTTTTAAATGCAATGCTACTAAATGTAAAAGAGCATATCAGTTTCCTATAAACACCACAGGAGAAAACAAGAACCGTGTAGGAATTTTATGCAATAGCACAGTTCCCTGAAATTTTGGGGACCATAGAATGTGCCCCACACACACACACACACACACACACACACACACACACACACACACACACACACAAATAAAAGCCCCTGCTTTGGAATAAGGAAAGGAGGTACATCAACAGAAAAGGTTTCCACTCTATAAGCTGTCAGGTGGTCTGTAATGCCCAAGGGATCAATTATAATGTCTGTGCAAGTAACCCAGGCAGTTTCCACAACTCACACATATAGCCCACCTATGAGCAGTATATCAGGTTTGCTTGGGGTAACATTTCTCGAGGGCATCTAGTGGAGGATGCAGGTTATGGATTGAAGCCCTGGCTCATGACATGCACGAGAAACCAATACAACTCCACTGAGCAATGAGACAATAAGGCCCACACTCAAACTAGGAATATCATAGAATGTATGTTCAGTTTGCCTAAGTCAAGGTTCTGGTTAATCTGCAGTGGTCCAGTTACTGTTGCACAAATGTGCTTAAATGTACTGCACTATGGAAATAATGAGTACAGACATACTAAAGCTGTATGTCAAATTATTACTTCATGAAATATCACATTTCATTGCAAACATCTGCATTTCTTTCCATGTAACATATATTCTTGACATAACATTGGAAAAGTGCAGCAAGACATAATTTTCAAAAATATTGCAACCCCAACAGGGAGACTTAGTAAGTCAGCCTTATCCTGATTAGCTTTTTCATGTTTATTTATACCTACAGCAATCAGTTTATTGTACAGAATATGACAGATTAATGAGGATTTAATAAGTAAGAATAAAACTCTATAGAGATCTTCCTACATATCCCACAAAACATATTATTTCTATACTCTCTGTATCTGTCTTTAACTCTCTGTCTTCACCCTTTCTTCTTCAGTAAGCTGTTAGTGTACTTCAATAATGTTATATTAATGCTGTGTAGTAGTGATTCCTTTGTGGCATGATGAGCTAATGCTCAAATGTGTTGAAGGATTTTTGAATAATTGTGAGCCACCATTATCCTTTTGCTGTGATAATCTACTTTGCCCCTACCTCCATGTCACCCTGCCAATGTATCTTCTCCCTTCTGTATCATTATTCTTCCTCCTCTGCATTTGTACAGTGCCTGGTGCCAGGCAACATATGTAAATAAGGCTAAATGGAAGTACACACAGCTTATGGCAATCTCCTTGAAGGTCTTGTGACCGAGGCGCTAGAGAGAGCAGATTAAACCTGTGTGTATCTATAGCCTGCTGTGTGGTTCATTAATATCTTAGGATTTGATTGCCTTCATCTGCATAACTCTGTCTTACTTCATGTCACTGTGCTAAGCTATGTTTATTCAGTTTACTGTAATTTTAAACAAGATGAAGAGTTAGATGTACAGATTACAGTGGTGAATAGGATAATAAAGATGAATACATATGTGCACATTTGTTGAAATTCACACTCAAATATTAACTATTGCAATTAGGACTTTCTACACGTTGTGCTAATACACAGGTATAAATATTTTTCTTGGTATGCTGAAAATGTTTGAAAACATATGGATAACAACATGTTTCATGATGTTTTATCTGACTACTGTGACTGTAAATGATGGCTAAACCTTTACTTAACACATCATTATCCTGCTGCTACACTGATCTGCCTGCTAACTATTGTGAATCCTGTCTTGTAAAGACTTTTTCATGGGAGTGAGCACAGAACAATACAGAGTACTGCTAACTATAATTGTAAGTTCGACACTTCAAGATATGATTTCATATTTGCTAACACTTTGCCATCAGCAGTGCAAATCAGCTTTGTTGTGATCAAAGAGAAAAGAGAAAAAATCAAAGTACTATTGTTTTCTGTTGCACATTTGTATGTATGTATTACTGTTGTCAAAAGATGATCATGATTTCTGAATGATGTTGAGTCACATAATTCATCCATTTAAAGTAATATGTCTGCCTGATATACAGTGTTTACACTTGCAATGTGTTACCAGCTTGGTTAACCTATTCTTACTGAATCTATCACTGTCGTTCTGCAGTGCATTGTCCTATGTACAACTTGGATGCATGTCTTGCTAGTGCACATAGTATAAGTATGAGACAATACAAGTGTGCTATCATCCCAACATGATGTCACAACAATCTTTGATTAATAATCCACTGCTGTACAACAGTCCATGTGTATGTCATCCCATTATGTGGAACATGTCAATGCCTTCACAGTAACACAATCTACAGTAAGGACAGTATCAATATTTCGTTATAAAAGTATGTCACTACATGTGACAATCATAGTGATATTATATTGTCTTGTGCACATATGCATTTGTTGCACTACCCGCACAGTAACATCTCATCCAACCATTCTTCTTTTACAAATATTCCAATGTCCAATTTCACATATGGATTGTCTGTCTTCTCCTATGGTGCTTACAACTAGTACAATGCTCTCTAAATTGTGAAACCTATATAGGTCAGAGGTTTAATGCCCATGATGAAAGACTTGTGTGCGTGCGTGTGTGTGTGTGTGTGTGTGTGTGTGTGTGTGTGTGTGTGTGTGTGTGTGTGTATGTATGTGTGTGTGCATCTGTATATGTGTGAGACTGTGCAAAGCACTTGCTGGTGTATTCACGTCTGAAAATAATACATTTAACTGTTTACACAGATCCATCATCCCAGTTTTTACAGAAACATCATGTATTAAACACACTGATGAGGTCATCCTAACAAAGTGCACTTTCTCCCCTTAAGAATCAGACGTCTCCTGTGGTGCTTGTGACTAGTACATTGCTATCTATATTGTATAACTAGATAGGTAGACTTTTCAGTATTCTGTGTGGAAGACTTGCATGTGTGTGTGTGTGTGTGTGTGTGTGTGTGTGTGTGTGTGTGTGTGTGTGTGTGTGTGTGCAATGTGTGTTGCTGTCTCTATTTCTCCTAAAGAGAATGCATTTAAATGTGCACATAGTTCCCTTATAATGACTTTTATGGAAACATCTTGTATGACACAAACAGAAGAAATCATCCTGACAAAAGTGCACTGTATCCCCATAATAACCAGATTTTACCTGTGGTGCATGCAGCTAGTACAATGGTCTCTAAATTGTGCAACTAGATAGGCAGGAGTTTCAATATTCACCATGGAAGAAGTATGTGTGTGTGTGTGTGTGTGTGTGTGTGTGTGTGTGTGTGTGTGTGTGTGTTGTGTTTATGTGTGCACATGCAGGTGCACGTGTGTGTGTGTGTGTGTGTGTGTGTGTGTGTGTGTGTGTGTGTGTGTGTGTGTGTGTGTGTGTGTGTCTGTATAAGGGTGTTTACAATTAGGTAAATGTGCTCAAGCAACCTGTACTCTGGATAAATGTTTTAAAATGACAGAGGACTACACCATGCCCTAAGCTTACCTTTCACATCCACAACTGCATTGCACCATAAGCTATGCATACTGTTTGTAGCAATGATTACAATCTTCTATGCATTACATACAGGAAATGTTTCCTTTTTTTTAGGCAATACTATGTCCGCAAATTTGTAAATTGATGCTTAAAATATCAGTGTCTCAGTTATACCTTAACATGGTCATGTGGTGCTTGCGATTCAGGAAAAGTTGTTTAGCTAGTTATTTGAAATCCATCCATTTCTGCTCGGACTATGTTGTGTCAGTGTTATTGCAACTGTACATGTCACTAACACTGGTGTCAAGCATATTTGCTTTGTACACATATAGATATTGATCCATCTTACTGAAGGCTAGGACAGTTTGTCACATAGAAATGCTTTTATTTAGAGTAATGATACCATTTGCTTTTATGTTCCTTACATAACAGAGGTAGCAAGTATTTTCCTCTGGCATAAGGGAATGAGACAACATGCTGTCTGCCATTGACATACTACAGCAATTACAAGCACACATATCCCTTGCAGAAATAACATGATATAATGCCTTCATATAACCACATATGCCACAATTGTATCAACATGTCTACTGTGGTGCATTCAACATTTCAATTATCATGTACTGTCTGCTGTCAAGTGCTCATGTGTTTAACATCCACTTTTGATGTCTGTTAGTATTGTTTGGCCTTATACTGTAATGTATGAATGACCACAGCTATAACGTGTCCATTTATACTGCGAGAGTCATCCATGATTCCTTTCATCTCAAAGATTGCTTACCACATATACATGATGTAAGAAGTTAGCATAGGTGGACTGTCACACTACTTATAAGACTTCTACTCTGGTACTTGTGGTTCATCCAGATGTCATTAGTCAGTAGACTTGTATTGCTAGCTGTTTGCTAAGTTCCTGAAAGGGTGAGTGTATGAATATACTGTTGTTTAATAAACACCACTGTATCTAGTTTTTCATATCCAATTTTATGTTGGACAGTGATATATCATTACAGGTTGTGACTGCATGGCAGTGAAATGTTTATTTGGGGTGTGTTGTACTCTGAGTACTCCTGTGGCAAGTGCATTGACTACTGGCTTTTATAACATACCGAGACAGATAAACTGGTGGTGTTTGTTTCAGGGATACTATATGTCCTACATGATGGAAACATCTTCTGTGACAAAGAAGCAGGCATATTGTAATGATCAGTGTTGCGTGGACAGTAACATGTGTAGCTCCTTTCTGGCATTGTGAATAAATCAGATTGTTCATATTATATTCATGCCTCCTCTGTTAACACACACACACACACACACACACACACACACACACACACACACACACACACACACACACACCCAAACACACACACAAACACACACACAAACACACACACACTCATTTCAGTAATTTGTGACAGCTTGCATTGTTATCTGATGTGGCACACACAGTGGTCTGGGGAGAGCCTTGTTTAATAGGGTGGGGTTTGAATCTACAACAGTGGCTTATAGTCACTCAAAGGGTCAGCTTTTTCAGGAATTTTCATACCAGGTACACTTTATATTGTATAGTAGCGCTGTACACCATTTGAGGATGTTCTTCCTTAGATGACCGATATGCATATATTTCTGGTGCCCATGATTGTTATGCATCTCTCTGATATCTGTTTGGGCATGTGCTAGAAAATGACATGATGCAAATGTTTCTTAGGTCCTTCCTTGCTTGTGTGGATTACCTATTCACAAGATAATTATGCTCTTAATTGCATCTCTTCCACCACGTTTTAATACTGCAGTTGTTTCCATAAACTATACATCTTAATGGCAGTTGTATGATTCTATAAACATTTCTAACTATATGGCATGCTGTAAGACATCAGAAAATGTGAATGGTTCTCTGTTACAACAACACAATACTCTCTATTGTGTTGCTGCTGCTGAATTGCTGTTATGCTACTTTTTCCTGTAATTACATGTGAACCTGCCCAGTATTACTATGTCAGACATGCTTGCAAATCAGCAGTGGCAAAACTGTATTCCTAACAGGTCCTCAGCCTTGTCTTGTCATTGGTTACTTATGTATGTTGTTTATTATTAGACTAACATGAAGCATTTACATAACCATACAACACTTGCTTGTCTATTACATGCTTGTAGGTGATAAACCACCTTTCTAATGGTGCCACTGTCATTTCTCTGCATAAACATTTCCATTTATGATTTACCTGCCACTTCAGATGTAAGGTCCTTTTGTTCTAGTAAATACATAGCACTGTCATCTTGCATAAATAAATTCTCTGAATATGCATCCTTATATGTAATAACTACAGTCTCTGCATTCATCCCTTAAAATATCTTCTGCCCTTGCTAATTGTTATCTCAAGTCAGCATTTAATTAACATGTTTATCACATTTTTACTGCCTTTTGTTACACTGCAGCATCATGCCCTTATCATATCCTTTATTAGCATGTCAGTTATTATTTATGTATGTAACTGTGTGATTGACATTCACATTAATTATTATTACATCAGTATTACAGGTTTTATGTCAGAAATACTTCTCACGCACTTGCATTACATTTGCCTGTGGGATATAAATACACTTTAAACATTTCCCTTCTCCAGCATTACTAAATCATTTTAACACATTTTGTATAACAAGTCACACATTTCACCTCCCCTCATTCTGTATTGTTTCCCTGTACTTGCCCTTAATATGTCTGGGCTACAGCACATGCTTGTATCTGAGTATTACCTAAATGCAATCAGTTTTGTTAACATTGTATGCTCATGCTTGCAAGCACCTTTCCATGGCTGCAGACACTATTGCTGGCCATGAAAAGGTGCTTGCAACTGTGTAGGCATGATGAATAGCATGTGTGATGCCCTGTGCACCAGCCCAGTAATCAAGGAGCCTCAGTCCTTACCACTAACACCAGTGAGGGACGTGCACATTGGGAGGTTAACATGTACTCATGCAGTAAAGTCAAAGTAAACTTTATTGCCATTCAGAAATCACACAATTGTAAAAGCTGAACAAAATTCCATGTCTCCGAACTCAATGTGCAAACAACACATAGACTATTTTCACAGACATTTACACATGTAACATCTAGTCATTACATCATGGACATGCAGGGAGACAATTATTGCACATCATTAGAAACAATTTTAACACTGTTCGAACTGAACACTTACTTGCATGAGATTTTAGTACTGCACAGGTACTTGGTTAAGACATTTCATTGATCCTTGCACAGAAAGAGACATTTGAGTATTGCACTGTGAACATTAGAGTATTGCACTGTGGACCTTAAAGTATTGCACTATGGTTAATTTACGAATTTGCATCTATTGCACTGAAAGAAGAGATATTTTACTGTATTGCTACTGTCCTAGATGGCCTATAAGTTACAGTCATAATGAATATTGCACTAATTAGGTGAGACTGGTAACCAGGCTCTTGCACAGTTTGAGACAGTTTCTACTGACCCAGACGGACATCATGGAGTGTAGTGGTTATTAGAGTTCAAAAGCCTGATAACATTAGGGAAGAAGCTGTTCCTGAAACTCGTAGTTCTGCAACTTATGTTTCGGATGTGCTTTACGGATGATAGATGCAGGAACAGTCTGTAAGCTGGGTGAGTGCAGTCTTTAATTATACCTCTAGCCCTGCTGAGACATCTGGATAAGTGCAAGTCATGGACAGGTGGTAAGGTGGTCTTAATAATCCTCTCGGCTGTCTTCACCACTCTGTGGAGGGATTTGTGCTCAGAGGTAGAGCAGCTTCCATGCCATACTACGAGGGTGTTCATTAGGATGCTTTCTATTGTACCTCTGTAGAAGGTAGTGAGAACTGTGGATGGGCGATTTGCTCTCTTTAACCTTCTTAAAAAGTGCAATCTCTGGCATGCTTTCTTGACTATGGCATTTGTATTTGTATACCAAGACAAGTCCTCATCATCGATGTGCACTCCCAGAAACTTTGGCATGTAAACTACAATTTCTCTTAAGAATACACAGAGCTCACAGTCAGTCTGGGGCTGGTTTCTCCCTTTCTCTACAGATCCCCAATAAGACTCCCCACTGGCACAGCTATAGGATTCAGATCTCAGCCAAGTGGTCAAGCCAAAACCTCCAGAACCCTCGCTGTCCAACCTGTGCTTCGTGTCCCTGCCCAAGTAGCTGACACACACAATTTGAGATCTGATTTATATATAAACAGACACTCCTGGGGACGGCTGGCACAGGTTCACTAGCTATGCCCCCTTCTGCCCAAGCTATAAGGTAGTACCAGCTGCCTCCAGCCACTCTTACCATCTACTCTAAGGCCCTTGCAAAGGGTGACCAATTCTACTGTGCAGTGTTATTGTTATCCAATTAAGTGTGACTAAGGCTTGAAGGCTATTTAGGAGTGGCTTGAACAGTATCACCAAATACATGCAAGTATCCTAAGAGCTTAAATTCCTCTAACAAAACAGCCACAATTAAAAGGCTTAAATATATTCAATAATAAATAATAAAAACATAAGACAATACTCATTAACTCAACACAGTGACAGCAGAGTTCAGAATCACTAGGAATACTTTACAACATTGTAGGACAGTTTCACCTAAATACAGAAAACACCTAGACTAATCTTACTGTATTTGTATCTATCTCTAAGAGAAATCACCGTACCTAAATAACTTACTTGTAGAGCAAGACAAAGTGCTGGTGATGTTGTCAGATCCAGAACAAAATACAAAATGCACTCTCTTTCTCTCTCAGATAGTTCTTAAATTAATAATACAATTACTATGAATAACCTCAGATTACATCATTCTTGTCACCTCTGTCTAGTTCCTAGGCTAGCAGGAACTTAAAATTTAACATGTCTCTGTTAAAAATACTTATCTCTCAGAAGTTGACAATTCTCTCTTAGAAACTTGCCTGAAACTAGAAGTCGTAAAACAATTACATTGGAAAGCTGTAATTACCTATATTTCCAGACAATAGAAGGAAGCTCCTAGCCTAGACATTCTGTCTCATAGCTGAGATAAACTGACTTTGTAACACATTGCAAAACTCTTTACTTATCAACTTATTTTCTTAGAGTTTTGCAAATGAACTTTGTATATTCCAACTTCTACTATGAAAACATACATTTGCATTAGCATATAGTTTATACACATCTCTGCTCTTTCCAGCAGTGTGAACTGTGGTTACAATCTTGAAGGCTCAGCACATAACACAGTTTTCTTACATATGTAAGACAAGCATACACATCATATTACTATTCACAAATGACATAATTATTTACAAAATTCTATCTAGTTGGGCTGGCAGTGTCACATGTCTATATAAATCATATTAATATTTTCAAGTGACATATAATTATTTACAAAATTTCAGCTAGCTGGGCTGGCGGCATCTTGGTTTATCACATTTCTTCCCCCAATGAGAAATCAAGCTAGTTTTCAAGTGTCCCTTGAGAAACGTTGCTTGAGAGGATTGAGCCTATCTGGGAATACCTTACCCCATTCCCTGTTTGAGATTCCAGCTGCTTTGGCATTGCTGACCCTAGTGCCATGCTACACTGTCCCATCATATGCCTGTGACCCTAAGCTCTACCACAGTAGGTGGTTAAGTACAGAAGAAGTAATTAGGGACCTGGGGACCCAAGTTGACAGCAATCTCTCATTTGACAACCACGTGGCCAAAGTGGTTAGAAGAACATTTTATATAGCCCACCTAATCATGAAGGGATTCACATCTAGATCAGGGGAGGTCATCGTGCCTCTTTACTCATCCCTCCTCAGGCCCATAATTGAGTACAATGCCCCTTTTGGGATGTACCTTACCAGACACCTGCAGCAACTGGAAAGACCCCAAAAGTACCTCACCAAGAGGATCAAAGGGCTCAAACAGATGCCATATGCTGCCTGGTTAAAGAAACTCCAGCTCTACTCAGTGGTATACCGCCTGCTCAGAGGCGATCTGTGCCTGATGTATAAAGCCATGTCCAACCTGGAATTAATGGACATGCTGCACCTCAGAAAATCCAAATCCCATCGAGCTACGCTCTCAAGAGACTTGAACCTCAGCACTGAAATAAATAGGACATGCTGGAGGGACAGATTCATAACCCAGAGGCTTCCTTCACTCTGGAATAAAATCCCAGTCCAGGTTAGGCAGAGTCCCTCATTGACTCTCTTCAAGAGGAATCTTGATGAGTGGATGGGAGATCATAGGTTTACCCTGGGTATCACTTCTGTGTCACTGTTAGACAAAGGCACAGTATACTAACCTCGAAAAAGGGCATAGCAAAATTAATTTAAAATGGGTGGCGAAAGCCAAACACACTCTGGTTAGGCTTATAAATGCCCTAGGGCAGATAGCCTAGTATGAACCTATGAACCTATGAGTAATTTGGGATTTTCCTGGCTGGCTCCCTCTAGCTATAGATCCCTCTCAAACTCCTTCTGCTTTGTACTGCAAACACTCAGCACAAGGGCTTCCCTATATGGTAAGGTTTCATCATGTTATCATGGTACAATTTGTGCCCCTGCCTTCTGCCTAGCAGTTCTACCATGTAGTTAACATCACTGACTTTCCTTATCACCTTGTAGGGTCCCTCCCAAACTGCCTGCAGCTTGCTGTGTCTGACAGGAATGAGAACCATTCAATGCTGCCCTACAGCATACTCCCTAGCTTGAGCATTCCTGTCATACCAGACCTCTTTCTGCTTCTGGGGTTCTGCCAGGTTCTCCTGGGCCAAGCTCATGAGTTCCCTGAGCCTTGTCCTGAGGTTTAGGACATAAGCCATAACAGACTCCTTGTGGGATTCACACTCACTCTCCCAATCATCCCAAATTAAATCTAGAGGCCCCCCTCTATGCCCATACAACAACTCAAAGGGTGATAAACCTGTGGATTCCTGGGGAACCTCTCTGTAAGCAAAAAACAGATGGGGCAAATATTTGTCCCACTCCCTCTTAAACTGGTCTACAAATTCCCATAGCATGGTCTTGAGTGTAGAGTTTAACCTCTCAACAAGGCCATTAGTCTGGGGATGGTAGTGGGTGGTCTTTAGGTGCTTCACCCCACAGTACTTTCACAGACAAGCCAGCAGGTCTGACATGAAATTGCCACCTCTGTCAGTCAGTATTTCATTTGGGAAACCTACCCTGCTGAAAAACTCTAACAAAGCATATGCCAAGAAATGCAGATGCAGGGCATATGCCACCTTTTCTGCCTCAATTGAGGACAGAGCCACTGCCTCAGGGTATCTTGTAGCATAATCTACTACCACTAGGATATACATTTTCCCTGTGGAACTTGTGGTACTCAGAGGCCCCACAATATCCATAGCTACCCTCTGAAATGGCTCCTCAATCACAGGCAAAAGCATCAAAGTAGCTTCCACCTTGTCTCCTGCCTTGCCTACCATTTGGCACTGCTGACAGGTCTTACAGCACCTTGTTACATCTCTGGAAATCCCAGGCCAATAAAAGTTCTGCATAATACATGTCTTTATACATTTTATGCCCCTATGACCTGCAACAGGAATATCATGGACTATGGCTAGAAATGCCAGATGGTAGGCTCTGGGCACTGCCAACTGCTGTATTCTCTCACCCTCTAGCCCACTCTCAGGGGTCCACTCTCTATGCAGTAAGTCTTTGTCCCAGTATACAGATTCCCCCATCCCTTGAGAGTCAGGTGCCTCGCTAGTTACCTCCCTCAGGCCTTTTAATGTAAGGTCTGAGAGCTGAGCCTGTCTCAACTCTTTCTTTCTAAACCATCCCAGTTCCCCTTCCACAGAATGTCTGGTATCGTCTGACAGCAGTGCCTCACTGTCAACCTGGGTACTACTACTCACCTCTGTCCTTGCAGTCACTCTGTCCAAAGGAACATCAGTACCAACAAGCAGCTGTGGCTCACCTTCAGTCTCACTGCTAAAGAGTAGCTCCCTCCCTGAAGTAACCACCTCACCAATCCTGGCTTCAAGTGTGCTGTCTATCTGGGTCTCCCTCAGGCTACCAGACCCACATGCTTGTCTCCAAGCCTGACAGCATGCAATTGCATGAACACACAGTACTGCCTTACTGAAATAATTCCCTATCAGGACATTTGCAGGATGGTGGTTTGGTACCCTTGTTGTTTCATGATAACCTACTGTTGGCATTTTGTCATTCCCACTTACTGGCTCTCCCACCTTTTGTTCACCATCTTGCCTCCATGGACATTTATTTACTACATGGCCCCACTGGTTGCATTTAAAATATGTAACCCTTGGTTCTGGACGTTTACCTGGACTAGTGGCTTTCCCTGCTACTGGCAGATTCTGTTGGGGCAGTCTGGGCTGCCCAGCATGGATTGTCTTAGACCCATGAACAGCACTGGGCGTCCATTTCCTTTGCAGGGATGATCTGATTGCTAGGTATAGGTCTCCCTTCTTCCCCAACTCATCTAAAGTAAGGCATTCTTTATCAGCTAACCAGATCCTAATTTCCTCAGGCAAAATGTTAAGGACTTGTTCCATCACCAAAAGGTTGGCCAGCCCTTCAAAAGTGGTGACCTGACATCTACTCATCCACCTACGAAAATACGTTCTTAGTTCAGCAACATATTCACACACACTTTCATCTGCCTAGCATCTATGGTCATGAAACCTTTTCCTACAAGCTTCAGGTGTTACCTTAAAAAATTCTATCAAACAATTCTTTACAATATTATAATTTAAGCAGTCATTATCAGAAAATTTAGAAAGAATAATTACGGCTTTACCATGGAGTAAGGGGGTCAGGAACCATACCCAGAGCCCTTGGTCAACATTATACTGCTTACATACCCTCTCAAACATATGAATGCAACTATCAAAATTATCCCCCTCTGTAAATTGTGGGAAAAAATTACTGACCTTTGTTGCTTCTGGGGTTCAGTTACTCCCTTCCTCATTACCTCCATGACTCTGGTAAAGAGTCAGCATCTCCTTTTCATGTTGTCTCTGCCTCTCCTTCTCCTCAGCATCCAGGAATCATGGTTTCTCATTTTCCTCAGCCTTCAGATGTTGCAGTTTTTCAGTTTCCTCAGTCTCTCTGCTGCTTCTGTTTCCAAACACTTGGTCTCCAACTCAAGTCTCTTTAACTCCAAATGGACTTTTAAGTCCTCTGTGGAAAGGTTGAGATGTCCATTTTCTGAGAGTTGTACATCTCCATGGCCAGTCTGATTGCCCTCCTGGTTGCTATTCTCTGATGCAGCTATGATTAAAGCTGCAATCATGTCTGCTTTAGTCAGGTTTTCATTCACCAGTCCTTTAGCCTTGCATATCTCAGCCAACTGGCTCCTTGTCAGATTGCCATACTCCTCTGCTGACATGCTTGCCTGCTCTCCCTGACTAACTAAGCTAACAAAAAACAAAAAACAATTGTGATATGGACTCTGAATGTTCCCTGCATGGCTGATTGAGTAGAAAAACACCTTCAGTGACCACTGTGCACAAGCTATAGGAATTCAATATCCACACCACTACAAGTCAATTAATATGTGATGTGGCTATTTCACCACTATCACCCAATTAATATGTGATGTGGCTATCCCACCACTGCCAAACAATTAATATGTGACACCCATGTACTGGCCCAGTAATCAAGGAGCCTCAGTCCTCACCACTAACACCAGTGAGGGACGTGCACAGTGGGAGGATAACAAGTACACACACACTAAAGTACAATTTCTCTTAAGAGCGCACAGAGATTACAGTCAGTCTGGGGTAGGTTTCTCCCTTTCTGTCCAGATCCCCAATAAGACTCCTCACTGGCACAGCTATAGTGTTCAGATCTGAGCCGAATGGTCAAGCCAAAACCTCCAGCACCCTCTCTGCACAACCAGTGCTTCATGTCCCTGCCCAAGTAGCTGACACACACACTTTGAGATTTGATTTATACACAGACAGACACTTCTGGGGAAGGCTGAGACAGGTTCACTAGCTATATATATATATATATATATATATATATATATATATATATATATATATATATATATATGTGTGTGTGTTTTCTTACATGTGTAACACAAGCATACAAATCATATTACTATTCACAAATGACATAGAATTATTTAAAAAGTTCTGTCTTGCTGGGCTGGCAGTGTCACATTTCTATATAAATCATATTAATATTTTCAAGTGACATATAGTTATTTACAAAATTCCAGCTAGCTGGGCTGGCAGCATCTTGGTTTATCACAGCATACATATTTGATTAGTGCTGCTGCTCATCATGCTAACATGCTTACATCATGTAGATGCAGTGGAGGGCCAACATGATTGTTAATGAATCCCAGAATTTGTTTTTTTGAGTTTCAATCATTTTGCAGTTCAGTGTAAAATAATCGCTTTGTCTGTGTTCAGTCTTATGAGCATTTGCAGTTTGCTGGTACACTTACACTTACACACACACACACACACACACATATATATCAATATATATATATATATATATATATATATATATATATATATATATATATATATATATATAAATATACACACACATACATACATATATATGTTTGTGTGTATGTTTATATTTATCCCTCTCTCTCTACATATATATATATATATATATATATATATATATATATATATATATATATATATATGTATGGGTCTACTTCAACCCACTGAAATGACACTTTACCAAAACTTAAATAAATTATCCCACTTCAGTGAAAGTGAGTTTACATGAAAATGCACTTTTGTGAAACTCAGTACACTGAATACATAAACGCACTTTCTCTAAAATGGGATCTTTTATTTATATATATATATATATATATATATATATATATATACGTGTGTGTATGGATCTACTTGTTATGCTCGACATTTCAGAATGCCGACACTCATATGGCTGACACCATATGATCGACATTTGAAATGTCGAACATACAAGCACAAAATAAAAACAAACAGATACTTACTTTTACGACCTCGCATGGGGGGCTCCCCCCCCGTAACTTTAATATACGAACTCCGAGATCGCACTACAGTGAGATAATGGAAATCTTTCTATTACGCACTGTACAGAGATGCCGGTTCCCCATGGTCGACATTTCAAATGTCGATCATATGGTGTCGGCCATATGAGTGTCGGCATTGTGAAATGTCAGACGTTCAAAAGACCAAGATGAAAAAAATGAAACTACAGAAGACCAACCGCTCAGAACACTGACATTTCACTACAGGTAAGTTACCCCTTGGCCAACCCAGCAAATGAACTAAAACCGAAGTACAGAAAACCCACCCATGTGGGGGGGGTTGCACTTCCCACACCCCCTAACTAAATATAACAACTCCAAGATCGCACTACTGCAGAGGTGAGGGGTAAAGGTCAACATGCCGGCCAAACTGCTACTTACCTATAGTGAAATGTCATTGTTCCGAGAGGTGGGCCCATATATACACATATTTTAGTAGGCAGTATAGATAATTGTATGTAAAATACATGGAGGCAGAGTTCCGACTTTCCTACCTTCAGTGCACCTTATTTTCAGTGGCAAATAAATAAATAAAAATAAATTTCCATTGCCAAGTAGAGAATAACTTGACATCTTCTAAACTTTAGGGCACCATCCAAGCACTCTAACAACTGTAGGGCTCGGGAACAAAGTTTAAAGATAGAGTTTAAGGTACCAAAATCTCAGATCTTTCTTGCCTTGAATACGGGAGGCTAAAGTCCTGCCAGCTAGGGGATGTGATAGTACAAAACCCTCACCCTAGAACATAACAGAAATCAAAAAGAAGAGGAATACAGGGAGGGGTTCATAGTGCAATAATGATCTATTCAAACATCTACTCTTATGGTAAATTTAATTCCACAAACGCACTTTGCTAATCTTTAAAAAACTGTTGCAGTAGCCTGAGTAGTAGTAGTGTATGGGACAAATATCAGATCTTAGAAAGAAAGAGAGAAGGAAGAAGGATCAGAGTCCAGGAGCTCCTGAAAAATAGTCCTAGGAAAGTCTGCTCTGGACAGAGAAAAGTATAACAGTTTGTAGTGCTTGGTAAAAGTGTACACTGAAGACAAAAAGTACAGTTGTGTACCTACCATAAATGTAGATGTTCGAGTGTATTCACTGTTGCAGTCATTACACTTGGGTTATCCTGCTGGCAGGCTACCCACAGTCGGCCTGAATTACAAAGTCTAGGTCCGGTGTCGGTTGCTGTCACCTCTTCCCTGACGTCAGTGTGCCAGGGGTATAAAAGATGCAGCCAATGCCATTTTCTTCAGTTTTTCTTCCCCAGATGTCAGGGGCCCCCAAATAGGAAGGCTAAAAATTATGCCAATAAGTATGCATGCACTTAAATAAACATTTCCTTCATCTACAAGCAAATATACCACATAGGTTGTATAGGATAGAGAAGTACAAATAAGTCTCAGCAAAGAAAATGGGGATGGTGGGTGGGTAACCTGGACTGCAACAGTGAATACACTCGAACATCTACATTTATGGTAGGTACACAACTGTACTATGTTCATCGTGTTTCACTGTTGCAGTCATTACACTTGGGTTGAATCCCAAAGCTGAGGTTGGGTGGCTGGGTCTAAATAGGATTAGGAGAGGCTATAAGGCCCTGCAGAACTGCAGTGGCAAAGCCTGCTCTGGATTTAGAGTAGAGAGGTAAGTGGTAGTGCTTGGTAAAAGTGTGCACTGAACTCCAAGTTGCAGCCTCTAAAATATCTTTGGTTGGTACTCTTCTGAGGAAGGCTGCTGAAGTGGCTGTTGCTCTGGTTGAATATGGCCTAATGCCCTTAGGCACTGATTAACCATGTTGTGAATAGCAGAAACAAATGCAGTGGCCTATCCATTTTGAAATAGTCTGCTTTGAAATAGCCTTTCCTTATGATCCTGCAGCATATGCCACTAAGAATTGCTCAGTCTTTCTGAAAGCTTAAGTTCTGTCCAAGTAGAAGCGTAGCTGTCTGTGTATGTCCAAAGAATGCAGGAGTCTCTCACCCTTATTCTGTAGGTTTGGATAAAAAGTAGGCAAATTAATGGTTTGGTTAAGGACCACACTGGGCACTACTTTACGCATAAAAGTGGAGTTCGTCCTCAGAGAAACCCTGTCTGGATGGAAGATGATAAAAGGTTCCACAGCCATGAGTGCCTGTAACTCTGAGACTCGTCTTGCAGAGGTTATTGCTAGGAGCAGAGCTGTTTTCCAAGATAAGAACTTTATTTCAGCTGTATTGGCTGGCTCAAAAGGCAGCAGTGTGAGTTTTTCCAAGACATAATTAAGGTCCCATGCAGGTATTGGTGCTCTCCTTGGGGGTCTTATGTTTTTGGCCCCTCTGAGGTACTGCCTTAACAATGGATGGGAAAAAATAGGTGGTTCTGTATTGTAATAAGCTGAAATGGCAGAGGCATGGATTTTAATTGATGAAAAGGATAGGCCTTTGTCCAGCATCTCAGTTAGATATTGTAAAATCTGAGGAATATTTGGTACAAACGTGTCAGTTCCTTGTGTCTGGTTCCAAGCACAGAATCTTTTCCATTTTTCTGCATAAGATTTTCTGGTACTGGGCCTCCTGGCCTCCAAAATAACATCCATCACTGCTTTAGAGAGAGGTGTGTTCTGAATGGCTACATTATCCAGCATGCTGCCAGATTTAGGGTTCTGAGTTGGCTGTGCAGGATCTGATTGTTTCGTTGGGTCAGTAAGTCAGGAATTAGAGGCAATGTCCAGGCTGGGCCTTGAGACAAGCTCTTTAGGATTGGGTACCAGTGCTGGCAGGGCCAGTCTGGAGCAATCAGAATCATTTTTGGCTTCTCTTGTCTGACCTTTAGGAGTACCTTGGGGAGGAGAGGTAGAGGAGGAAAGGCATATGCTGTTAGGGTTTTCCAGCTGAATGATACAGCATCCACTTTCCATGCTTGCTTGTGATAAGTCCTTGTGCAGAATCTCTGTAGTTGGCAGTTGTGAGGGGAGGCAAATAGATCTATGTCTGGGCATCCCCATTTCTTTGTTATCATGCTAAAGACTTGTGGATCCAGTTTCCACTCGTGGGGATCCGTGAGATTTCTGCTTAGTTTGTCTGCCAGAGTATTTTTCTTTCCTGGCAGGAATTGTGCTTGCAGGTTTACTTGATAAGTCAATGCTGTGTCCCACAAAGTCATGGCTTGTCTGCAGAGGGTGTAGGAATGTGTGCCTCCCTGCTTGTTCATGTACCACATGACAGTAGTATTGTCTGTCCTTATCAGTAGTTGTCCTGGATAAAGTAGATCCTTGAAAGCTGTCAGGGCATTTTGAACAGCTAGCATCTCTTTTTGATTGATATGAAGATGCATTTGGTTTGTGGGCCATGTGCCCTGAATGCATTTTCCTGCCATGTGCCCCCCCCCCCCCCCAGGCATAATCTGATGCATCTGTTGTTATTGACTGCCTGGCTGTGGGTAGGGTGAATGGCTGTCCCCTGTTGTGGTGACAGGCCTGTGCCCATCATCGAAACTCCTGTTGCAGGCAAGGAATGAGGGTAATTAATGTTTTCAGACTGTGACATTGTTGAGTCCAAACACTTTTTAGATACCATTGTAGTTTCCTCATATGTAGTCTGGCATATGGAATTAGCAGAATGCAGGATGCCATGAAGCCCAAAGCCTGCAGAATTTTCCTTGCAGATAACTGGGTCTTTGTTTCCAACATTTTGAAGTAAGAAGTCAGTTGCCTTTGCTTGTCTGGCATGAGATAAGCCATCTGGGCAGTTGTATTTAAGCTTGCACCCAGAAATATTATCTCTTGAGAGGGTACTAGTTTTAATTTATTTTCGTTTACTGTGTACCCTAGGCAAATTAATAATCTTTTTACAAATGCCAGATGCTTTAGTAGAATGTCATTGTTCTCTGCTTGAATAAGGCAATTGTCCAAGTAAGGAGATATTTGAATTCCTCTTTGACTGCAAAAAGCAATTACTGGTGCCAGGCATTTTGTGAAAGGGCAGTACAGAAAATTGGTAGTGCATTGAGCCAGCTATGAATCTGAGATTGTCTGATTGGTACATGCAGGTATGCCTCTTTTAGGTCCAAAGTTACAAGCCAAGCATTCTTGCCCAGCATGGGCAGAAGCTGCTGTAGAGTTAACATTTTGAATTTTGGAATGTCCAGAAATGTATTTAGAATAGACAGGTCCAGTATTGGTCTCCAGGCTTTGTCCTTTCTGGATACCAAGAAAAGTCTTGAGTAAAATCCTTGTCCCTACTCTTGCTGTGGTACTATCTGAATGATCCTCATGTCCATGAGGGATGAAACTTGTTATGTGCCTCTGCTCATTGATTGTGTGGCAGGTCTGGCATACCTTTTGCCCTTGGCAGGGTGTGAAAGTGGAGCCTGTAGCCCTGGGACACTATATTCGAGACCCATTTATCCTGGATGATCATGTGCCAATTTTGAGAAAAAAGTGCTAGTTTTCCCCCTAAGGGGGCTGCCAAAAGATAAGTGCTTGGTGCTGGCAGAGGAAAGTCATTGGGACTGTTTCCTGTATGGCTGTGATTTGTCTTCTCCACTTTTGGAGGTAGAAGCACCCCACTGTTTAGGCCTGTATGAGCCCTGGAGCTGGGATCTGGCTCTGGGGCATCTGCATCTGCCTCTTTGTGGCCTGTCTGACACTGGAAAGGACCAATTATTTGTAGGCCAGTTCCTGCTAAATCTGGGTGGCTGAACCTGTAAGAAATCCTTTACTGTTAGGGTTGCCAGCTTTCTTTGTGGCTAAAACAGGACTAAGGCTACGCCCCTCGCATCACCCATAACTCCACCCATTCCCACCCCCTCCCATACATGCTCCACCCATTTTGTGACATCAGCTGATGGGGACACCCTCTTTTTTTATTCCAGATGCCTGCTTTCAGCAGATTCTCCCCAGTTGCCATAAACACTGTTCAAAACTCTCAGTGTGCATACTATCTTCTGCTTTATTTCTACAGTGATTACAGATATTTGGATTTAATTTAAAACATTTAATTCAAATTTTATAGCACAAACCACTGATACACATTTGCAAAACTAAACAAAGCAACGTGAACAATGAGATACTGTGCAAGTAACATATTTACTAGTCACACTGTTTGAAGCATCATGATTATGGCATGCCTAACATGGATCCCCTTCCCCATAAAAGATGAAAAAACCCAGAAAAATATTATATTAGTTAGGGGTTGGCGACATGCAAGGCAGAATTGAGAACCCTAATGTTACTTAGTGTATATAATGTATTACTCTTGATAAAAAATTATTTTTGTCAACAGAGCTTTTCTCCCAGGGCCGCCACTGAAAATTAGAAATTTTTGGGTCAGTCAGACTTTCCCGGTAAACAAATGTAAAATACAAATTAAAATAAAATAAAAAATAATCCATCCCTTCCCAAAAAAGGATCTACCCAAGCACAACAGCAGACTACACAGACTACAGACCTGCTTCTAATTCATGTCAATATTTTGAAAAAATTAGTCTACTTTCAGACATGTGAATATCTCCAAAAATACAAAACACTATCCAGGCACCAGCATATGTCTCATGTAGGCAGAAATACAATGACATCTGTATGGCCATTAACAAATGATGAACTCCAAACACTGACAAATGACACCAGACAAGAATAGTATCTAACTGTTGATCTGGCTGATGCTACTAACATGGTCAGCCATCAACTCCTTGTGACAACACTTAAGACATTATGTGCTTGATTCAGTATTACCACTAATAACCCACATTTACCACACCATAACTCACTGCAGGCCTCAAAACATTATCACCTTACCTATGCTCAAAATGTCAAGGATAAACTGCAAGGATACACCACGAGAATAAATGCATAAAATCTTCTTTTTATTCCAATAAAACAAAGGATAGGATAAGCGCTTTCGCGTGCGCTGTGCACGCTTCATCAGATCAATTAAACTAAATAAAAACACTTCTTATATATAAAAATCCATCCAATGAAATGCAGTCAATAAAACTATTAACTCAAATTAGAGCTAATTACTTAATTAATACTTTTCAGTATTGAGTTTCTAGGGCTAGCAGCAACCAAACAGGTTTAGCAAGGCTTTTTGCACTATCCAGGTTAAACATACAATATGCTGCATAAGTCAACAAGCAAATATTATTTCACTCTTCTCCTATTTTGTTTTGTTCACGTTGACATAAAATATTTCTTAATATTGGGTTTCAGTAATTGACATTAGTTATACATTTATATATTAAATTATCTTGCAGATCATACAGACTGTAACATCGCCTTCAAGCTTTAATGGCTATGCATTTAAAGCAACAGTTTCTATTAATTCCTTTACATTAGAAGACTTTCTTTCCTTCCGTAACAGACAGTCAACATGAAAACCTCCACTATGCATAAGTGCCTCCTACATAGTGTCATTCGACAAGAACATTTCGCCAATGCACAGAAATAATATATTACTAGTGCATAAGGAATATAACAGAAATGTTACAAATCCAAGCATTAATAGTGGATTTCATCAAAAATTTTTCTTCTTTATTTATTTAAAATTACTATAAAAGAAAAATAAATGTCTATATACCATAAACTATCATTATCAGATCTATGTGATAAAATAGACCAAACTGGCGAACTACATAATAAAATATCACTACATCTCTATCATATTTACAAATCCTCTTAGTTGTATTTTCGACTTTATCTTATATTAAGGAAATATATAGAGTTTAAGTTAACTCCAATGTGGTCAATGTACATGCCACATGAATATAAATGGAGATACAAAAATGTAAAAAATGAGTGTCAAAATTTATTGTTTGTTATAATTCTCTTTAAATAATATTGAACTTATGTATTCAATATGAATATAATAGTAAATATCTGTATAAATAAATATATAAATCTATTGATAAATGAATGAATGAATAAATAAATAAATAAATAAATAAATAAATAAATAAATAATGAATAACTATCCCATGTTTATCTTACCAACCATCTACTTAGTAACAACCTTTCTTTCTTTAGCATCATGAAAATAGACCAATTGATTAAACTATAAATGTGTCACATCTCAGTTTTGTCAACATTACATTATTATCTTATGTTAATGTAACTATCTGAAGTGCACTTCTTCTTATCAGATTTATTACTTCCCATCTAATATTGAGGCCAAAAGTTCTAAATATTAGTCTTAGGCTTACTTTCTCTTTTCAAGAATGGGTTTCAAAGACACATAGTTGTTTATTCCTGGTTCCTTATGTGCTCCTGTTTTAAAAATCCAACCTAACTCTACTTCCAATAAATGGTTAACATTATCACCTAATCTATTACTAATTCTCACTATTTGCAGCACTCTAAATTTGAATTCATGTGTGGGATTGGCATTAATATGTTTCGCCAGTGCATTTAATTCATTTCTTTTGCGAATGTCGTATGTGTGATTATAAATGCGTTCTTTCAATTTTCTTTTTGTTAATCCAATGTAAAAAACTTCACAGGAAGTGCAATTTGCCATATAAATTAAGTTAATACTGTTGCAATCAGCATATATTCTAGGTTTAAATTCAAAAAAACCATATGGGTGCTGATATTCCTGTGTGGTATTTATATATTTACACATATTGCATCGCTTTCAAGGAAATGTACCATATAATGCATCATTCCTATATATCTTTATATCATTCAAACTTCTTGCAAAAATGTCTTTCAAATTATCACATGTCCTGAACATAAAAGTGGGTTTCTGTCCCACTAGTTGTCTAATATCATCCACTGTTGTCAAGATATTCCAATTTTTCGTAATTATTTTCCTAATATGTGCGTTGTCATTCGTATATTTCATTAAATAAACTAGTTTGTCATTATTTCTATGCATTGCACTATATTCTCTTGTGCATTTAGTTCTATAATGGCTTGTTACCATATTTCTCCTTGTTATGTTTTCTTGATCCATGTTTCTTTGATTCAAAACTGGAGGTATGATGTCATCTCGTATTTCCTTGATCAAATTATATTTATAGCCTCTTTCAATAAATATTTGTGTCATATTATTTGCTTCCTCCTCTAATATTAATGGATCTTTACATAATTTAGTCAGTCTTAAAAATTGTCCTTTTATTATTCCTGTAAAGGTATGTCTAGGATGCATACTACTTTGTTCTAACATATTATTTTTCCAACACTTCTTTCTATAAATCTTAGAGGTCAAAATACCTTCTTTATTAAAGTATAAATTCACATCTAGATAGTCAATACTTTTACTAGAATGTTCATACGTAAATTTCAAAAAAGCCTTGCTAAACCTGTTTGGTTGCTGCTAGCCCTAGAAACTCAATATTGAAAAGTATTAATTAAGTAATTAGCTCTAATTTGAGTTAATAGTTTTATTGACTGCATTTCATTGGATGGATTTTTATATATAAGAAGTGTTTTTATTTAGTTTAATTGATCTGATGAAGCGTGCACAGCGCACGCGAAAGCGCTTATCCTATCCTTTGTTTTATTGGAATAAAAAGAAGATTTTATGCATTTACTCTCGTGGTGTATCCTTGCAGTTTATCCTTGACATTTTGGTTCCTGAATTTTTGCTGTAGGATACTTTGGGAGTTGACGATATTTTCAAAATATATATATTACCTTACCTATGCTGTTCTATTTTTCTGACCTCTTCAACTACAGGCTACATCAAATCAAAGTCCTTACTGACAAAAATTACAGTAAATCCTAAGCTAAATTATAAATGGCTTCACACTTATATACAATAATTTCATCCAGAAATCTCAGCTGTGACATTCACTCCATCATTGCACACACGCACAAGTATGTGCACATACAAATACTCAATTCTGGCTCTCTTTTCATAGTATTCAGATTACAGGCAGAAGAACAGCTAAAACTTTTACTTTTAAAAGTCTGAAAAATAAACTGTCTTGCACAGGAAGTTATCTACCTCCTTTACAATTCCTAATGGGCCAAAACTATAGCAGAACTTACAGGCTGTTAAACTTCAAAATACACTATCTGAGATATGACCCGTCTTATCACACACACACTACCTTTGTGCTGGCTTCTGAAATTGCTGCCTTCCCGTAAGTCAAGCTGATGAATTCCCCAAAGTGAAATAATATCCATAATAATCCAAAGTCGGTTAATGCTAGGCTTCTGCTTAAGTTCCCGCTCGCACTACATGCTGGGCTTCTGCATCCCGCTCGCACTACCGAAGTGAGCTCATTGAGCTCAGTTCCGACAGGCTGATAGCCACGCATGTGATGATGTCAGCGCCGCAAAATTTAAAACCAAAAGTCCAGTTTTGATTGAAATTTCTAACCGGACAATTTGTCAGATAACCAGACAGTCCGGTCAAAAACCAGACACCTGGCAACCCTATTTACTGTTTGCATAGATTTCACTTTGTCCTCCATTTTCTTCATCATCTCCTCTGCTTTAACACCAAATAAAGTATCATGCTGTAATGGAGCATCTAGTAATTTTGCTTTAACATGATCAGGCAGATTCTGTTCCTTTAACCAAGCATGCCTCCTAATGATAGAACCCGTAACTGCGACCCTGCAAGAGACCTCCAAAGAATCAAAACTACATTGCAATGTATGCTTTCCCACTTGTTCAGTAGCATGCAATAAATCCTGCATTTCCTTATTTTCTGCACAATCAGAATTTGACAACATTTTCTGTTTTAGCAGTGACATTAAGTATTGCTGATATTTAAGCATATGAAATTGACAGTTTAAAGCCCTCACAGCAAAAGTAGCAGAAGTGTAAACTTTTTTTCCCCATCTGTCTAGCACCCTTGAATCCCTATCAGAGGGGATAGGGTTTTTTGCAGTAGAAGCCTTGACCCCTTTGGGACCCTAAGAAATAGTTTCTGGGTCAGCAGCAGGGCTTTTGTAAAGGAATTTCTGTGAATCTGGAACCCTGTAGTATCTGTCTGGTTTAACAGGGGCAGAGGGTAAAGAATCAGGAGAGAGGCCGGATTCTGAAAATACATCATCTACAATGTCTAACACAGGAAAAATAGCCAGAGGCCTGTGTTGAGGTAGTAAAAGAAAATCTCTAAGCCTTTTCTTAGATTCTGAATAGTCTTGGCTCTCCCAGTGGAAGTGCTCCCTCATGGTATGCAGGGTTTCCCCAAAAGAATAATCCTCAGGCGAGGAGGCTGAAGGGATAGATTCTTCAGCATCAGAATCCTCATAAGGAGGAAGAGAGTATTCCTGTTCAGAGGAGGAGTCAGAGGAAATGGAAACCTGATCTGAAGATTCATATTATGTCTCTTGCCTAGGCCTCTTGTCTGGAGGGGGATGGGAACGCCTGATCAAGGTAATTAGCTCTTCGGACATTTTGAGCATCTGCATTTTAGGCATGGAAGTCTGTCCAGGAGAATGCTGTACTTGTTTCTTTGTCTTTAGAGCTGCTTTAGTCTTTGCTTTAGAAGCTGAAGTAGGCTTTATATATAACTGTGTAGGTCTGAAAACACCCTCAAAAGCCGATGCCTGCTCAGCGGCTCCGGACCCATCTGAGGGAATAGTTTCAGAGTGTCCAATACCTTGAGTATCCAGAGGCCTAGCTGGCTCCACGTGGGAGTCATCAGCGGCCTGTGGCTCTGAGGTAGCGGGCGTCAGGGGCTCCGAAAGTGCCTCACTGAGAACCGGCGAACCGGCGACTGGCTTAGCGGAAGCCTCGTCGTCAGTTTTGGACCTCGGATGCCTGTCCTTTTCTTTTTCCTTGTGCTTTTTAGAAACTCTGGTCATCAGTTGTTCCAACGGCATTATATAATTGAATCTTCGGCCAAAGTAATGAAAAGCAAAATCGTACCAATGCTTAATAGTGTGTTGGTTAAATCTAGCACAAAACTGACAGCTAGCAATGTTGTGATCAGGGCCTAGGCAAGGAATACAGTAAGAGTGAAAGTCCTTATGAGGTATTTGCTTCCCACAAGAAATACAATTGTTAACTTTTTCTGACATCGGTCTGGAGCAAGAAAAAAGTTTCCCCAATGGGGTACTTAGCTTTAATGAAGACTTCGGATCTGAAATTCATCTTTGAAAATCTCAGGAGTCGGCCGACAGGCACTTGCGAACTGCTTTTGCTTCGGGCACTGCGCGGCAAGAAAGACTGAAGAAAATGGCATTGGCTGCTTCTTTTATACCCCTGGCACACTGACGTCAGGGAAGAGGTGACAGCAACCGACGCTGGACCTAGACTTTGGAATTCAGGCCGACTGTGGGTAGCCTGCCAGCAGGATAACCCAAGTGTAATGACTGCAACAGTGAAACACGATGAACATTTGCTCCTTCTAGAATATTTCTAGATTCCAAAAACCCTGGTAGAATGGGCCTTGATTTTGCAAGTGTTTTGTTTTGGTTTCAAAACTCCCTGACATCACTTTTTGAAAGTTTGTTTGACTGTACTTTGCTAGAATTATTTATTCTGTTTCCTATGAAAGGAACCTGAGCTGGAAGGAAAGTTACTGTTATATATATAAGTAAGGGGAGTTGAAAATGTATGTAACCTCCTGAATTAACTTTCTCTTTTCATCAAATCTTTTGAGGACTTCAGCATAGGAAATGCCAAACAGCACATCTTTTCCAGGAAAGTATTCAGGATCTCAGCTTTGACAACTTCTGGTAAGTTCTGACAATATAAACAGGCAAATCATATCACTGAGCCAATAGCAGCTGCTCTAGAAACAGTATCACCAGTGTCACAAAAACATTTTATTTAGTGTTTGGTTACCTCAGACACAAAATATTATAATGAATTTGAAGATTTCTTAGTTTCTGAAGAAGCAAGGTCAGTAATTAACTTTCTCATATCATCAAAGGAAGCTGGCACAAACTTAGATATACAAGTCTGGCAGTTCTCTTTTCTGACGGCTAAGGTGGAAAGTATAAACCTTTTTCCCAAACCTATCAAGAGCTTTCTCATCTTTGTCAGAAGTAAAAGGTTAGCTGCCATATTTTGTTTGGCAGAAGAATGTTTTGTCAGAGAAATTACTGCAGGGGCAGATTTAGGGTTTGAAAAAAGAAATGTGTGAGTGTGGAGAACCTTATACACTTTGTCCGACTTTTTGGGGACAGGTGGCTGTCAGGCAAACTGCTGAAGAAGAGCCAAGCAGTATTGCTAAGAAATGGCAAAACAGGATAAACAGGGTATTTCTTTTTGTTCCTACTGAAATAACTCCTTCATTCTGGCAAAAGTATCAGAAAAAGAGGGAGAGGAATCTAAAGAAAACCTTTTCTCAGAATCAGATTCTCCATTCTGTGGAGTAGGAAGTTGAGAAACACAATCTAATTCCGTTCCTTCAAATGGCTTCCTAATGAAATATTGGCACTTGCAATTCAGAGTGCCAACATTCTAGAAAAAAATAAAATAAAAAAAAAAAAAACAAAAAACAGAAAATGCAGAAGAGCAAATATTGAAGTGTTTTTCTTCTCTTTCTTGCGGAGGTGGGCAAGTCCCTCTGCACCCCCTGATATGAGGGGGCAAGGCATTCACACCCCCAAACTTATGTATACTAACTCTGCGATTGCCATACCTTAAAGATAGGAATATTCAGAGAACTGGCCATCTCAGACTTAGTATATGTAAATCCATTTTTTGGCCATTCAATCTCAGCACTACTGGACTTGCTAAAAGCAAGTGACAGTATTTTAAATGGTTGCCTCCTCAGACTGAGAATGAGAATATAAGCAAGATTTTTTTTTTCCTTGATGAAGGGAAGGCTAAGAATTTAAAAGCTAAAAGGCTTTAAATAAAATGTTAGCAGGCACCAGCCAAACTTCTTTGTCAGCCTTATGTGATACAGGTGAAGACAAATGCCTAATTTTATGTTTCCTTTTCCTGGCATACCTTACACAGAATGAATGCCCTCAAGAATGGTTCTTTTTCCAGGAATCCAGCTCCACAGAGTGGCTTAGTGAAGGACAACATCCACTCCTTCCTCTGATGCTGACAGGAGTGGTTCTCCCTTGCCTGAAGAGGACAGTCGAACTGCTGAAGAAGACCAGTGAAACAGGAGCATCCACACCTGCCTCGGATGCTGACAGGAGTGGTTCTCCCTTGCCTGAAGAGGACAGTCGAACTGCTGAAGAAGACCAGTGAAACAGGAGCATCCACACCTGCCTCGGATGCTGACAAGAGTGGTTCTCCCTTGCCTGAAGAGGGCAGTCGAACTGCTGAAGAAGACCAGTGAAACAGGAGCATCCACACCTGCCTCGGATGCTGACAGGAGTGGTTCTCCCTTGCCTGAAGAGGACAGTCGAACTGCTGAAGAAGACCAGTGAAACAGGAGAAAATGATAAGCAGTTTAAGAATCTTGATACGGCCACAGCAGAGTCACTAATTAGTGTCCAAGGCTAAAAGGAAGCCAGCTTCAAACTTAAGTCACCTGTACAACTTTTCATTTCTTGCAGACTGTAGAAGGAACAACAAAAGAGCTGGGACTGAGATCCATTTCTCAACTGAAAAAGTTTGTAACAGCTAGATAGTGGAAACTTGGTAAGTCAGTATTACCAACTTACTAAAAATTAAGTTTTGAAGCAAAATGTTTTTGACACAACCACCAAAACTACTTTCCCTAGGCCCTAGCAATAAACATTGACATGAAAAGTCAACTTTTCCTCATAAAAATTAAAAAAATGGAAGGTACTCTCCAATGGGGTACTTATATGCAAACTCTGAAGAAGCATTCACTGACCATTGATTACTCAAAGCCTATAGAGAAGCCCATACTTCGAAAGCAGGAAAATTCTGAGGTTTTATCTTTAAAGTGCTCTCCTCAAGCCCTATAGTAGTTATAGTAGTTAGGGCACATGGAATGTGCCCTAAAACTTTGGAAGCTGGCCAGTCCTACTAAGCTTGGCTGGGTATATTCCATATTTCTTAGACTACTGCAACTGTGACCTAATGATGAAAATCAGTATTTTCACATGAAAACAGTAGTTTTATAATAAAATAGCAATATCTATTTATTTATTTGTACATTTGTTACCTCAGTTAAGTACAATGATCTGAACACCCTTTTCAGGAGCAACCCATGCAATGCTGTCACAAGAAATCATTACATTACATTACACCAATACAAGAAATTAAAACAATGAGTCATCACAATGCAAAATGATAATGAGTACTGTTTACTGAAAAATATATCACAGACTTTACAAAATCACTATTTCTTTCATACTAGGAAACAGATATTAACCATTTCAGATAATAGCAATAAGGGAAAAAAACAGTAAGACAAACAGTATAGGTAGTACTTGCCATACAGGTACAGGCTGCAGAGAAGATGCAACCAAAGCAAATTCTGCTGGCTGATAGGCATAAAAGACAAGAAACAATAAAGAAAATGTTATGAAATGTGATGGTGGATGAGAATAAACAGAATATGTGCTTAACAGACATGTTGTAAAGGATGTAAACATAAAGAACTGTCCTATCTTGGGAAGCTGCTACAGGGAAGAGTGGTACAGGGCTGTCCATGAAGCAGTGTTGATGAGGAAATTGTAGGCAATAGGAAGTAGGCTGGAGAAAACAAACAGTGTATCACTATGCCGGTCATATGGCATTCAAATATGTTGATATTCATTTGTGACTTAGAGGCAGATTGGGGAGTATAGTGTTTATTTCTAGGCACAAATGTCAAAGCAGTGGCAGTGTTGAAAATGGATAATGTAAGTTTCAAGTTTTACGGAATGTACTGAGGTTGGATGAAGCTCTAACATCTTATGGCATTGAGCACCATGTGATTGGGGTCGATTTTGTGAAGGCATTCTCTGCCACTGACAGGGTAAATGAGGGTCCAACAAGGACAGTGTCATCACAGAGTGAATTAAAGTAACATCACCAAAAGAGTTTTCCTGAATACCAATAATTCTTGGGATAGGGCATTTGCCCTTTCCCAATGTGATACAATCTCAGAGATGGTACATATGATATGCAGGGGGTGTGTGGGGGGGAGCAGGACTACTTCCTTCCCTCTCCGTGGAAAAAAGCCAATTTATGTTTTACTGACATTCAGAGAAAAAAAGCTGCTTCAGTGTTTTAACTTTTCAACTAATGCAGTTTGAGATTTCAGTCTATCGATCATCTGACACTGTCCCTTCCTGGTATTATATTGCTGACATCTATCTCAACTTCCAGACTGTCAACAAAAGCTTCACCTTTCCTTCTTGGTTTTAAAATAGTTTGTGATATAGCTGCTGTTGTCTTCTCCTTTCACTTCATCTTATTTTCTAGTTCAGTTCATTCATTCTTCATTACCTTAAAGGTTCCTTACCAGGTTGCTAGGAATTAACATTTCCCACTAGTGCAACGGATAAAACATACTGAAGGTGGAGTTTTAAGTTCATCCTACTTTATTTACAATAACATACAAATGAAGACAAACTTCTGTTATTGTCAAGATCGAACAATTTTCCACTTCCAGTAAAATACTCTTAACACTTGGTAAAGTCCAAGTATTCCTTCACTTGGCCCTTAAGGTATCCTTTTTTGTCATGTTTCAGTTAAGAAAATCCTCCATTTGGCAACCAGAAAGAGTAGTTATTCTTGATAGAATTCCCTACGCAGAATAAGAGGTAAATGTCTTTATTTTGGTTATAGCCCTCTTTTTAAAAATCACTACAACAGGTGTTTCCAGTCAATGTCTCTTGTTTATGCTCTGCTTTACTTTAATATCGGATATATCCCAACTCCAGCACTGGTTACACAGTAAAGCTATTTTTTCCCACATCAAAAACAATATTTTTTTGTAACAGAATACCCATTTTTGAGCAAGCTAAACAGGAATACTATGTGTTTAAAGGCAAGTCTTTATCCAGCATAGCCATACCTCTCAAATACCCCTGATTTTGCACAATATTCCTAATTATGAGTTATATTTTTACATCAAGCCTCATATTTGTTTTGATTTTCTGGCAAATCACTGAGGATTATAGTTTGTGAGTAATTCCAGAAATTAGCATTTCATACATGTTTTTGTTCAGAAAATGCACGTTGATACAAAGTCTGTTGTTTGATCTAACTTGTTAAGTTAATTTAAGTAATATTTAAAAAAATGTCCCTGGTATGGGGCCTTTGTCCACTCATTATTCTTGGATTTGTCCAGAATTCTTGACTGAAGAATTTGAGAAGTATGAGCATAACAAAAGGACACACATGAATAATCATACATTTAGTGGATACCAATAATAATAATGATAATAATGCCATCTGTTAATCAGGGAGGACCACTGGACACACAGTCCCTTTTTAGGGTTGACCTGAGAGAACTGTCTAATTAAATGCCATGTTCAAGGTCACATATCAGGCAAACAAGGGCTGAGGGAAACAAAGCTTGTACTGCAGGAACTACATCTCACAGCCTTAGCCCTCTGTGCCAAATGATAATTCCATTAGCAGGATTATTTAGGTTTAAGGAGCAGGTGCAGAAATTGGAGCAAATAATGAAAGACAGTGGCTAGACCTCATGATAAATCTGGGCAACAATAAGGAACCATGTAAATGGGCCAAAATAGAGTTACTAGCTGAGCTACATGATGTGGTATGACAAGATATTCCAGGGTAGTGCTGTTGTGGTCATCTGATGTTGATGTCTGATACAATATCAAGAACTTGCAGTTTTTAAACTGAGTCATTATACACCTCTTTACAGTAGCTTTTTGGAGACTGGTGTGCCACACAAAAATAAGGAAGAATGAGGTGCGCGTATGTGCACGCTAGGATATTTATTTTTCTTTGTTTACTGGGAAAGTCAGACTGGGATAAAATCATTTTTCAGCAGTGGACCATGGAGAAAACTCAACATTTAACATCAGCTTTGACATTCAGAAAATACAGTTGCACGATATCAGAAGGAATACAAAATATAGGTGAGTGTACATACATGAGAGAAAAAGCTTTACAACAGCTTACATAAGCATAATAGCTTACATGGATATATACATACAGTAGTGTTGAACATTTATTGGAAATAGAGGCTTGTACATAGCAAAGAGAGGTATAACATTCAAAATATGATTCTAGCAATCAAAATAATGAGAATAAGAGGAAGCTTAACTATGAAAATATTAGAAAGGTGGAAGCTGGTTGATAATGAAATAAAGTATAATATATTAGCAGCAGAGTGAGTATGAAGGTATTATTACATTTAAGACTGAAAAGTGAAATAATTTGGATAGTGAGAATAATTGGGGCTACCTGGACTCTTATAAGGAGTAGTAGTTTTGGAGATGAGGTGACAGTGACGAAAATGTGATAGATGGGGACAGTGAGATAGTGGTTGAAGAAGTCACCAGCATGCATGGTAGCTAGCTTGATAGGGTGAAGTGAAGCGGCAGAAATAATTTTTGGAGTGAGAGAGAGCTGTTGATTTCTCTTGACCAATTACGGTAGGGAAACTGCAAGATTAAGTCACTTGACACAATAAAGGGGTTAGAAAATGACTATTGACATGAAGCAGATGCTGGCTGGAAAACAGACCACATCTTATATGACTTAACAGACATGCAGGTAAGAGTTAGGCTGCTACATGGATTCATGAGACATTATACAACATACTCATCCTGCAAATGAAAGACAGATAAGATACTGAATTCACAGTTCGAATGGTTGTGATGAAACAGGGAAGTGGAGTCTATTAGCAACAGCTGTTTGGGGTACAAGCAGACAGAATGGGTGAGCAGAATTGAATTTGAATAATTCTCTAATTCTGCCAGAAAGTAATGGAGGTAGGGGAGTAATCCACTGGTTGCCAAGTTCAGTAGGGAAAATCATTCATTGCTAAGTTTTGTTAGGGGTTTATGGCATCAGTTGTTGTTTGGGTAAAGGGGACTAAGGACATATGCCAGAGACAGGATGATATAGTAGCAGTGGCGGCTGGTGACTTCAAATCAAATGGGGGCTGCAGGAGACAGCCGAATGGGTGGGGTCAATGGGAAGGTGTGCGGCCAACTAGAAAGGGGAGGAGCTATGCTCAAAATCACAAAAAACTAAATATACTGCCCTGGGTGTCAAACCGTCATTATGAGAGCCCAGTCAAGACAAAATGAAGTGTAGAAGAATAAAAATATTTCAATGCATTGTCTGCATAACAGCTTAATATCTAGATTGAAACAAAAATGGTTGTGAGGCATGAAAAAATAAATTACTTTTTTTTAAATACATTAATGGAATGCCAGTCAAAATCAAGTATAAGAAAAACAAGTAGCACTCAACTCAAATCACTTCTTGCACTGCAGTTCTAATTATAATTTATATTCAGCTTTATTAAAGTACCAAGTAACATGCTGAAAGTAGAAATCTCTGATGCCCCCACTTGTAAAAATGTTCCTTATCCAAAAAAAGACCTGCTGCCTGACATCTACTTGTTTCATGGGGAAAACATGATCAAAGTAAAAAATGAAAAGCAAACAAGAAATAACTCAAGATATATTGCTTAAAAGGATTACTGTACAGGTTATGGACCACACTAAAAGGATTACTGTACAGGTTATGGAACACACGATTGGCATTCTGTTTACGGGTAAAGCCTGCAGAGATGACTGGAAGTCTCCAAGTGTAATGAGACTCTTAAAATAAAGTAATCCTGTCCTTTATTACAAATACTGGCATATGCATTTCAATACCCAAGGCTTATACATTATCTAATTAAGTATTCTCTACATGGCAACAGAAAGGCTTTCAATGTTGGCAATTCTTTAACAGTATGCTTATTAAAGCTTACTTGCATCTTGCAATCTCAGCCAAGCTTACCTAATGGTCATTAAAGTACTGCTACTTAAACACAGAGCAACAGGCACTTTGAGTAATAAGCATAAATCAACAGTACAAAAAATATGACAGAAACCAGACCATTCTGTAAAAATCAAGGACAGATGAAAAGCCACTCTAGTACTTGTGTCTACCTTGGATGGGGGGGATATTCTGCACATTTACACTGCATAACTACTCCTTGCCTTGCTTCGACACATCCAGAGTCACAACATGGGGGAGTAGGGTGCAACAAGTATGTCACAGTTTGAAATGTCTCTGGCTGACTTGTGATGGCCCTGACACATTTGTCATACCTCTCAACCTCAGAGCAAGAAATCTGGACAAAGCCATACAAAGAAATGGGACAAAGCCCCAAAAATAAGGACAATTTTATAATATTGCTCTTATAAACTTAGAAAGATAATAGAGGTCTTGCATTAGTATGAATTTTCTGAATGGTATGAAATCTGAAACTCAAATGTCTGTCATTATTTTCTGACTTCAGTCTTTAATGATTTGTCACTAATTTGCCAAAAAAACACACTTTTATGTAAAATGGACCAAAAATGTGATGTAAAAATATAAAATAGCAACACAATACAGCTGGGAACATGTCAAAGAAGGGATACAGTAATATTATTAGTACTGCTAACTTGAGCAGCTGACAAAATAAAATAATCTACATGCATTTCTGAAATAAAAGTAATCTAACTGATTATTACAGCTGTTTCTTAATTATAAACCCTCCCTGTTTTCTTCCAAAATTGCTATTTTGTGGAGGGATCATTAGGGGAAGAACAACATTTTGAGCCAAAATCAGGGACAGTTGAGAGGTTTGGCTATGCCAAATTCTATAAAGCAATTTATTTGCATGTACCTCTCAACCTGTTAATGCAATAAATCTGGACAAGGCCAAATATATTGGGGGAACATATAAACAGTACTAAAAATTGCTCTTGTATAAACTGAGACAGTTGATAGAACAGGTCTTACTTTAGCATGCATTTTTCTGAAAGTTATGAAGTCTGAAACTCAGTGTGTCATTATTTAGTGACTTAATTCCTAAATGATTTGCCAGAAAACCACACATTTTATGAGGAACAAACCAAAAATAAGAAGTAAAAAATCTATTCATTCTTTGAAAATCTGGACAGTTGGGAGGTATGGTTCAGCTGGGACTGCCTAAGTTTGCCGCCCTTCCCCCTCACAAAACCATGGTCGAATGGAGTCTCCCCCTGCAGCCATTCCAATGATCCATTACTTGGCTATTTCACTCCATTTACCATAAACACTAATGTGCATACTGATTTACTTCTATGATGATTTGAACTTCATTTGAAAGTTTTATTTTGCATTTTACAGCACAAACACTAAGACATCTGCTAAACAAACTTGGCATTAAAACTTCTCTGCCATTGAAACTCACATTCATTGAAACCCACATTCAAAAAAATACATTTTACCCGTGGCAGATAAAGATTAAATCTGGGCTGTTTTCAAATCATAGGCCCCTTGCATATGAAACATACATGTGCTCTTTGATACACCTTCCTATTGCTTTGAACATTTTTCCAGTAAACAATGAAACAAAACGCATGCACCAATGACAAAACTGCCCAATTCAGAACATTTCTATCATAAAAGTCTACTCAAACTTCTACAATCCACTATTATCAGTAAATATGCACAATTCTACAGTCCACCATTATCAGTAAATATGCACAATCTCTGAAGTAGTAAAAAAGTCATCTAAATAATTCCACGTTAAATAAATCTGTAATGAAGAGGTTGCTGCTAGCAATCACCTTTATATTTCATGGTTTAATCAACAAATAAAGTGTCTGATGCCCCTGAGGAATAAATTGCCTAAATTACATTAAAATAAGCTAGTAATATTGCAATAGGAAATGGATGGCAAACTGATAACAGGCTCATAGTTAGTATCTTAACTTTCAGTACGGCAGCATTCACCCCTTATGGGAGTAGAACCAGCAACCTTCTGCATCAAAAAGCAAGTACACAACCTATTGTGCTATTAGCAATGGGGGCTGACGTAGCATAATCAGTACTAAACTTCTCTTCACCTGCAGCTCTCAGCTCCTTGTAAAATCTACTCAATACTCAACTGCATCTCAACTTCGTAGCACAAGAAATCCGGAAAAAGCCAAATTTATTGGGGTGAGTCAAAAGGGAAAAAAACAGGGACACATTAAACATTGCTTGTATAATCTTGGAAAGCTGCTAGAATAAAATGCTGTGTTACCACCATACATTTTACTGCCAAGGTCCCTGTGCAAGAGAGTCAGAACAACATACTACTATGCCAAATCACCTGCTTTGTGAAAGAAAAATGCTGTGTTACCACCATACATTTTACTGCCAAGGTCCCTGTGCAAAACAGTCAGAGCAACATACCACTACGCCATATCAGCTGCTTTGTGATAGAGAGGAAGACTGAAACTTAAATGGCTATCATTTAATGAATTCAGTTCTCACCATAGCTGTCAACCTCTTCGCACAAAACACCTGGACAAACCCAGTAATGAGGGAATACTGCCCTCAAACATATTCAGAGAACACAGTTCTTGCCATAGCTGTCAACCTTAGCACAAAAAACCTGGACAAAGCCAATAACAGGGTAATACAGTCCCAAAAATAAGGACAAATTTCAAATAGTCATCTTATAAACTTAGAAAATTGCTATAATAAAAGGTTGTGTTTCTATATATTTATTGCTAGAATAAAAAGTTGTTTTACTATGTATTTTCTGAAGAATATGAAGTCTGAAATTCAAATGCCTGTCAATTTTACTTCTGACGGAACAAAAACAATTTTCAGCAGAGGTCCAGGGAGAAATACTATAGACACATGTCTTTGTAAAATGGCAGGACACCAGAGCAAATCCACACAAACACAGGGATAAGATGCAGACTCCACACAGAAGGCACCCCAGCCAAGAATCAAACCAGAAAACCTATAGCTGTGATGTAACAATACTGCCACTGCACCATCAAATATGTAAGGAATTAAACATTCAGAAACCTGAAGTCTGAAATTCAAATGCCTGTCAATTTTATTTAACATTTGTTAATCAGGACAGTCTGACTTGGAACAAAAAAACAATTTTCAGCAGAGGCCCAGGAAGAAATAATGCAGACATGTCTTTGTAACATGGGAGGACACAAAAGCAAACCCACACAAAAACAGGGAGAAGATACAGACCCCAAAAAGATGGCACCCCAGCCAAGAATCAAACCTGAGAACCTGTAGCTGTGAGGCAACAATGCTACCACTGCACCATCAAATATCAAGCATTGCAACATTTACACACCACAGATATTATGAAGTATTCCCTACCACACCACCATGAGTCTAACCACCAGTATATTGCACCTGGGGCATTTTCACACACACACACACACACACACACACACACACACACACACACACACACACACACACACACACACACACACACACATACACACACACACACACACACACACTAGAATTATTAGTTGCATTTCCCATATGAAAAAGGAGGAATTTACAGTGATACTACCTAAACTTTACTTGCTTTAGATGAAAAACAGACTCAGCCTGTAAAACAGTAGTAACAAAAACAACACTATAATGAATCAAATAAAGACAGAAAAATTACCTGAATTCTATAAGTTGTTAGATAATCAAGATCACGAAGATGAAAACTGCAGTTAGTCGCATTCATTTTCTGTATAAGATTTGACTCTTCTAGCAAAATGAAGAACTGATTTGGACCATTCTTTTTACCTCCTTTACATGGAACATGAACTTCATTTTTGGTTTTGTAAATTATGTCTTGTATTTCAACTGCATCTGGTTCTATACAAAAAAAGTAAAATGAAAAGAAAAATATTGCAATATAAATTAACCGTTTTGTGACTTTTTTAAAGATTTATTATCTTTGTGTATGTAATTGTCTTTTTTACTGAACATCAATAATGATCTGACATAAGCTGTATGCCAACGATGGACATGCTAAATACTTGAGTTACAGACAAATGATAAAAACAGTTTTCCCATGTTTAGAGTGATTGGTACCCAGTCTACAATTTCTTTTTAAACATTCACAAATGTTTCATAAAATAACTCAAATAAAGCATTTTATTTATGGTTACAAGAGTAGGTTAAATTCATTCAATATAAGCAAGGCAAAATAACAAAATGTACACTACATTAATTCAATCATTGTACATTTCAGTAACCATGCTTAGCAGTATGACAGCAACAAAAGTATTAATACATTCACTGTGAGGAGAAAAAGGTGAAGAAAGAATACATGTTATCAGCTGGAATCTGATCTGTCAAGAATGCTGAAGGCTTAACCTTGAAAGAACCACAGAAACTGAACAGTCTAGAAAGAAACAAGCAAAAGTGTCAATTTATTTCAAAGCTGTGTCAACCATGGCTGTCACAACATTTTAATATCTCCTTTCAAAATACAATAATAAGTATGTATATAATGATCCAATATCTTAAAATAACAAAACTACTTTAGTCTTGTTCTAATCCAGCTTTTCATTCAGTTACCAAACTGTTTGTCATCTAATCTTGTCCTTAATGAAATTATCTCTCAGTCCCTGGGATTCAGAAAGGTTTACCATAATGTAGGAGTCTTATAGGTTCATAGAATCAAAGGGCATTACTAGGCTATCAGCCCTTGGGCCTAGACAAGCCTAGCCATAGCAGTTCCCTGGATATTTCTGCCCACAGTATTTACTTCCCTGGGCCCCTGTCTAGTAGGGTTACTGACGTGATCCCGGGATGAATTTCCTATCACCCATCCAATTGTCAAGGTTTTTCTTGAAGAGGGCCAAGGAGGCATTCTGCTTGATATGTATGGTCAGTCTATTCCAAAGTATGGGGAGTCTCTGGGTCAGGAACCTATCCGTCCAGTATGTTTTATTTATTGAGGTGACAAGGTTTAGATCCCTGGAGCGTGTGGCTCTGAGGGACTGGGATTTCTTTAGGTGGAGCATGTCCAACAGTTCCGGGTTTGACATGGCCTTGTATGATAAGCAGAGCTCGCCTCTGAGTAGACGATATGCCACAGAGTATAGCTGGAGTTTTTTTAGGTGGTCAGCATAGGGCATCTGCTTTAGGCCTGTGATTCTTTTAGTGAGGTATATCTGCGGCCTTTCCAGCTGTTGCAGATGTCTTGTGAGGTACATACCAAATGGGGCATTGTATTCTATAATAGGTCTGATGAGGGATGAGTACAGAGGGACAATGACCTCCCTTTTTCTGGATGAAAAGCCCTTAGCGATTAGGTGTGCCACATAGAAGGATTTCCTGACTGTTGTGGCAATGTGGTTATCGAAGGTGAGACCACTGTCCACCTGTGTTCCTAGATCTCTTATCACATTTTCAGTGTTGAGAGTATTGCCACCTATATGGTAATTCATGGGTACTTGTTTTTTCCCAAAGGAGATTACTATACACTTCTTAGCACTGAGCTTGAGTCCATGGCTTTGGCACCAAGCATCTGTTTCTGTAAGGCCCTTTTGTAGGATATCCACGTCTTTAGGGGATTCAAAGATGGCGCCCAGTTTGCAGTCATCTGCAAACTTTGTCAGTCAGAGTCTCCTAGTGCTGGCCTGTACTTCAGAGAAGTAGATGCCAAACAAGAGTGGTCCTAGGACTGACCTCTGCAATATGCCACTTGTCACTTGTCTAGAGCTGGATTTGGAATCTTGCATGGTTTCATCACTGCAGTAAGTCTTTCCAGTTCTGAGATCACTCTTCCATTCCTCAAGGATGTTGTAGGCTAGAAAATGGTTTCACTGGGGAAGCTACATGCTAATGTGTTAATCTGGAAGAGATGATGATGCTAATTCACCATGTGCTCGCCCTAGAAATGACCACCATTCCCAGTTAAAATTTAACTCTGGTGGGAAAAGTAAACAATGCCTTTTGTCAGTGTCCACCCATTCATTCCTATGACAGTGAATGCTGCACAGGTAAGTACAGCAGAGACGTTTGTGTGTGTGTGTGTGTGTGTGTGTGTGTGTGTGTGTGTGTGTGTGTGTGTGTGTGTGTGTGTGTGTGTGAGAGAGACCATGTGGGCACTAATACAACTGAATGAATAAATGAGCATAAGTGTCAATTTATTTCAAAGCTATGTCAACCATGGCTGTCACAACATTTTAATATCTCCTTACAAAATACAATAAGTATGTATATAATGATCCAAAATCTTAAAATAACAAAACTACTTTAGTCTTGTTTTAATCCAGCTTTTCATTCAGTTACTAAACTGTTTGTCATCTAATCTTGTCCTTAATGAAATTATTTCTCAGTCCCTGGGATTCAGGTTTACCATGATGTAGAAGTCTTATCTTGCATGGTTTCATCACTGCAGTAAGTCTTTCCAGTTCTGAGATCACTCTTCCATTCCTCAAGGATGTTGTAGGCTAGAAAAATGGTTTCACTGGGGAAGCTACATGCAAATGTGTTAATCTGGAAAAGATGATGATGCTAATTCACCATGTGCTCGCCCTAGAAATGACCACCATTCCCAGTTAAAATTTTACTCACGTGGAAAAAGTAAACAATGCCTTTTGTCAGTATCCACTCATTCATTCCTATGACAGTGGATGCTGCACAGGTAAGTACAGCAGAGCCGTGTGTGTGTGTGTGTGTGTGTGTGTGTGTGTGTGTGTGTGTGTGTGTGTGTGTGTGTACATGTCTCTGTATGGGGACTAATACAGCTGAATGAATGTGTGTGTGTGTGTATGTGTGTGTGTGTGTGTGTGTGTGTGTGTGTGTGTGACCATGTGGTAATGTGGGCACTAATACAGTGAATGAATGAATGAGTTTGTGTATGTGTCTATATGTGTGTATATGTGTGTGCGTGTGTGTGTGTGTGTGTGTGTGTGTGTGGGTGTGTGTGTGTGTGTGTGTCTATATGTGTGTGTGCGTGTGTGTGTGTGTGTGTGTGTGTGTGTGTGTGTGTGTGTGTGTGTGTGTGTACATGTGTTGGAGCATACCTGCAGATGCATGGTCGATTATTTCTATGATTTTGAGTGACTGTGTGGGCCTTGTTTGTGGATGATATGTGTGTGTGTGTGTGTGTGTGTGTGTGTGTGTGTGTGTGTGTGTGTGTGTGTGTGTGTGTGTGTGTGTGTGTGTGTGTGTGTGTTTATATGTGTGGTGGTCTGATATAGAGAACACAAGTGCTATTAGGTCTGACAGTGAAATGTTCAAATCAGAGTCATGGTAATGATGGTAAAGAGCTGCTAACTAAGTGTTTCCCTGTGTAGCTTTTCTGTGTCTCTGAATCTGAGCTTCATCATTAATTGTCCAATTATTGCAGGCGAAGAAATCTTTTTGAATCATAGCCAATGTTTTAGAAATTTAACTGCATAATCATCATTTTTAGATTTTCACAAGTCTCCAAACTGCCTTTCAAATGTGTATTTCATGCAGATGAACTCTCACTATTAGATTAGTACTAAGCTAACTGCCCTTGTGAGCCATTTTAAGCTTAGCCAGTTATCCTTTGTGAGACTCGAACCCTGCACCTTGTGTTTGTAAGGCAAACACCTTAACCATTAGGCCACCCTCCCTATTATTACTACTATTCCAGACCAGTTGCCATAATGGTTAAGGTCTTGGCCTCCCATACACAAGGTACAAGGTTTGATCCTGACTTCCAACCAATGCCTGTTTTTAGTTTGCATGTTCTCCCTGTGTCTCACTGGGGTTTGTCTCACCTCCGAAAAACATGTTAAGTTTTTTTTCCATCTCCAACTCACCAATGAATGGAGCTGTGGACAGCAGCACAGACCCTACATGGTGCCCTGTAGGGGAAAAGTTGTACAGAGCTGTACAGACCAACCGCTTTGGGCATCTACTGTGGTGCACAGTATCCTCAATATAGGAGAACATGGATCACAGACTGCATGTTGTGGCAGAGCTAGCCACTCAGTGGTGTAAAATATGGTTCTAGGTGATTCGGTCATGTTGACGAATACTAATGTCGTCAAAAGGGGCATGGGTAGTTACTGGTGATAAGTGGGTTGCGGACCCGGCCTACTCTGACTTACACCAGGCAACCATACTAACGGAGGGAGGGGCGTATGTGCCCCTATTGGCCAGTGTGTGCCTGCCATAAAGCCCAGCAGACCTAACATGAACTGAGAATTGCTACAGTTAATGTAGGTTCACTGATGGGACGCAGCTTAGAAGTGGATGACATGATGACAAGGAGAAGGCTGGACATTCCACGTATCCAAGGGACAAGATGGAAGGGCTGTGCAGCAAAGCCACTTGGCTTGGGATCCAGAGTCTACTATGTATTAGGGGGACAGGCTAGAAATGGTGTGGGAATTGTGGTGAGAGATTAGCTTCAAAAGGCAGTGAGGGATATCATCAGAATTAATGGCAGGCTCATGGCACTCAGACTCTAGTATAATAATAGGGCAGTATTCATAATCTCAGCCTATGCCTCACAGCAGAGTTGTGATAGTGAGGGAAAGACCTACTAAATAAAGCAGGACAGCATGAATTGGTGTTCATAATGGATGACTTGAATGCACGTATCGGGACAGACAGAACAGGATATGAGGACTGCCTGGGTCCACATGGTTATGGCAACAAGAATAAAGAAGGAGAAGTCATTCTAGACTTGTCTGGCAAAAGGACTGATAGTAGCCAACACATGGTTCAGAAAGAGAGAGAAAGTCACATGAACACGTACAACAGTAGCCAACATGCAACTCAGATATACTTCCTCCTAGTAAGGAAAAGGCACTGGGGTAGAATCCATGATTGCCAAGTCATCTCCAGTGAAATAGTTGGCCCACAGTATAAACCACTGATTGCCACAATCAGCTGCAAGCAGTGGTCAGGGAAGGCTCTAAGGTCAACAGAGACCACATTGAAGACATGGCAATTGACTGGATGGAAAGTGCAACAGATCAAGGAATTACTCAGAGCTCTAGCACCCCAAGAAGAGTATGAAATAGGTGGAATTGAAGAAGAATAGCAGCGCCTCAAAACAGCATGTGTTAGGACTACAGATTAGATATGCGACTGAGCCAGGTATGGAAATAAGGTGCATAAGGAAAGCTGGTGGTAGAATGCAGAAGTCCAGGAAGTGATCAAAAGAAAGAATAAGTGCAGGAAAAAAATGGGAGATAGAAAAGACTGACCAGGCTAGGAAGTAATACTGGTTGGCTAACAAAGAAACTAAGAAAGGAATTGCAATAGCAAAGAATAGGGCATCAGAGGTCCTCTAACAACTTCAGGAAAGTGACTCAGTAGGTGGTACAAAGAATCTATATCAGGTTGCAAGGCAAAGACAGAAAAATAAAGAAGATAGACACCGTTCAGAAGGGATGATAGCAACAACCTGCTCACCAGTTCACAGGACATCAAAGGCAGATGGAAGGAATATTTCAAGCAGCTTCTGAATGAAGTAAACCCCACAGAAGCTGTACTGCCCCAGAAACAGCCTCCTTCTTCTTTTGGCTACTCCTGTCAGGGGTCGCCACAGCAGATCAGCTGTTTCCATTTCTTCCTGTCCTCTGCATCTTGCTCTGTCACACCAACCACCTGCATGTCCTCTCTCACCACATCCATAAACCTTATCTTAGGCCTTCCTCTTTTCCTGTTACCTGGCAGCTTTATCCTTAGCATCTTTTTCCCAATATACTGTGCATCCCTCCTCAGCACATATCCAAACCAATGTAATCTTGCCTCTCTGGTTTTGTCTCCAAACCTTCCAACCTGGGCCTGTCCATTCTTGTCACACCCAGTGCAAATCTTAACATCTTCAACTCTGCCACGTCAAGCTCTGACTCCTGCATTTTTGTCAATGCCACTGTCTCCAACCCATATAACATAGTTGGTCTCACTACCCTCTTGTAGACCTTCCCTTTCACTCTTACTGGTACTCATCTGTCACAAATCACTCCTGACACTCTTCTCCACCCACTCCATCCTGCCTGTACTCTTCTTCTCCTCTCTTCCACACTCACCATTACTCTGAACTGTTTATCCCAAGTATTTAAACTCATTCACCTTCGCCACCTCTACTCCCTGCATCCTCACCATTCCTCTATCCTCCCTCTCATTCACACACATATATTCTGTCTTAGTCCTGCTGACCTTCATTCCTCTTCTCTCTAGAACATATCTCCACCTCTCTAGGGTCTCTTCCACCTGTTCTCTACTTTCACTACAAATCACAATGTCCTCTGCAAACATCATAGTCCACAGGGATTCCTTTCTGATCTCATCTGTCAACCTGTCCATCACCATTACAAATAAGAAAGGGCTCAGAGCTGAACCTTGATGTAATCCCACCTCCACCTTAAACGCATCCATCACTCCCACTGCAGACCTCACCGCTGTCACACTACCTTCGTACATATCCTGTACCACTCTTACATATTTCTCTGACACTCCCGACTTCCTCTTACAATACCACAACTCCTCTCTAGGCACCCTGTCATATGCTTTCTCTAAATCCACAAAGACACAATGCAACTCCTTCTGACATTCTTTGTACTTCTCCATCAACACTCTCAAAGCAAACATCGCATCTGTAGTGCTCTTTCCCAGCATGAAACCATACTGCTGATCACTAATCATCACCTCCCTTCTTAACCTAGCTTCCACTACTCTTTCCCATAACTTCAGAAACAGACTACTATGAGAAAAGAATAGGCGCCCACCCTAGAAGAAGTAAGAACAGCACTAAGGAAAATGAAGCCAGAGAAAGCAGCAGGCTCAGATGAGGGCACAGCAGATATGATAAAGATGCTTGGTGAAATAGGGGAGAAATAGCTCCTAAGGGTACTCATAGCAGTGTGGAGAGAAAGTCATATCCCAGATGACTGGAGAATAAGCATACTCGTGCCACTATACAAGAACAAAGGGGACATCCATAACTGTGGGCAGTACAGAGGCATCAAACTCCTATCACATTGCATAAAAGTTCTGGAGAGGGTGATTAATAAATGCATACACAGAGTAGTAGAATGTAAGTTGGGAGAGGAGCAGTTCAGATTCAGATTAGGATGCAGCACAACTGACCTGATGTTTGCAGTGAGACAGATAGTTGAGAAGAAGATAGAGATAAGGAAAGAGCCCAACTTGGAATTCCTACACTTAGAGAAAGCATATAACCAGGTTCCAAGAAAGCTGATCTGGGCAGTACTGTGGTGGTTCAAAGTCCCAGAAACATTGGTAGAATTAGTGCAGGGCATGTACAAGAGCCTAATGATTCAAGTACGAACAGTGTTCGGCCTCACAGAGGGGTTCCCAGTGGGAGTGGGTGCACACTAGGGTTCAGCTCTGAGCCCACTGCTGTTCATACTTGTGGTGGACTACATTAGCAAACAGGTTGAAAGGGACAGATCAACAAAGTTACTGCATGTAGACAATCTGGAATTACAGGCAGACTCTAAGCAAGAGTTTCAGCAAAGGATAGGGTAATGGAATGTAAAACTGAATGCACATCGGATGAAACTAAGCACAGATAAGACAGTGGTAATGTCAGCAAATTGGGGAACTCAAAAGAAGCTGAGAATTGAGATTGAAGGGAAGATAGTGGAACAGATAAATAACTTCAAGTATCTGGGAGGGGTGGTTGAGGAGAAGGGAAGTCTGAAGAGGTCAAAGTTAGAATCAGAGGGGCTGCAGCCAACTGGCATAGAGTATCAGGTGTAGCCCATGACAGAAGAATGCCAAAGAAGCTGAAAAGTAAGGTGTACAAGATAGTGATGTGACCAGTACTACTGTAAAGCACAGAGATATGGGCAGTAAAGGCAAAACAGATGAAGAAGCTAGAGGTGATGAAAATAAAGTGCCTAAGAAGGGTGCTAGAATGCACACTGTGGAACAGACGAAAAAAATGAGGACATAGAAGCAGAAGCCAAATTGTCTCCAATTTCAGAAAAGATAAAAAAACAGATTATGGTGGTTTGGACACATGCAGAAAAGCAGAAGACAATCTGGTGAAAAAGATTTGGAACAGACAGGAAAAAGGTAAGAGGAAATGAGGATGTCCAGCAAAAAGGTGGATGGATTGTGTGAAAGAAGATCTGTGACAGTCAGGCATGAGTATAGAAGAAGGCAGGAGTGTGGCACTGAATCGAGAGGGATGGCGACAGTTAACATGATACCCTGACCCCATGTAGAAAATAAAAATGGGAAAAAGGGGGCTGATGATGATGATGATGATGAACTCTCACTATGAATCCTGAATACAGAATAAAAACTGATCATTATTTTCACACATTAAGTTCACAGACAACTCTGAATGCATATGTTTTGAATATGAGTTTTCTTCTGGATTCAATAATAGCTAGTGAGTTTCTTGAAATTGTAAAGACACCCTTTCTTTCAAGATGTATTTTCACAGGTTCACAAGTACATAGCTACGTACTATGCTATTGATCTGTGAGGATCTTAAAAAGCCTAGCCATATATTCCCATGGAAGTTTTTAGCCCTTATATTTTACACCTACAAATAACCCAGAGATGGGCTGAACAAGGATATATTGGGAGATTTACATTTCCCCTATGAATGAGGGACAGGGGTGCTAAATCAGGAGTGAGTTCCAACTTATTCATCCAAAATTATGTTAAAACAGAGTAGAAGTGCTTTATGTGAAATGGAAGTTAGTTCCATAGAAGTGTTATTTTCTGTGATACCTGTCATTCCAACATGTTCTATTTATTTTTCAAAGGAGATTGAGATCTCTTGAGTGGGTGTTTATGATACCAGTAAACTTTCAAATGTGTAATAGGACTGGCAGAATAAGGTCTTTTGAGGCTTTAGACATGAAGCAGTGGTCAGCTCTCAGCCTGTGTAATACTGAGAAAAAAGACAAGGCTTTGAGATAGGCTGCATAGTTTTTAAGACTTATTATCTTATTTTTTTTGTTTGAAAGTACTGCAGTTATTCCAGTTATCACAAATGTTTGGACAGGTACATACTGAAAACTGCATTATACTCAATGAACAGCGTCATGTGTACAGCGGAAAGTTTATACACCTAGACTTGGACACAACACCTTTAGATATAAGCTGTGCAATGAAAAAGGACTTCCTTGAAATAGTAAATATGTGGTGATCAAAGGTCCAAATATTGTTGACACAGGTTCCCAGATCTCTAACTACGGGATTAATTTTCAGGAGATTGTTGTCATCTCCACACTTGCTGAAGGCTACAATTATAAATTTCTTCACATTTGGTCAGCCACAAACCCTTAGCATTGATTTTGATCCCTGAGACGTAAATGACAAAGAGGAGTGGCCCAAGGACTGAGTCCTGGGGTATACTGCTAGTGACAGTTCTTGGCAGTGGTAAAGCTACCCACACTTGCTTTCTGTGTTCTATTCATGAGCCAATTTTCTATGCAAGGAGTTATATATGGAACGGCTTTTAGCTGGGAAGTTTATCTATGATACCTAAATATGGGATGATGTGAAACACCTTTGCAAGGTCTAAATATGTGGTATGCACTGATTTGCCATAATCCATGGTTCACAAACTTTTTCAAAGAAGTCAACCAGGTTAAGTAGGCAGGACCTGCCCCTGATGAATATGAACTGGACTGGGTTGAGAGTCTGTAGGTTACCTACATCCTTATGTATTAATTTTATAGTGATCCTTTCCATAGCTTACAGATGAAACTGGTTAGGGTTTTGGGTCTATAACTAACCAGGTTTGTTGAAGTTCCTCCTTTGTGCAAGGGAATAATTATTTTTATTTATTTATTTATGTTTTTATTTTACATTTGTTGACTGGGCTAGTCCAACTGGATACATGTCAATTTTCAGTAGAGGCCCGCAGAGATAAGCTCCATTAAGCTAAACAGATTGCAAAAGAAATATCCTTCATTCATACAGAATGAAGCCTGTTTTGAGGATGATACTGAATTGCTTCTATAGGGGTCTGACAATTCATGTTTCAAGCTGACTGGAAGGCAGCCAGGTATGTTATCTAGCTCCATAAATATAGAGGTCTTATCTAGTACCTTGAGAACTTTTTTTGAGAGATTGGAGGGGAGGGGGTAGATGTAGGAGATGGGTAAAGTTTGAGATACATTTATCTGGTAGTCGATTGGCTATGCCCTCATACTCAGAATATTTAATATCATTTACTATTAGCTCATCATGGTGCTTGGCATTGTTTCTCAGATTTCTAATAAAATTAAAGTAGACTTTGTGGTTATACTTCATCTGGGGTGGCCATTATGCCTCATATCTAGCTTTGGTTGATTTAAACAGGGTTCAGAGTTCCATTAGTATAACAATATCATTTCTGGCATCTTAATAGTTAGATTTATTTTTGCATAACAAAAGTAAATAAAAAACAAGCACATGAGTCTGTGTAGTTCACATTGTAAAATATTTCTGATTTTTTGTTACTGAAGATAACTTGTCTGTGACGATTAAAGGCTTGTTGCTTTGGAACACTACCTGGGTTTCATGATTTTTCGAAATTATTCTGACTGACTTCAGTTTCTCTGTTTTTTTTTTTTTTTGCATGCAATTAGTTCTTTTCTTCTTCTTCTTCTTCTTTTATTATATGGCCATAGGGGGTTATTTTTGAAATTGGCTTTGTACTTATTTGTGAGGAAGACTGGTGTATCTAGGCAGCAATTTACATGTATATTAAATTTGGCAGTAAGGGATTCTGCATAAGAAGCAAGGCCGCGAAAATCGAAGAAGCATTTGAGTTTAGACAGGTCATCACTTAGTTTTAGTAGATTAGCCTGTACATCAGTGGTTCCCAAACTTTTTCAGTTCTCAGCTCCCTTGCTGAATCCAGTTTTTCCTAAGCCCCCCCCCGTCAAATTCTGTAAGACAATTTTCCATGGATCGGACAGTGCACAGTGCGCATAAAGTGCATAGGCTACAAACAAGGAGCACTGAAGTCAAGACATTACATTTAAGCTGGATTTGAACTATAAGTTGTAAATGGTTCCTCACATTTTCAGTACAGTCAGTACTACATAACTTATGAACAAAATGTATATCCTTTTTAAATGCACCCCCAGATCTTTCCAACTTTAGGGGAGATTTTGTTTTTGTTTTGAGAAATCCTTGTATGCCACTTGTGAAAATATTTGTATGTGTGTGAGAGATTATGGCATGACAAAAGTGAGCTAAAACTTTGGAGTAAAGTATTGACATTTAAAGTAGTTCTGATGGCAGCATTTTGAGAAATGGCCTTCAGAACTTTGGTAAATCTCTGTTTCACTAGAATTTTACAACAAAATTTCTCTACCTATAAACTTATTTGCAGTCCAAGAAAATTTGTAGTTTACAAAAAATTGGGTATTCATAAAAATGTAACAGAAAAGTTAAAATTATAGTACACTCTGCCTGAAAAAAGCAACTTTGGACATTCAGTACTTTATATTCATTCATAACTTTAGTTATTGTAACTCAACTCAAATGCATGTCATTATTTAATGACTTCAATCCTCAATGATTTGCTTAAAAATCAACACATTTTATGAGGTAATGACCAAAAATGTGAGGCAAAAATCTGGACAGATGAGAGGTAAACATGCAATAACTCTTATTAAATATTAAAAAAAAAACTTCCACATTCATAATCTCCTTATAACCTTACTAAGTCCTAGATCTAAACTTAGTCTTGAAGCGACTGACCATTAAGTTAGTGTATCATGATGACTCACGTAATGCTCCATGAACCACTGGACAAAACATTAAAACAGGCATAAAATATCATGAGGAAAAAGCTGCAAAATGATTCCACTGTGGATATTTAATATACCATGTGTCTGCTCTGATCTGTGGAGAAAACGAATCAAAGGTTCATCTTCAAAATCTCTTTTTGCAGAATATCTCTGATTTGTCATTTGGTCTCAGGATTTTGCTGTGCTGCTAAAAAAGGCAAAGCCTTTAGGATTTCAGGGCTACATTGGAGTTCCAAACTCCCAATATCTAAAAAAGTTAAGTTATCTTGTTTTCTGATAAAGTCCTAAGTAAATAAGTGGGCTTGGTTTTGTGTCTTCTTGATCTAAGAGATTGGGAGCTACAAATCGTGCAATGGTGACTTAACTATGCTTTTTTAAACAGCTTTGGTCATTTAAAATGCTCTGTTGTCACTTCACTTGGTAAGTAGTAATGATGCTTTCAAATCTGCTGTACATTGTTCTCATCTTCTTATCTCCAAAATCAGTGATAAAGCCAAACAAAATGAAAAACAAAAGGCTACAAATTGGGCAGTGATATTTGATTCTGCAAAGTAATACAATAAAGGGTATTTGAATTAGCATGCATTTCTCTGTTAAAAGAAGCCAACAACTAATTGTTGACAGCAATTCACAATCTCTTCTTAAAAAATAGTTATCTTAACACGAGTGGTGCAAAATGCAACCCCAAATCAGTGACATTTCAAAAACACCTGTGCACATATGTATGACGATGTGTCACTTCTTAAATCAACAATCTCATTGCACAGCATATCCAAAGATGGAGGACTAGGCAAGTGCAAACAGTGCAAGGAAAATTCCCAAGCTAAAATGTATTGCATAATTCCCCGCTTCCGAAGAAATAAATAAAAGCAAGATGTTTGGACTGGAGTCAAAATGCTAACCTTTGGTACTAGGTACCCTAAAATAATCAAGTATAGAAAAGGGAACCAAGTAAAGTGCACAGGGTGTTTACAAACAGGTTAAGTTCAGGTTTATATTTAAGACATGAATAAGGGGTAGTGTCATTGTGTAGTACAAACCATCACTAATAGTTATCAGTTTATTGTGTGAAACATCGCTAGTGCATAACAAGTAGATTCTTAGAGAATAGTACATAGTTTTTAGAACTAAAATATGGAGACATGCCAACAGACTGGTGTATCATTTGGGATGCTCTACATTTGGCTGATCTCTTCTGAGGGCTTGCTGAAGTCAGTGCTGGTACAATTTCACCTACAGATTCCTTGAAATTTGCTTTCCAGTTTAGCAGTGAGCTGTTTACACCTGTGCAGCCCTGAAGTTTCCTAAAATCTGCAAATTCCTATGGTTTACAGAAGTATAGCACCATCTACAGGGAATTGTTTTCGACAGCTACAAAGGGAAAAGTGATAATACAGACTCATTTCGGAATTAATAAAATATAAGGGATGCAAAAATATGCATTAAATTAGTGAATAATAGATTAGAAAACAAATTATAGTTTACGCTGTGTGTAAACTGTAGCTGAGTTGCACCTCCACATGGCAAACCAAAGCAATTGCTTGAGAGAGAGAGAAATGAAGATATGATAATTTATGGAATCAGGTGGCCTGAAAGACAAAATCACTAAGTTAAGCTTCGAGGTGCCCCTGTGAGGAAGCTGCGACTCCTCAGGGTGCCGCCGCCCACCCTTTGGGAACCCTTGTTCTACATAATCTCTGAATGTCGATGTATTGGAATATGTTTTAGGTTTCAGTCTTATCATGAATGTAACTGACTTGTCGTCTGATTTAACCAGGAAGAAAGTTGCAACTGGTGGGGGAAAAAATCTGCCCCTTATTGGTAAGCACCATGTCCAAGATTTTATCTCCCCCAGTTGGGGATGTGGACTAACTGGTCCATGCAGTTTGTACTGATGAAGCTCATAAATCTTTGGGCATACATGTTTTAGGATGTGTAAGTCTCCCAGCCTATGGATAGATAGTTGAATCTCATAGGAGAATAACTGGTGTTTGGCTTAATACGTAGAGATGCCATAACAGTTAGGTAGGAGGTAGGAGGTATTGGCTAAGGGGAAAATAGAAAGTTAGCTGTTGTTAGTTGTAAATTGTTTGTGGAAGGGTTACAGGTCATTATCTTGCTTAATTAGTTTGGAGGTATTTTTTTTAAGACTATGGAGACACGACTGTCTTCAGTGCCTTTGTCTAAAGCAGTGGGTCAGAACGTGTGACAGACGTTGAAACCTTGTAATGATGGAATGTTTTCACTGGGTATTAATCAGGTCTCTGATGCATATATCAATGTTTTCCAGGGTAAGGAATACTTGCAAAGAGTGGAGATTTTGTTAAGGCTACATAGAGTGCAGTGGTGCAGCAGTTAACATTGTCACCTCACGGCAAGAGGTTCTGTGGTTCAATTCTCGGCTGGGGTGCCTTCTGTGTGGAGTTTGCATGTTCTCCCTGCATTCACATGGGTTTCCTCCGGGTACTCCTGTTTCCTCTCACATTCTAAAGACATGCATCTGGAGGGTTTTTTCCCGGCCTCCGCTGAAAATTGGTTCTGCGAAACCTAAATAAAACAAAAATACACAGAGCCAGCATACAGTGTTCAAGGTTGAATTGTAATGAATATTAAGTCATTACAAAGGAAAAAACAAACCGTTTTCGGCAGGAAACCACAGCCTGAACACATCAGCAACATAAAGAATAAAAGGCAAAACAATGCCTTATACAAACACCACTTAGCACATGCTTCTGCTAAATTTACCTTTATTATAATTGATAAAATTGTTGGCAACAAGCACAACAAAACTGGATTACACTCCATTCTCAATACCAAAGAAAAAAAAGTGGATAATCAAACTAGGGGGATTATTCCCATCTGGTCTTAATGAAAATCTCTGATTGCATTCAATTAATTAACAATGATTTTATGTGTGTATATATACCTTTGTTCACCACTATGTATGTAACCAACACTGATGAAGGCTGTGGTTTCCTGCCAAAACCGGTTTGTTTTTTCCTTTGTAATGACTTAATATTCATTACAATTCAACCTTGAATACTGTATGCTGGCTCTGTGTATTTTTGTTTTATTCTACGATTGGTGAGCTGTGCATTTGCCCTACGCGCTGCTGAAATCTTTTTATTTGATTTTCTGCGAAACCTAGTCAGACTTTCCCGGTCAACAACTGTTAAATAAATAAATAAATAATAAATAGAGGTGAGACGCAATACCTTAATACAATTCAAATGCTGTTCAGTTATATCAGAAGCTTTGGAAGACTGAGTAGTAAGCCTTGGTCGCAACTTAATTCTTCCTTAAAATAAAACAAACAAAAAAATAAAACTGAATTTTTTAAAAATTTTTGTTCAGGCCATTTTTGGATCAAACGATTAAAAAAAGCTCTAAAATGCATCTCAGAGCATATAGAACCTACATGGCCTAGCAGACCCTGAGCCCCAATCTTAATGTAGCCATTTGTCCAAGTGTTGTCTTGGTTATTCTAAAGTATGCAGTACAAAGAAAAGTTCAAGAATAACACTTGAAGTTCTTTTCTTAATCATGACTTTTATTTAGGTCATCAAAAAAATCTAAAATGTAGTTCACCATTTAGAATCCCCATGGCTTTTGGGGGCCTAGTGGTTCCCACACCCCAAGATTACTTCACCTATTTCTTTCACAGTTATTACAAAGCTTTCCTGATCGGTTAGGGTGTGTTGAAAGGATACAAGAGAAAGTGATGTTTCTTTCCTTAATCAGGATTATTGTTCTGGCCATCACTGGATGAAAATGTTGTTTAAAAAAAAAGCTGAAATATTCCTCACAGCATCTAAGTCCCAGGCTACCAACTTAATTTACTTATTCCCTCTACCATTAGTAAAATGCACTCCTGGTCAATGAGTGTGCGCTGAATTAATGAATGTTAGCAAAAAATGAAAAAGTAAGACAAACTGTGAGAAAAAGAAAAAACTAATCTGGGTGATGTGAGTAGGCCAAGATGAGGAGGAATCATGGGGATACTGGGTAATGTACAGGGGGTGGCACTGTGGAGCCCTTTGTGTAGGGTGCCAGTTTGGCTAGGGCCAGGCCTGCTGAAGGGGGTGTTACGTCTATGGGTTAGTAACTGATGTACTGAGGATTCTACTTGTCTAAAAGAAATAGTCTAAGTCTATACATGAAGAGTAACATGTAACCTAGTTTGAACCACAGCCTCTTCATTCAACTACTGACTATTTAAAGTTCAATAAGTATTGGAGTAATAGGTTTTATATATATAAATTGAAAGCGCTAAATGCTCTGAATAGCTTAGTTCTAACGTTCTAGTACTCTGTTTAAACACTTAATAATTTTTAACTGATTTATTCTATTTTTCTTCCGTCTTTCCTTCTCTTTCCAAAATCTGATCTTCTCATCTATTATGTCAACATATGTGATTCTGAACCAGGCTGCCTGAATGTGTGTATCCACTGTTGTCTTTTGTTTATAACTCATCTCATACCTTAAATGCACTTCAGTAAAGAATTTTTAGAATTTTTTTAATTATTATTTTCTGTAATTCCTTCTGCAGTGCTTTCATATTCTACATGTGATATCGCCTGACCAAATTTCAGTTCCATATGCAACAAATGGATAGACCTTTACATTGATTGTTTGCAATAGTGGCTTCATAGTCATTTAACCATGAAAAGAGTCAGATTTCTGCATTGCCCCCGTGGTTCTTTCTATTTTTATTAACATATGCTTTGTGTTTTTTAAAATGTTGATTTATTTTTCCCTTAATAGCTACTTTAAATCTTTGATATTTTAAAATATAAGCCTATATATTTCTTCTCAACACTTATCGGTAAATCATTTTCCTTCACAAAATGTTCACACACTTTAACTGCACTGCACTGAGCATTTTGGTTTATCTGCTAAGGTAATCCAGTACTGGCCTGTTTTCAAAAGCTCAGAGTCCTCTTCCTCTCTCTTCCTGTGACAGCGATTGGCTGAGCATATCCTGTTAGGGAACCAGCAGCTGTCACAGGAAGTGAGTGCTCAGGCTTTTTTGTTTTGACAAAGAAGATGAAGAAAGTACTTGAAGAAAGAATCATCTAGCAGAAGTAATTTGCAGCCAATCCCATTACCATATAAAAAAACACATTCAACAAAAAATCAAATCAAAGAGGTTGAAACTCACTTTAACTATCACAATCTGGGGCATCACAGATAGGTGCTGCCACTGAGGCTGTTAACAATTTGAACATCTAGTGCTATGTGTAAACAGGACTTACGCAACAATACTATTTTATCATCCCCACTGCTTCAGTGACATTTTGGATAGATTCCCAAAGCTTACCCTACCTGGGAGGTGTAAAGATAAGGATACAAGAACCCATGGAGAATGGTCTTAGCAAAGCCTGCTCTAGACTGTGAAAAGCAATCCAGTTTGTAGTAATTTGTGAAGGTATGAACAGAGAACTAGGTTGCTGCCTCGAATTCTTCTAGAGCCCACCCCTATCCATTATGCCATCAAAAAAGATAAGTCCCTAGTCAAGTTAGCCTTAACCTCGCTAGGAAGAGCTTTACCGTAGTGAGAGTAACAGAAAACAATATCAGAAGACAACCATAGTTAAATAGTTTGCTAAGAGACAGCCTGACCTTTGTCAGCAACTATATAGGAGACAAACAGCTGTTCAGCATTCCTAAGGAGCTTTGTTCTGTCAGTGTAATACCTGAGCTGCCTGTGCACATCCATGATAGGTAGAATTCTTTCTCCTTTGTTTATTGCATCAAGATAGAATGCTGAGAGATTGATGGTCCAGAAACAACTCCAGACATGAATGATGGATTAGTGCATAACACAAGACTGTCCTTGTGAAAAAATCAGATAGGGTTGTCTCACCATGACAACTTACATCTCAGAGACTTGCCTTGCATATGTCACAGCAATAAGTAAAACAGTCCTCCAAGTAATGACCTGTAAATCAGCCTTAGCAGCAGGTTCAAAAGGAGGTAAGGTCAATTTTTCAAGAACAAAGCTGAGATCCTAGGAAGGAGGAATTTCCTTTTGAGAGAGTCTTACACACAACACTGATTTGAAACAGAGAAATCCATACAGATGGGTTGGGGGTTGGGATAATGATTAAAGTGTCTACCATACAAACACAAGGTACAGGGTGTGATTTTCAAATGAGAAAAATTATTAGGCTTAAAATGGCCCACAAGGGCACTTAACCTAGTACTAAACTATGAACCTAAGAGAAGGAGACATGCTGAGATGACCACAAGATGCACTTCAATGAAAGCATATGACAAATCATCTCTAAGTAGATCACACAAATATTATAAAGCCAGAGGGGTTGAAACCCTTAGGAACCTCTATTATTGGCTAGGCAACACCTAAAAAATCTCTTCCACTTGCAAATGAAAGATTTTCCAGTTGCTGGTTTTCTTGATCCCTTAAATACCTGCTGCTCGTCCTCATGGAACAAGTCCTAAAAGGTAACAAAATAGAATCATCCCATATAACAGTTGTATTTGCTCTAAGATGTGGTGTACCATTCACCCTTAATGCTGGGTAAGCAGATCCAGTCTGTGAAGAAGCTTATGGTAATTACCCTTGGCCAATTCCATTAAAAGGAAGAACCAACTTTGCCTGTGCCAAATAATGGTTACCACACTGATCTTTGGTAGCTCATTCTGAATCTTTAGAAGTACCTTGAACATCAATGTAAAAGGTGAAAATGCATACAGGAACATTCCCAACCACATAAATGAGAGATTATCTGTCTTCTAAGAAGGCTGCAAGGATATCTTGAACAGAACTATTTAATTTGTTTTGAAAGGAGGCAAACAGATCTACTTGAGATGTTTCGCACAACTGGATCATGACCTGGAAGACCTCTACATGGAGCTTCCACTTGTAAGAGTCTGTACAGATTCTGTTTAGTCTCTCTGCCACTGTGTTTTGTTCTGACAGAATGTATGAATCCAGAAGAGTCAGCGAATGATGTACAGTCAGGCCATCATTGCCAACTAACAAAGACAGTATGCCTTTCTTCTCCCTTGCTTCTTCATGTACCACACAGAACTAACTTTGGGTGGCATAATGCTACGGAATCTTCTTGGGCTAGGCTTATATAGGCTCCAGGGCCGTTAGCCTAGTACACACCTATGAACCTATGAACATAATGGCAATGTTGTCTGACCACTAAAAGAGGACCCAGAATCTATAAGTGGTCATAAACTTTTAAGAAATGAATGAGTGAATCAGTGACAACCTCTGTTTTATGTTTAAGTGTTTTGACATCTCATGAGAACCACACAAACCTTGCACTTGAATTCTTTTGGACACTGTTTCCCCATACAAAATCAGAAGAGTCTGGGCAAATTTGACAGGGATCTGAAGAGAGAAAGGGATGAATTTGGAGACAGTTAATTCCTCCATCAGTGCAGTTCCTGTTTCTCAAATCCCAGTATTGTTACCTGGAAATCCAAAGGATGAAGGTGATGTATCTAACAATTCTTTACGTACTATTGAATTTTTCTAATGTGTAGACTGACTAGAAGTATTATGAGGATCATTGATGCCATGAGGCTTAGAAGTTTGAGGAACTCTCTTGCTGAGGCTCCATCTAGAAGAGAAATATCAAAGAAAACGCCCTGATAAGTCAGAACCTTTTCTGGCAAGAAGGTTATCCGTTTTACTGTATCTATCCAACACCCCAGGAAAATATTTCATTTAGAAAGAGAGAAGCAGCAGCATTTCTCAAGACAGTAGCTACAATTTAAAGAACACCTCTCAAAGCATGTTTTGAAACCTGGATCAAATCAGAAACAATTTCATTTAGATAAGACTTTTGGTCTGCCAGTAAGGATGCAGCAAAATTATCTAAACTTTATGTACACTGCAAAATAAATGTCCACATATAGCCTTGATAATTGAACATTCTAAAGGCTAGATTACTAGAAAGAGAAATAATTTTGCCTTGAAGATCTAACCGTTTTTCCTCTTTATGGGCGGGGGGTATTTGATTAGATGAAGCCAAGGACTTTTTATTTAATCAGGGAGCTGGGAAACCACATCTGGGTCAGCAGTCAAATGAGAAAAGAGACCAGTAATATCTGAAGAAAACCTATATTTTCACTGAGTCTTTTTAGGGACTGCTGGAATAGATACTGTCTCCTTTCAGTCAGCTTTATAAACATCTTTCAAGGCTAGAATGAGAGGGGAGATAGGCAAAAAATGAGCATCTTGTCCTCTATAAGGTCATACACCCTGACTAGCTCTGAGGTAATTACTGGCTGCTCCCAAGCAAAAACATCACTAAATCTAACATTCATCTGAGGAAAAGTGAACACTTGTTTGGACATAAACTCAGGTTCACATTCAGAAGAATCAGAGTAACTAGGCTCAGAGTCATCTAGGAAATCATCATTGTTGTTATCAGATTCACCATCATTTTCTGAAACAACAGTAAGATCTCTAGCTAAACTAGCATTAGTACTATGGATGGGAAGACAACAACCAGAATTAGCTGTCTGCAGAACACTTTTAGCCACGGAAACCACATCAATCTTATAAACACCTATAATCTAATGATCAGCTGGATGATAAATCTTCTGTTTTGTTTTCTTGTGAACTTCTTTACTAGAGTGCTATGTCTGGGAAGGGGCCTCTTACCTGGACAACTTCTGCACCTAGTGGGTTTGGTTCTCCCATATCTGTGCCAGGTACTGGAGCAGCCCTGGAGGAAATGTTTAAACTCCATTCCATAGTGGTATGCAGACCAAGCAGTAGCCCCAGTAGAATCACTAACCATAGGCTGAGGCATGTTTCTATTTAGTCTTTTTATTTTATGTGCAACCAGATTTGATGGGGGTGGGGGTCAAAGTTAGGCTGCATCAAGTCAGGAGGCAAACAGCCAGAATAATAAACTAATGGTACTGGATAATGTATCATAATAAGCACTTAAAGTTTCTAGTAATAAGTATGCCCCCACACAACTAAACTCTACCAAGCCTTCTTATTATCACTAACAAGAGTTTGAAATGTGCTCAGAATTCTTTTACAACTGACAGAAGTTAAAGAATTTCCAGTATATAAAGTCCAAACACTAAAGCAAATGATGTGCCAAACCCATGTTAAAAGTTAGCTCCACACACTTTAACCATGTTAAACTGACACGCAATAATATTTAATAGTAATTTAAACTACAATTTAAAATGCTACTAAGACAGTGAGAATGCTGAACATCTGAGATTCTTTATCAGAGCCATCATTTCTTTGACATTTATCTGTTTCAGGTTGTTTAGCTTATTCTACAGTCCCTAAACTTTAATCCCTTTTGACACTGCTTTCTGAGCAAAGTCTTATGCATCTACAGTTACTGAGTGAGTTGAGGTTGAAAGGGTAAAGGAGAGACCTAGGTTGGGATCACTGATTCACCCACCATAGGATCTCCAATTTGACAAACAACAGCACTGAAATCTAAAAGGATAGAGGGTGCTTGTGTTGGGTTCAGACTGATTTGAAGAACTGCTGTATTATTCTCATGTGAAATCTGCCCAAAGGCACCTTAAGAATTGTAGAAGCCATAAAACTTATAATCCTGAGATACTCCTTGACAGATCTCAGGGATTGGTTGGAGAATATAAGAAATTGATCCTTGCAAAATTCTATTTTGTCCTGAGGAAGAAAAGTCATCATGATGGATGTATCCAGTCTATATCCTAAAAGCACTATCCTATTGGAAAGAATTCTCTATGTTTAACTGAAATCGTAGATTAAAAAAAAAATTCTTTACCGTATCTAGAGATTCTTAAACACAGAAACATCTGCAACAGATGTACTGTTCAGGGCTCTCTCTGAGGAATAAATGTGCTATTGAAGTACGGTCAGAACTAAAACAGAAGTAGAAACAAAAAGCAGTACCTAGTTTTCAAGTAAAAATATACATACAGATATAGAGAAATGCAGAGTCTTCTTCTTTTCCAAATAGTAGTGTATATTAAACCATTCCTTTTGACAGATGAGTGCTTTTGTTGTCTTACAATTCAGTATTTCCTCTCTAATTTATATATGGGTTAACAAACCCATTGTAATCCATATTGGCATAATAGCAAAAATAGAAGTTATGTACTCACCATAACGTTCCATGTGAGTTGTTCATCTGCTGCCGCTGCCCCTTCATTGAAAAGTGTTGTCAAAAACTCCAGAATGGATGAAATGGAAGCCAGGTACGGGCCAATATTGTTCTGAAATGCCCATATAGAAAACCTTTTCCATTTACTAAGATATAACTTACTGGTAGACGATTTATGAGAGGATGTTAAAATATGCTGCCATAGCTGAGAGGTTGTGAATCCTAGCTATGTTTGGAATTGGAGCAGCCAAGCTGTCAGTTTAAGGGACTGAAGAGAAGGATGGAGAACCCCTGATGAATCAAGTCAGGAGATCTGACACCGGGTCCAGAATCCATGGTTCTTCTAATAGATGAGGCTGGAGGAAGGGGAACCAAATTTGCCAAGGCCAGTAAGGGGCTATTAGAATGATGGTCCTTCCCAGAGCCTTGACTTTCTGTAAAACATTGGGTAACAGAGGGAAAGGAGGGAAGGCATAAAGGAGACCCAGGGGCCAATTGTGTACAAGTACATCCCTTGGGGCATCCTCCAGAGGGGGATTTGGGCAAAGTAGCTGCTGCATTTTGTGTTTGATGGAGTTGCAAAGATATCGCAGCAAGGCTGGCTCCATCTGCACAAAATCCCTTCTGCTACTTCTTCCTTTAGGGACCACTCATAGGGCAATAGACTTGCCCTACTCAGTTTGTCTGCTATCACATTGGATCTCCCCGGGATGTGTGTTGCTATCAAAAAGCACTGGGTGGAAGTTGCCCATTGCTATACTCTCAGGGCCCTCGACATAGGGAATAAGGTCTGGTTCTTCCTTGTTTGTTTTTGTACCAAACCACTGAAAGATTGTCTGTCTGAATTGCAGTAGTTCCCAGAGGGAGAGAGTCTTGAAAGGACTGCAACACTAGAAATACCACTGTCATCTCCAGGACATTGATATGCAGATGAGCCTCGTATTTCTTCCATGTGCCTTGAGCTGTTCTTCACTGATAATGCCCCCCACCCAATTAGGGAGGCATCCATGGTCACCGTAGCTATGAGGATGGGTAGAACAAAGGGGCAACCTAAAGTTATTTGCTGAGATATCAGCCACCACTGAAGGTCCTTCTTGCATGAATTCATTATCCAGATTTTGTGTGATATTGGAAGTTCTTGAAAAGACCATTGCGTGAACAGGAGCCATTGCAGTACAGGCATATTCATCTGACCTAAAGGAATCACAATGATCATTGCCGCCATTGTCCCTAACAATTTGAGTACCATTGAAACCGGGGCTTTTTCTCTCAAGAGCAGGTCCAGGACCTGTTTTCATAGAACACCAACTCTTTCTGGTGGAAGGTTTAAGGTCCTGGTAATGGTATTTAGCTCTGCTCCTATAAAGACGGTATGTTGCGATGGCGACAAGGCAGATTTTTCTGAATTTATAGTAATCCCCAACTGAATGCAGAGGTTCAAAGCTTGATGAATTGATGCCTGGTGGTGGCAGTGAGGAGCCAGTCACCTAGGTATGGAACCACCTGGAATCCGAAATGTCTCAGCTGATCCGTGACTACTGCCATGCACTTGGTGAACACTCTGGGGGCTGTAGTGAGACCAAAGGGCAGAGTTCGAAACTGATAATGACTGGCTCCCAGCCGGGAGAGCAGATGAATCCTGGATGACGTGTCCATTTTTATATGATAGTATGCATCCTGGAGATCTATCAAGCACATCCAATTGTCTTTCCCTAAAAAGGGAAGCATTGACTGCAGCATGACAATCTGGAATTTTGTCTTTTTTACCGACTTGTTTAGTCTGCTGAGATCCAAAATGGGCCTCAAGTCCCCTGTTTTCTTTGGAACTAAAAAGAACCTTGAGTAAGTTCCGGATCCTCTCTGTTCTGCTGGGACTGGTTGGATGATTCTTTTTTCCAGCAACCTTTGAATTTCTCAGGCTGCTTGTTCCCTGTGACTGGGTGGAACATCTAGGATTTTTCTTATAGAGGGGGAATAACAATGGGAATTGAGTATCGTCTAGATATGATGATTTGTACCCAGTGATCTTTTGCTATTTTTAGCCAGGTGACTGGGTACAAAGAAAAGCATCCCTCGGCTGCCTCCAGAGATGGACAGGCGGGCCTTCTCTCAGGAGTGCTGATAGGGCTTCCCAAAGAACTAGTTTCTAATTCTGCTGACCCCCTCTGCCGTGTGGGCGGTGTCTTTCATTAATACCCCCATCTCTGCTTCTAGAGGAGGGGTTCACCATGAGTGTCCTGGAAAACTCCTTGAGTTTTACAGAACCACATCTTCCCTCCCTTCTGACCTTTGGGATAAGGTTTGGTAGGGGTGGAAAAACAGACTCCGATGGCAGACAGAGTCTTTCCATTCTGCTCACTCCTGGTAAGCATTTCCTTCACTTTGGGTCCAAAAGGAGATGAGCCATCAAAAGGGATGTTAATAAAGGATGGCTTAAAGGGGTCCACAAAGAAACATAAGCGCATCCAGGAATGTCTCCTAAGATCAATTCCTGTACCCGCTGCCCTACTCATTCCATCAGCTGCATACGAGTCCAGACACATAGAAGAGTTTACAAGAGAATTAAGGGTAGTGAGTTGGGAGGTTACTTTCTCTGAGACCCCCACAGCTACTGAACCCTGTAGAGTATCTCCTAGTTCTTTCAGGAGATCCCTTTGCAACCTAGTAAAGTGCGTTAGATAGTCAAGTGATCGACAGCAAAAGTCGCTGAACTAAACATGTGCTTACCATATCTGTCCATGATCCTAGAATCCTTATTAGGAGGATGGACAGCTGTAGAAGTTTCTGACAGTTCCTTCTTGGTGGCTGCTGCCACCACCATAGCATCAATGGGCACTCCTTTGGTCAGGAAGGTCTTGTCCTGGGGCAAAGATATAAATTTATTAGGCCTGCTAGGGACAGGCTCCATGGTATCTGGGGACTCCCATGCCCTTCAAGAGATTAGCTACATAAGCTCATCAAAGGGTGGAGACATCCAAGTGGTGGAGGGAAGCCTTCAGAAGGACTAACTCATCAACAGTAGTGTTAATGGACTTCCAGCCACCCCTCTGCTTAAGAATTTCCAGGATATCTGCGAAGGAGATATCCTCCGAGGGGGACCTTGGGGAGTCTTCTGACACATCTAAGTCAATATCTGAGGTGATAGATTCCTGTGGGGAGTCCAGGTGCTTCCTCTTGCAAGTTCTCTTCCTAGGAACCTCAGCAGTGGGAACTTCTGGTGAGGACCCGGAAGAACATGGTTCGCCCAATGTGGCTACCTGAGACTCTGGGTCTCCATGCTTCTTTGGGATCTGTGGAGCAGAGGTAGACACTGGCGTCTTCAGGGTGGAGGTTGCTGGATCTGATGATGTGGTTTCCCGAGGGGACAATAATCTACTCATGGCATTGAAAGCCCCCCGGCTTTGATGGGAGGGAACCACCATATCCAAAGCAGCTGATGATTCTGCCCATAACAAAGCCATGGACTCCGAGCTAGAGGTAGGCACTGAACTCATCTGAGCCAAAGCCCCAAGAGGCAAAGTTGGAACCGAAAGGTCAGTTCGACTATCCTCCCCGGACCCGACATGTGAGTGTTGGCACCCATACTCCAAGGTCGGCACCGTGCAAGTCAGAGTCGATGGAACTGACAATTCTGGAACAGTCGCCAGTTCCAATGGTTCAACTATCATCAGATCTGAACACTGCAGCTCCAAAGCTTTGAGTCGGATCTGAGGAGGAAAACAGTAGTAGGGGTGGGATTGGACAGTTCCAAAGCCGCTGTGGTTGGAGCCGATAAAAGTTTAACCAATGATGGTGTCTGCAGAAGCCTCTGTACCACATGATCCACGTCCATGTCAGATAATCTTGAAGACCGAGTAGAGGCCACATCAGAAGCTATGGATTGCAATTTGAGGGACTTAAGGGTTGAAGATACCGGATCCAAAATCGGGGACCGGCTCCTACCTACAATGATAACCGACGGCTCCAAGGCGTGTGGAGCTGAGGTCGATGTCTTTTCAGAAACTCTGGTTGGAGTCAAACTGGTTTTCTTTGGATCCGATCCAGATGATGCTTTAGAAGAAGGTTTAGACGTTTTCTCATGTGAACTGCCTTTATCTAAGGACTCTTGGAATGGAGATTTCAACAATCCCCTTGCTATTAATTTGCTCTTTTTTTCGTGAAGCACTCTGCTGCTAAATGAATGACAAATAGAGCAATCCTCTGTAAGGTGACTTCGCCTAAACAGTAGACACAGTCTGAATGTCCATCTGTGATAGACATCTTCTGTCCACACTTAGGACATTTTTTGAAGCCTGACTTCAACTTTTCCTGCTGAGACATATTGGCACAAGGAAAAACAATCCCCTTAACTATATGCTAACTACTAATACTAATGTAAATATATAGTCCAACACACAAGAATCGCTTGCAAAATAAGATATCAGTCTTAACTTCAGGCTATCCAACCACTATAAAAGGAAAGAAAAGGAAACTTTAACTTCAAAATTTAACTTCTACTTTAACTACAAACTTTTACGTCAAACTTTAAACTTCAGACTTTAAACTTCAAACTTTAACTATAAACTTGTTGAAGAATTGGAACAGGAGATGAACTAGGCTCAACAAAATATGGGCACATGACAGAAAAAGTGTTTAAAGAACAAGTGCCGAAGCACCTAGAATAAACTATCCTATACAGCACTAAGTAACTATAAAGTTCAAAAAACTACAACTATCTAAGAAAGAAGATACATTTTTCTGGTTATGTTCACTGGCCTGAGCTGGTGAACTCCCAATCTGTTGCAGTGGCAAATGAGATCTGGGGGAAGCACAAGGTGCATCATGGGATAGGGAGTGGGCATCGAGCTGGTTGAAGACCTCGAGCTTTTACAGTTGGCCAAGTTGGAGCGGAGGATCGGCTCCAAACCCATAAGTAAGAACTTCTAAACCTTCTTCACATGGAGTGTTATCTCACAGGTCCAAGGATCAAAGGTATAACCAATGAGTGGCAAGAAAATTAAAAAAGAAGATTGGGGCTCTGTGCCAGAGGACTGGCCTATGGAATGTGAGCATTAGGTGAGCCAGCTGTGAGGGACATGTAAATGAGGACAAGAAAAGACAGAGGATGATTGGGCGATAAGAACAGCCATTTGATAAAATAGTGTTTGGCTTTTTTTTACTAAAATGGTTTTGAGATAATTAATAGCAAAGGAAACTATGAGTGAGGGAAAAGGACTGCAAAAAAAAAGTCATAACCACTATCAGATAACACAATCCAAAAGAAGAAATGTGTGTGCAATAACAAACAAATCAACAACCTTTACCTTTAGCTTAAACATTTAGAATAAAACTGTCAATATACAGCCCAGTACCTAACCATCTAAGAGATTCTTGACAATTTGTAAAAGTTTGCAATATAAGACAGTCATTTAAATATGAAAAAGGTGAATACCCTGCAGCTTGTAATGTGCTATTACAAGATAGAGACATTTTGTAAACTCCCTTGAAGCTACAGGCAAAGAAAAGGGTAAGACAGAGACTTGAAAATATAAACCAGACACAGAAAATCTTAAAAAGCATCTGAAATCTTTAAGAAATGGAATGTGATGATAAGCATCTTTTAAATCCAGAGTTGCAAGAAACCTGGAAGGAGGAATGAGGGTTACAGATGCAGAAGAGGAAGAGAGAGAGAGAGAGAGAGAGAGAGAAAGAGAGAGAGAGCATTTTGAATTTTGGGACTTTGATATGAAGGTTTAAAAAGGAAAGGTGTAGGAAAAGTCTCCAAGTTTCTTCTTTCTTTGACACTAGAAAGATTATTGCATAAAATCCTTTCTCTTTTTGAGCTGGGGAACATGTTCTATACCCTGCTGAGACAGTATTTAGTCCAGAATAGGTGGACACAGGAAGGTTTGACTAGATGGATGTGAATGAATCCCCTAAAAGAAGAAAGGGATTCCCAGTGCCATTTGCAACCTTTTTGATTCTCAGAACTGAAGTATCTGGGGCTATCAGATGTCATCAAGGGAAGTAATTAACTAGATCTGGTATTGCTTTACAGGAATGACAGGAAGGGGAGGGGAGACCACGTGAAGGACCACATACTCAGTCTGCTTTTTTCATTATCTTTGGTTCTAGGAGGAGCTTCCTTTCCTTTTCAAATCTCTCTGCCACTGCTTTCTGAAATTTGTTAGCTTCTGCACTGCTGATATTGATTATTTAGTTTTTTTATAAAAAGAACTTGAGCAGGAAGGTAAATTTATATTTATTTTTGGTATACAGGGTTGAAAACGAGTAACCCCTTGAATTAAATTCACATTTTCATTAAATTGTCCCACAACAGAATATGGCCCAAATAATAGCTCTTTTGCCAGGGGTAATTTCTGGGAATTTAGCCAGGAAAATATTGTCTTCACTGACCCAGAGACAGTTGCTCTACAAACATTGGAAGTGTCATAAAGACATTTTAAAGAGTATTTGTTTATAAAGACACAGAGGGTATTAAGGAATTTAGAGATGCCTTAGTATCTGAAACATAGTGTTCAGCAATTAGCTTTCTCATATTGTTAAAGGAAGTCAGCAGAAACTGGACATGTGAGTTTGCCAGTTTACTATTCTGAATGCCATAGTGGAAGAAGTATAAGACATTCTTTCAAAACCTATCAAAAACTCTACCATTCTTGTCAGAATGAACATGGTTAGAAATTAGTCTAAGGAATTTTATCAATTTATCAGACTTCTTGCAGAGAGGAAGTTGACTAACAGATAAAATGGTGGCTGCCAAGAAAGCATCCTCTAATGTTGGTAAAACAGTGGGAATTGTTGCAGGTTTAGGAAAATCCACTGGTGGCAAGTCATAATATGTTTACTGGCATTCTAGAATTTCTTTTTATTCCCTCTGAAATAACTCCTTCATTCTAGAAATAGTTTTAATGTAAGTAAGACACACAATGGGATTCAGGAAGGCTTACTATGATGCTATAAGCATTTCTTATGCAGACACAAAACAGAATGGAAACATTCTCAGTAGATGTACAGAACAAAATAACCCACTAAATAAAGGACACCAAAAACACTGAGGGTCAAGATTCTCATGAAAAAAAGCCACTCTGGTGGACATCCAGCATGAATAGGTTATACAATAAGAGAAATAAACTGCTATCAAAAAACAAGAGGAAATGGTCCCAACAAAGAAAGAACTCCCTCCAAAGCATAAACAAGCAGATTAGACATTTTGTAAAGTCCTTTAAAGCTAATTACAAAACAAAATTTGCATCCTTACCTAAGTACAAATCACAAAGCATTATTTAGCTATGTCTGAAATCTAAAAGAGAAGGCCCAGCTTTGTGCCAAATTAGCTGTTGACAGTACCAGTTATAATGAACCTGAGGACATCACCAGCCTGCTAGCGGACAGGTTTGGTGAAAACTTCACCCCTCCCCCGTCCTCACCAATCATACCCCATAACATATCTGTCCCCTAATGAATATCTCGGGAGAGCAGGTCATAGCTGCACTCTCCAAGGCCAAAAACACAACATCTATGGGACTGGACAACATCCCAGGCTGCTTAATAAATGATCTAAAACAAGAGTTGGGGGAACCGCTGAGCATGCTCTTCAATCTCAGTTGAAGCACTGGCTTTTTCCCAGATGACTGGAAAACAGCAACCATAATCTGCTTTCAGAAAGGGGATCCCTCAAACGACACTGGGAACTATATACCCATAAGCCTAACCAACTTTATCTGCAAGGCCGTGGAGGGAATCCTCATGGACCTTATGAATAAGTATATAGGTGACCTTCAAACTCTTGATCTGACCCAGTTAGGCTTAGTTAAGGGCAGATCTTGCCTGCTAAACCTGGTGGACTTGTTTGAGAATACCACCAAGGCCCTGGATGAAGACAAAACAGTTCACACTGCCTATCTTGATCTAGCCAAGGCCTTTGACATAATCTCTCACTTAGGCATCATTGAGAAACTCATCCAGCTGGGATTAACCCTTATGTCACTAGATAGGTTGCCAAATGGTCCACAAACAAAACACATACAGTCAAAATTGGGGATTCTACCTCTATTAGCAGACCTGTTATCAGTGGTTTTCCACAATGATTTGTGCTAGGTCCCCTACTGTTTAGTATTTATTTTTCATAAGTTCAGGCTGAAATAGATGGCCTACTGCTTACCAAGTTTACTGATGTCTGCAAACTGGGTGCAATCACTGAATCACCTAAAGGTGTCAACATACTACAAAATGGGCTTACACAGAGAAATGATTGGTGTCAAAGCCACGGGCATAAACTAAACACACAAAAAATGCATTACCATCCCCTTCGGCAAAGGAGAAACCCATGTTAATTACAGCATTAACAATAGCCCCTTGTGTTCAAACCCAATGGTGAGAGATTTAAGAATGCAAGTTGATAGCAGCATTAATTTTGAGCATCAGGTGTCCACAGTAGTAAGGAAGGCCTTCTACATTGCATACCTCATAAGCAAGGGTATAGCATCCAAAGCTAAGGGGGACATAATGCCCCCATACTCGGTACAAATCAGACCAATAATAGAGTACAATGCTTCCTTCTGTATATACCTCACCAGACATCTGCAGCATCTGGAAAGACCTCAGAGGTTTCTCACCAAGAAAATTCAGGCCTACAACACATGACCAACAAGAAAAGACTGAAGGTCCTATCAGTTTATTCTGTATCATATAGTCTGCTTAGAGATGGCTTGTGCCTGGCCTACAGAGCAGTCTCAGACCCTGCCTTGCTGAACATAGAGTATATATCTTGGTCCATAAGGGAACAAGGGTATAACATGGCAAGGCTTGTAGAGGCCTTACAGACAATAGCCTAGTAACCTCTTATGATTCTATGACCCTATAAGATGTGATATAATCCATTGTATTTAAAGCTCTTTTCTTTAGACTTTTTCAAAATATAGCCATACAAAATCACTTCCATTTAAATAAATACAAAGCATCACATGACCCATCTGAACCAAAGGAATCCCTTATTTACAAATAATAATCTGTACTAATAAATTAATACATTAAATTATTATTGTTTTAATCCCTTTCTAATATCAATTAAAAACAGTTTTTAAGAACCAAAAGATTTCATTCATTCATGTCAATTATTTTCTAAAAAAATCTAAACTGTGTAACATTTAATGCTTTCACTTCTTAATTTAAAGTGCTCCTTAAAGAGATACCAGCATGGGTGGTGTCCTTTAAGAGGGTCACAGCATTTTATTTAGATTGCCATTTTAATTCTTCATACTGTAAAATTGCATCATAATCTCCCCACAATCCACATTTAAATTGTCCACCTCAAAAAAATACATATAATGTGAAGTTGTTCAAATTCGCCTTCATTCTTACTGATGGGTTTGGAGCCAATCCTCGGCTCCGAGTCAGCCAGTTTGCAAAGCTCGAGGTCTCTAACACCTCGTGGCCAAAACCCTATCCCACAATGCACCTCTACCTTCCCCAGATCTAGTTTGTCACAGCAACAGATCGTATATTTTCTACAGCTCAGGCTGTTGTTTTCAGATAAGTGTGTTTTTTCTTGTAGTCTGGGACAGTTTTCTGGGAAGATAAGAAATTGTGTATTTCTATAAGGATAGGTATTTCAACAGTTTTTTTTGTGCTAGTTTATTGTGCTAACTGACGAAGTTGACAGAACTTGTATTTTCTTTTGGAGATTAGGCCCTGTTAATATTTTCCCTATCCCATTTAGCCAAAGTTAGGCTTTCTTTAGTTTTTTTATATAGATCTGTAGCCAGTTAGGCTTAGTTTTGTTGGCAACAGCTATTCTGTATAGCCGAGTGGTCTTTTTTCTTTTGAGTTATTGTTACTATAGCCAATCAGGCTTATTTTCCTTTGCCAGGCTCTCTTCAAATTGATATTATTGTTGACAAAACATATTATTGCTTTTCCTTATGATTGCTGTTAGGTGTCTTTGGTATAATGTCTGAAAAAGCTAAGTCAGGGTTTAAAAAGTGCCCTAAATGCAACCAAAAGATGTCTATCACAGATGGTCATACCACCTGTGTTTACTGTTTAGGAGAGGTACATCTCCAGGAAGTTTGTTTCATTTGCCATGGATTCAGTACCAGGATTTTGGCTGAGAGGAAGAGGAAGCTGGCTGAGCGTGGACTTATCAAGTCTGCCTTTCAGTCAGACTTGGATATTGCTATTTCAGGGAAATCAAAACCTTTGTCTAAACCATCGTTTTCTGCTTCATCTTCAAATTTGGATCCGAATGGCTCTTTGGTTCAGAAGGTTTCGAAAATGGTGCCTGCCTTGGTTCCACAGTCCTTGGAGCCATCAGTTCAGGTAGCTGGTCAGAGCTTGTCCCCAGTTTTAGAACCAGTCTCTCCAACTTTTTAAAGTCTCCGATTCTGGGCTCACCGGCTCCTTCTTTAGCTTCCTCTCGAGCTTCCAGACTGTCGGATTCAGACGTGGATCGTGTGGTATGGAGACTGTTACAGGATTCAGCGCTAGCTAAAATTCTGTTGGCTTTGACTCAGGCTGTTTTGGAACTGACAACATCATCTCCTTTAATTTCTGCTCCTCCTCCGACTTGAATCGAGATATCGGAGCCGGAGGAAGCCATTCAGTCATTTATGGAACCATCAGTACTGAAACTCACCTCGGACTTGTCAGTACTGACAACCCTGATGTCTTCTGCTCTGGCAACTGACTCTGGGAGCTGATGCTCTCCCGTTGGCTCCAGGGAGGAGAATCAAACTGATGCATTTGTTCTGACTCTTCCCCTTGGGGCCTCAGCACGGGTGAGCTCGGCTCCCACCTCTGGCTCGGAGCCTGCGGTTTTGGTGCGGGAGGAGTCTTCAGTGTCTTTGGACCTGGGTGCATTCTCACATCGGAGCCATTGGGCCTTCGATGCCATGAGGAGGGCTTTGTCCCCCCGAACAGCCACAACCTCTGACATGGCCACCTCCTCCCATAAAGTGCCGGAATGTTCTCCGTCACTGCAGACCCACCATAAGTGTAGGGACCCAGAGCCTCAGGAAGCCCCCTTGGGGGAACCCTGCTCTTCCAAGACCTCCCCAGAAGTTCCCTCTGATGAGGTTCCTCAGAAGAGGTTATATAAGAGGAGACATTTAGATTCCCCGCAGGAATCCATCACATCTGACACTGATTTGAAGGAATCGGAAGGGTCCCAAAAGTCCCCCTCTGAGGATATCTCCTTTGCGGATATCTTAGAAATCCTTAAGCAAAGGGGAGACTGGCAGCCCCTTAACCCTACTGAGGATGAATTGGTGCTCCTGAAGGCTTTTGGGTCTCGACCCTCCACCTCTTGGGTTTCTCTGCCGTTCGATGAGTTGATGGACCTTTTATCTCGAAGGGCGTGGGAGTCACCAGATACTATGGAGCTCGTTCCTAGGAGGCCCAACAAGTACATTTCAGCTCCTCATGATAAATGCTTTTTATCCAAATTTATATCCGTTGATGCCATGGTGGTTGCGGCAGCCACTAAGAAAGAGTTGTTGGAGACCTATATGTCTGTCCATCCTCCTAATATGGAATATAGCATTATGGACAGATACGGCAAGTACATGTTCAGTTCTACGACCTTTACTCTTCGGTCCTTGAACTATCTAACCCACTTCACAAGGCTTCAGAGAGATCTCCTGAAAGAGTTAGGTGATACTCTCCAGGGTGCAGTAGCCGATAATGTGGCAGACAAACTGACATCTCAGCTTGTTACCCTCAATTCTAGCATTAACTCTTCCATGCGCCTCGTATCATACGCAGCTGATGGGACGAGTAGGGCAGCAGGTACAGGAATTGCTCTTTGAAGGCATTCCTGGATGCGCTTATGTTCCTTTGCAGAACCTTTCATGTCGTCATTTGTGAATGCCCCATTTGATGGTTCTTCCCTTTTCGGGCCAAAAGTTAAAGAGACCCTCATCAGATGTGAACAAGATGGAAAGACTCTGTCTGCCATAGGAGTCCATTTCTCCACCCCTATGAGACCTTACCCTAAAGGTCAATGGGAAGGAAAGATCTGGTTCCGCAAAGCCCAAGGAGCCTTTCTGAACTCACAAGGTGAAGCCTCCTTCAGGGGCAGAGGAGGCGGCAATGATGGAAGATGACACCCATGCAGCAAAGATGGTCCGCAGAACCAGGGTGACAGGGATCAGTTCCTTGGGAAGCCCTACCAGCGCTCCTGAAAGGAGGCCTGACTGTCCTGCTCTGGAGGCAGTCGGGGGACATTTATCTTTGTACCTAGGTGCCTGGCTCAAAATTTCAAAAGACAGATGGGTACGAAATGTCATATCCAGAGGCTATTTCATCCCCTTTCATACCCACCCCAAACCAACAAAAGGAATCCCAGACGTTCCACCCAGTCTATGGGATGTTGCAACAGTGGAAGTTCAAAAACTATTAAAAAAAAGAGTCAATCAACCAGTCTTGGCAGACCAGCAAGGATCCAGAACTTACTCAAGATTCTTATTAGTACCAAAGAAAACAGGGGACTGGAGACCAAATTTGGACCTCAGCAGACTCAAGTATGTAGAAAAAACAAAGTTCCGGATGGTCACACTTCAGTATATACTCCTGTTTCTAGGGAGAGACAGTTGGATGTGCTCAATAGATCTTCAGGACGCATACTACCATATCAAAATGGCCAGGCCATCCAGGGATCACCTGTGCATCAGGCTGGGAGCCAGTCACTTCCAGTTTCGGGCCATGCCCTTTGGTCTCACTACAGCCCCCAGAGTGTTCACCAAATGTATGGAAGTGGTTATAGCTCACTTCAGACATCAAAGAATCCAGGTGTTTCCTTATTTGGATGACTGGCTCTTCACCGCACCCACCAGGCATCAACTTATTCGAGCAAGGGACATTGCCTTAGATCTCTGTTTCCAACTGGGGCATAATGATAAATTCAGAAAAGTCTGATTTATTGCCGTCGCAGCATACAGTGCTTATAGGAGCAGACTTAGAAACAGTCAACATGTCTTTAAAACTTCCTTCAGAAAGCATGCTTACCCTACGACAACAGATTGTAGACCTCCTTTCAAAACACAAAGCACCAGCATCACAGATTCTCAAGTTGCTGGGCACCATGGCAGCAGCTATCATTGCAATACCCATGGTGAGATCTCACATGCGCATTCTTCAGTGGCTGCTATTCACACAGTGGACATTTCAGGACTTACCAATGAATCACCCAGTTCTGATAACCAACTCTTGCAAGGATGATCTTCGCTGGTGGCTAATGTCAGAGTCGGTGACCATGGGATGTCCCTTTGTCCTTCCAGCCCCAGTTGCGATGGTGAGCATGGACACCTCCCTGATCGGGGGGGGGTCATTATCGGTGATGGACAGCCCAAAGTACATGGCAGGTACATGAGGCTCATTTGCACATAAACGTACTAGAGATGAGAGTGGTCCTCTTAGCGTTGTAGTCCTTTCAAGACTTTCTTCCTCTGGGCACAACTGCAATTCAGTCAGACAACATGTCCTTAGTCTTGTATATAAACAAGCAGGGTGGAACCAGATCTTATCCCCTATGTTGAGAGGCTCTCAGAGTATGGGGAATGGGCAGAGTCCACCCAGCCCTTTCTGATAGCAATGCACATCCTGGGGAAATCCAACGTGATAGCGGACAAACACAGCAGAGCAATTCTGTTGCCTCACGAGTGGTCCTTCAAGAAAGAAGTAGTGGAAATGATTTTCCACAGATGGGGCCAGCCTTGCTGCAACCTCTTTGCCACTCCCACAAACATCAAATGCAGCAATTACTTTGCCCTGATCCCTCAACAGGGACAGTCTCCGAGGGACGAGCTCATACATGATTAGCCCCCGGGACTCCTTTATGCCTTCCCTCCCTTTCCCCTGATTCCCGAAGTTTAGCAGAAAGACAGTTTTCTGAGCAGGACACTTATCTTAATAGCCCCATATTGGCCTCGTCAAATCTGTTTCCCCTTTCTGAAGCCTCATCTAGTAGAAGAACCTTGGATCCTGGACCCAGTGCCGGATCTTCTGACCCACTCGTCAGGAGATCTTCACCCTTCACTTCAGTCCATCAAACTGACAGCTTGGCTGCTCCAATTCCCAGAATAGCCAGGTTCCAACATTTACCAAAGGAAGCTCAACATATTCTTTTGTCCTCACATAAGTCTTCAACCAGGAAACCAGGAAACTATACCTCTGGGCTCAGCAGAATAACATTGACCCTTTTCTAGCCTCCATATTGGATATCTTACAGTTTCTCACTAAACTGTTCAACGAAGGAGCTGCAGCAGCAACTATCCGGGTTCAACTGGCTGCTATATCTAATTTCCATATAGGTGATTCAGGCAAAGGTATTATGTCCCACATGTTGGCAAAGGCCTTTTTGAAGGATACGCTGCATCAAAAACCACCAATTAGATCACCTACTGCTCCATGGAATCTGAATTTAGTCCTATCCAAGATTATTCTCCTGCCTTTTGAACCTGCTTCTTCCTGTGAGCTGAAATATCTTTCTTGGAAGACCATTTTGTTGGTGGCCATTACATCTGCACGCAGAATTTCGGAGTTGCAAGCCCTTTCAGTTAAGCACCCATATTTGATATTCCACAAAGATAGGGTTTCCCCTCAGGGCAAACCCTTCATTCTTACCAAAGATGTGTTCAGAATACACCCTTAATCAGGCAATTAAGTTACCCGTTTTCTTTCCCAATCACACTAATCACCTGGAATATATTCTTCACAAGCTTGATGTCCATAGACAACTTTGCTTCTATTTACACAAGATGAAGGACCATAGAAGAACTGATCAGTTGTTCATCTCCTTCTCAGATTCCAAGAAAGGTGCAGTGGTATCTAAATCTACCTTATCTAAATGGCTTTCTGATTCTATTTCCTTTATATACCACGAGGCAAACGTTTCTTTAGAGAGCAAAGTCAAGGCTCATTCAACCAGAGCTGTTTCTACTTACATAGCCTTTTTGGCCCGATTACCTATTGATTCTATTTGTGCAGCTGCCACATGGTCAAGACCACATACTTTTGTAACTCACTACAAAGTAGACAAGGCCTTTAGGGGCAGGGCTTCTTTTTGTTCTGCTGTCCTTAGACAGGTACTCCCGTGAACCACCCAAGATTGTGGTGCTGGGGACGCTACCCATCAGTAAGAATGAAGACGAGATTGAACAACTTCACATAAAGAAGTTATGTACTTACCATAATGTTCCATGTGAGTTGTTCTTCTCGCCTTCATTCTTACGACCCCCTCCCTACCCCCTTCCAATGTCTGGAAGTTCGAAAGAGGCTCTATGTTGGTTTTGGTTCTTCTGAGGAGTTTCATCTCACTAGTTGTCTTTAGGATTTCCATCAAAAACTGGTTTAGATTTACCACTAGTTGGCAGCAAACAAGATCTGGGGAAGGTAGAGGTGCATTGTGGGATGGGGCTTCGGCCTTGAGCTGTTAGGAGACCTCAAGCTTTGCAAATTGGCCAACTTGGAGCCGAGGATCGGCTCCAAACCCATCAGTAAGAATGAAGGCGAGAAGAACAACTCACATGGAACGTTATGGTAAGTACATAACTTCCTTTTTTTTAATTTTACACACACCAAACTATGTTTACATAAAGCATTATATATATAATTTTCTTTAAATCATGCATTCATTCAAGGAAGTCACCCTCACCCTTGGTCACCCAGCTTCCTTTCTTATTTATTCTTGCAAAGAGACAATTATTAAAACCACTTTCATTTCTGAACTAGTATTTGTGCACAGTCACCAGTGACTCGGTGCACTCTACTGTCTCTTTAGTATGTTTTTATTTTTCTATAGACGTGTCCCTGCAAGCAAATCGATATGTATGTAACAGTGAAGTCTACTGTTTGAACACCAGTCTATGGGCTATATTTTTATGTAAATTTTAACTATTATGGCATCCTAAAACAAAACTTTTGTCCACTATAATAGCTCCATTTTCTTAGACCACAGCAGTTCCATTGGCACTTTCTTCTTCAACTGTGCTCCACTGATTGCTTTTATCAGTCCACTGTCTAGGTTTATTTCTTTTTTGCCCCAGATGCTTGTGTAACCACTTTCAGTTCTGAGCCAGTATTTTTCCAGAGCTGCAGTCTTGCATTCTGGCTTAATTTTTCTCACTGTTTTGCCTTCGGACTTGAATTTCAAAGCCTATAGAAACCTCCTTACCATTACACAGTTTTTTAAACATTCAAGCGCATTTTGTTTACTGTTATCATCATTAGTCAGGCCAAGGTGATATTGGACTAACTCTCCTACTACAACTGTGTCCTTGAGCAACAAAATCAAGACTCATCTACTAGCACTGAGGCCTTTTAAACTGCATTGTTCTTTTTACTTATCTCTCTCAGCAGATTTGTGGCTATTTAAGTTCAGTCATTGTTTTTTTTTTCCCTCTGGCTCTTTCCCAAGTTTTCATTTGCCCTCACTAACGTTTGGGCTCACTCCACTCCCCTACCCTCAATTCACACCCACCCCCTTTTACTCTACATTTATACTTCCATAGCATAACCCACATATTCCTTAAACCAATGCCATCAGTTCCCTCCTGAAGAAAAATAATTAATAGAATTACTCCCAGTTGTAACACCCAGTCTAGTTTACCACCCAAGACTTTCTCTAAAACAGTCTTACTCCTTGACCCCTATAACTATCACGCTAAATCTCTACAACCAGCCCAGTGCCTTCCTAACATTTTCTAATCCTAATTTACAACAAACATAAAACCAATTTATATAAGATGCAGCTAACTTAGATTTTATTTTACTATTCCATCTCACTGTACTATTCTTCATCACCAGTTATCAAATCCACCTCCTTCCAATACTTGGAACTTCAACCAGTCCTCACAAAGAATATCAACATCTATCCAGTCTGTCTTTCTCCGTAACACCCTATCTTTATAAAGAAACCACACCTGATTTATATATATAAATATCTCAAAACTACGTATGCAAATTTACGATCAAATACTAAACCAAAATCAAAATATTACTGGCCAAACTTCCATCTGCAAAATATCAATTCAAAAAATTATCGGCGATATTCACACCAACCCGAGTACCACTGTTCATAAAACCATCACTTCCAACTCCAAAATAAACCAGTCATCTTATACCTTTCAACAAAAAAAAACAGAACCTAGACTCACTATTAAATAAGAACCTAAGAACTATATGAAATAATATCCATGACATGCATGCCTACCTTGCCACATACACTCCTGATGTAGTCATAGCTACCAAAACCTGGTTAAATAAAGACATAAAGGATAATGAGATCACCTCACATGATTCAATATCCAGGCATGACAGACAACACAAACATGCAGGTGGTGTAGCAGTCATCTATAAAAAATCCCTAACCATCACCTTACTTCCACAGGAAATACACAAATTTAACAATGCTGAACTTCTAATAACACTTTTTAAAATAAACAATAGGAAAGATATATGTTTAACAGCAATTTATATACCACCAGGGAATAACACTGATACTGTTGAAAGCATACTGTGCTGTATATCCCAAAAAAATTAACCATGAAACTATAATACTTGGAGACATAAATATAGACTGGCAACTCATAAATTCCATTACCCACACTGTATCTATAAACGTTTCAACTTCAGACAATTAATAACCACACCTACTAGAATCAATACGATTTCAGGGAGATACTCAACATTCTTACAAACAAACCAGACAAACTGATAAAAGTATGAACAAACGACTAGGCAACTGACCCAAAAAACTATTTATTAAACACTAGCACCTCAGCACATGCCTTCAAGAGTTGTAAAAAACTGACAAAAGTAGGCTGCCCCTCAGATAGCATAAGTGACCACATACCAACATATGCTATTAGAACCCACCATACCCTAGATAAACATATCATATGTAATCAAATAAGGAATACAACCAATTTCAGTAAAGATATTTCAGTTAAACACTAAAACAATATAACTGGAATGTACTTAGAGCAATGCCATTAGATACTGCTGTAGAATACTTTAATAACCTATTTTTATAAACCTTAGATAATCTACCACCAGTACTTAATAAGAGTGAAGTCCAACCCCGCACAAAATAAAAGTCATGATCAAAAGGGATAAAGCCCAGAAAAATTGGTATAAAAATAGAACTCAAAATGCCTTCCAACAATTTAGACATCTTTGAAACCTTGCAAAACTCCATGTCAGACAGGATAAACAAACATAATATATCAGCCTACAAGACAAACATAAAAACAACCCAAAACTTTTTTGGTCATGACTAAATAAACAACTCCACCCTGGCAAGACCACCACTCCCTCACCAAAAACAGACACTATAACAGACTCAATCCCTACACAGTTCATTTCCTACTGTATACAACATTATCTGTCTTAGACACTAATATATTTTGCCCCATCTCTCTACCCCTGTCCAATCAGAACCACCCACAGCTCTTCAGTTTTAGTCCAGTATCTACCTTACTCATAAAGAAGTTGCTCCTTAAACTAAAAACTACTTCCATAAGCTGTAGACTAACTACCATCAGGCTACTTAAAAATGGCCGCAGAGGTCATAGCCTTCCCTGGGTCCATACTATTTAACACAGCCACAGCAGAAAGATATGTCCCATCACTGTGGAAAAAAATCTACATCATACCACTGCACAAAGGCAGCTCATCTACAGAGTTTACTAACTGCAGACCAATAGTGATTCTCTCTGCCCCCTCTCCAAAATATTAGAGAAATGCCTCCATATGCAGCTGATGCAATACCTGACCTCAAATAACTTGCTCTTAGAAATAAATGTCTTTATGCCCCAACAAAGCACCAGTATTGCTTGACTACATTTTACCAATATAATAAACCAACATAGAAACAATGATCTGCTTGTATCCATCATGTTCTTAGACTTGTTAAAGGCATTTGATACTGTCTTGCACAACAACTGCTCATTCAACTTTTTTCAATATCAATAGGACTTTCACAATGCTCTTTGTCATGCTTTCTTAGTTTGCTATCTGGAATGCAACAAGCCATTAAATGGCAACAAATCTACTCATCCTTTCAACCAGTTATTACAGGTGTCCCTCAGGGCTCTATCCTGGGTCCTCTCCTATTTAATATATTTATTAAAACCTCCACATCTTCACTCACCATGCTAGTGTATTTCAGTATGCAGATGACTCGAAATTAATATGTGCACCCTCAATAACAAATAAGCTCCAAGAAATTACCCAAAAATCATTCTGCTCTGTAGAAACCTGACTCAGAGAGTTAAACCTCCTACTCAACCCCAAGAAAACTAAGTTAATGCTTTTTACCTCAAAAAGTTGCCAACATCAAAAGCAATCTCCTACCATAGAGTCATCAAATAATGAAACTGTAACTCATAATAAACTTCTAGGCATTATAATAGATGACAAATCTATACACAAAAACTAGGCCCCCTTTTTAGAATCAATGGATTCCTTACAGTTACTGCGAGGAGAACTCTAGCCACCAACGTCTTATTGCCAACTCTGTTATATGCTGCAACAAACTTAAACAACACTCAAAGAAAGAAACTTGCCTTCTGCTACAATAAAACAGCAAAATTTGCCACCAATCTCCCTTATAAGACCCACCATTGTCATAGCTTAAAGCAACAAAAACTGGCTTGAAATACAGAACTACCCAATATTTTCACAGCTAACTATAGCACACAAACTCATTTATCATTCAGAAAAATGCCTTGCACTTCAAAACTTATTACTACCCTACTGTCCAACAAAAGGCCTCTATTCTAGTAAATGGAGCTTTTCTGCCCATGTCTCTGATGAAAATGGATATTACCCAGATGGACATTCCTGGTAAACAAAGACAAATAAAGGAATGAAATAATAAATAAATATATAATGTTCCTTTATTCTGGAGTAAAGTCATCTGCTGGTTTTGCTGACATAAAATGTTTTGTCCAATCCATACATTGTGATGTAGACAGCACCGACAGACTGACAAAGAGTTTTTTATTTAATATTTGATCCCTCAAAAATAAACCTGCATTGTGAGCAATATCCACATTTATAAGTGCATCTATTTTTTTTTTTATTTTGGTCCATCTTATTTCCATATTCAAACAATCTTTTCATATTTCCAGTACTCTTAAATGTGAATATTGTTTTTTGTCCCACACCATTTACTAATTTTTGATTATTTCAAACAATGCTTCAATTATAAATTATGCATCTAATATTCCCTCCATCTAAACTGCACTCAGGACCATAGAATTCATTTTACTGTTAAAAAAGTAGCAGTTCCTCCATGCCCTAACCAAATTTCCCCTAGCAGAAGAAATACCACCTCAGGTCTTCTTGAATGTAAACTACTAGACTAGTGGGATTAGTCCAGTCTGCAGAGGATAAATAAAATACCTTAATTGTAACAGTATAACATAGCATCAACCAAAATTCCCATGCAATAAAATAATATAGGATGCATCATAAAAAATATGCATTACAACATTTGCATTACATAGAAATGTATTTATTCAAAGGAGAAAAACTATTTTTGATTAGCAAGTATCTATACAGACATTTATTCAGATAATAAACATTGTATATAAAAAAGCATATGTAATCTCTTTGATAAAATTTCAAATTCTGTAATGTAAATGATCCACAGCAGTAGATTTTTAACATTTTTTTTTATTTTGTGGTGGCAGAACCTTACAGAAGTTAACAGTGCTACTCAGGGAATTGCACATATTCCAGCTGCTACAGTTATGTAATTTTTATATGAATTTTATAATGCTTCCATATTTAGAAGATATTATAATAGGAAGACTCCCAATGTTTGTTTCGTTGTTTACTGGGGTAGTGCACTGATTTCTTTGGGCCATTTTGAGGGGCGTCCCTGGTGCATACAATAATATAAGTATGTATTCTTTTAGTGAGGAACCTCTGTGGATGATCCATTTGTTGGATATGCCCGGTTAGGTACATACCAAATGAGGCATTGTAGTAATAGGCCTGATGAATGCTGAATACAGTGGAACATTTACTTCCTTGGACTTAGATGCCATACCTTTGTTTATAAGTCATGCAACATAGAATGATTTCCTAACTACTACAGACATGTGATGTTCAGAGGCTCGATTATCTATAGGTGTCCCTAAGTCCCTGACTACTGGGTCAACTCAAAGGGGCATGTTGTCAATATGATAGTTACGAGGGGTGGATGACTTCCTAAAGGATACTATTATGCATTTCTTGGCATTTAGTTTTAGTCCATGGCTGTGACACCAGTTGTTTGTCTATGTCAGCCACTCCTGGAGAATATTTGTGTCGGTGTGGGATTCAATGACAGCTCCTAATTTACAATCATCTACAGATTTAGTCAGCCAAAGGCCACTGACATTGGCCTTGACTTCAGAGAAGTAAATGCCAAATGTGAGCAGTCCAAGGACTAATCTGAATGGCCTGTTTATATAGGTGGACTCCACAGTTCTAACTTCCTGGATCCTGTCTGTGAGCTAGTTGGCTATCCACCGGGTGGCATATGAATTTCTACCTAACCACTTGAGCTTGTCAACAATGTCTGAGTGGGGTATTGTGTCAAATGCCTTGGCTAGGTCAGGGTAGGCAATGTGAACCATTTTTCCCTCACCCATTGCTTTGGTGACCTCAATTATAAGATATGAGAAAAAGTATGGCTGTGTAAATTGCACTTACCCATAACAGTGGCTGTACGAATTATTCACTGCTGTAGAAGCCTGTGGGTTGTTTGCTGCCAAGGATGCCAAGAATAAAGCAACAGGTCCACTTTAAAAACTTTTTGTCCCCTCCCATATTGTCACTAAAGTTGCTTACAGGCTGAGGCTTTGTTGGAGAAAGCTACATAAACAGCCAGAGTGACTAAAAATCTTCAGGCCTTTCTTGCCCCTAACCAAAACATGGGGAACACATCTTGAACTAAACCAAGATATAATAAACAAAATACAACTTTTTATCTCATTAAAATCATATAAAAGTAGGTCAATGGTGGATGAGTGTGCTACTGCAGCAGTGAAGAAACTGACATCTACTGTTATGAGTAAGAGCAGCTTAAACAACTGTACTATAGTCATCATTTTCACTATTGCAGTATATCTAAGCTGTGGTGAGGAAGAACATAAATGGTTCTAGCAAAGTTGCTCTGGACATGAAAAGGAATCCAGCTCGTAAATGTATGACTGGAGGATCAAGCTGCATCCTCTAAAATGCTTCTAGATTCTATGCCTTTTCAGTTTGCCATCCCATACATAGCCTGGAATGGATTTTCCATGGTGAGAATAACAAAACACAACAACAGAAGACAGACACCTGGAAATAGCGGTTTTAGACACAGGTTGGCATTCCCTAGTCCCAGAATATGAAATAAATAGCTGGTTAGCTTTCCTGAAGGATTTAGTTCTGTCAAGATAGTATGTGACCATTGCACATTCAAAGTGTGTAGAATTTTCCACCCCTGTTTACTGGATCTGAAGAGAAAACAGAGAGATTGATGGGCTGAGTCGACATAAACTTTTAAACAACTGTTAGAAAAATATGTATTAATGTGTGTATTAGTAATATGCTTAGTGCATTTAGAGCTTGAAAAGGGTTAACACATTTATTCTATTTCATACTGCATAAATCTGTACAAACTGCAGATGCTTTCTGACCTTGTATTGTCAGCTAAAATCTTTGCTTATGTGTGGAAATTTACTGAGAAGCAGATGATTTCTGCCTGTTAGGAAAATAATGAATAGAACAATACTACTTGTATAAATGTTATGAAACTTAGACAAGAAGTTCCGTTTGTGCTGTGAGAAAATACACAGATGTAGAAGCTATAGATAATTAGAACAAAGCCTGCTTGAAAATATGAACTGCAATCAGTATCTGCTTGTATCTGAGTTAGAAAAGTACTTTGAAATGTAACACTGTACAATAGAAGCCTGTAACGGGTTACTGCCCACCAAGGCCAGGTTGTTTTTCTCAAACATTTCTCATAAATCTAGACATGTCAGCAGAAAATATGAGTAACATCTGCTGTAGAACAATACTGAAAGTTGTGTTTGATTACGTCAGCCATAGAAGGCCATGTCTTGTAAAACAGTATAAGAATAGCATGTTTCCTGTTAGTAGTTAAGCAAAATCCTGTATTTGCATGTTTTTGTCTCCTTTCAGCAAGGTATTAAATGTGCCTTAACTGAACCTTACGTATATTGGTCTTTGAAGTTTTTTTTCCTTTGACAGATTGGTCCTTCGGACTGGAAACCTTCACTTCACCTCGGATCAGACAGGCCAGGTGGCTTGAAACCATACGGGGAAGAAACCACATTGGTTCTTCTTATTTGAAAAGCCCTCTAACTGAATTGTCGTACAAAAGAGGCCAGCCACTTTCTGATCTGCATCTGAAGGACGGGTTTACTCGAACCAGGTGATCAATCACGAAGGCTCAGGTAAGGTGAATCTACCTTTTTTTCTGTTTTAGATCAGGGACTAGATTTGCATTGTTTTGTTAAGACTTTGTTTATACAAGTCAGGGACAAAAAGATTACTGTCTTGTCATAGATCAGGGAAACAGAGCAGGTAGGCAGTCATTCTGAAGAGACTATAACAAAATCTGTGGTACCACATTAAAAATAAGGAGTTACGTAACGATTAAAAGGGTAGAACAGAATGTGTAATAATTGCACAAAAAACCTCAAAATCCGCCGTTAACCGAAGACGCGAAATACATGCAGTCACAGCGTGCTGATAATATTAAATACTACTCTAAATGGGTTAATAAGTATGAATTTGACGGTAAATTAGAAAAATCCTCACTTGTCAAACTTGTCAAACAGCTTAAAACCGATTCCAAAGGTCGGGTAAAAATGCAACGTCAATTAGGAATTCCCGGCACCCGGT
>NC_056744.1:1369141894-1369174461 GCF_019279795.1 Protopterus annectens | reverse complement strand
ACGGCATGGGAGGCAGACTGTGGACCATCGTGTGTGTCCAGCCACACAACAGCTACCCGCCCATGCCACAGATGTGGCAGTTGGGGAGGGGAAACAGGCATGCACCCAGGGTATCAATGCAGACGGGCACGGTGTGCACTGTACTGTGTCTCCATCTACACAGCTGCTTACTGGGCATGCTCAGACACTTAGAATCGGCACAGTGCAGACAGGCATACACATGGGGCGACGCCATGGGAGGCAGACTGTGGACCATCGTGTGTGTCCAGCCACACAACAGCAACCTGCCCATGCCACAGACATGGCAGTTGCGGAGGGCAAACAGGCCTGCTCCTGGGGTATCAATGCAGACGGGCGCGGTGTGCACTGTACTTTGTCTCCATCTACACAGCTGCTTACTGGTCATGCCCAGACACTTAGAATAGGCACAGTGCAGACAGGCATACACATTGAGCGACGGCATGGGAGGCAGGATGTGGACCATCGTGTGTGTCCACCCACACAATAGCGACCCGGCCATGCTCACACACGTAGTATGTGCTACGCGCCGTCCGGCATGCAGACGGAGTGCACACACCGCAAGTCACGGCCAGGTAAACCCATGCATACATGCAGGGTGGACACACATGCAGTCACACGTACACACACAGATGACAGCACAGGCATCACGAGTGCAGGCTGAACATGTACACACCATAGTGTACACCGTAGCTGCTATGCCAGCACCATGTCATTGGTGCAGTAGTATGCCTCACGGTCCAGGAACTGCATGTGACATATGTCCAGAAGACTATGTGGCAGTGTACGTCCGTCGTGCAGAGTACACATGTACTGCAATGATCCCACAGGTGTGATGTAGTCCACCCGTACCGGTACACATGGACAGGCGTGTTCCACACATACCACGGGCCTGACACAGGTATGACACATGACTGCAGCTATACCACAGTGAAACAATGTCCGGATATGTGACATATGTGATGTCCTGGCTGTGTGCATAGACTGCACGCAGGACACATACGAAGCCTGTGATGTACCACATGCATGACACAGGCGTACGCGGTGATACACACATGAAGGGAAGGCAGGTACATGTCTGTGGTATGCACCCCCTACAGGGTGTAGCGGTGTTCACAGGGACACATACCCTTGTACAGTTCGCCTGTGACAGCTGTGATACCACACCACAGTCCATGTTCCATGTATGTTGACACACATGTCACAACGTAGCAATGCATACACACATGGCAACATGGGGATACATGTGACACGTGTACTGTGCATGGTGCAGCCATGCAGGGGTGGTGTCTGGTGTCCGTAGCACAGTTGCAACCCCCTCCCACATGCATACCCATCATGGGGGCCGTCATATGGTGGCATAGTAACAGCACGCATGGCAGTCTGTGTGTACACCATTTGTTTAAACACCTGTCCACATGCATGTGTGCAGGTGCTGGTCACACGTGTGACACACACCATCCTACCCTGCCATGTGCATACAGTCTGCTATGTCGCCTTTACATGACAGCACTGCCATGATGCATACCCATCGGCCATGCGGGATCGATCATATGTCACATTGCTACTGTAACCCCTACCACCTCCCACGTGCAGATAGTAGCACAGCTGCTAGATACACTGGTAGGACGCAGGATGCACCACATACCACTGCACGCCTGCACACATCCCATGTAGCGGGTGTGGCATTCCTAGCACCAACATGTGTGCAGGAATTTGTGCCCATGTATGCCACAGATCGGGGGGATAATATGCCACGTGCCACACATCACTGTACACCATGGTAGAGATCTGCACCTACCTCAGTGCGGGGTGCATCGATGTGGATGGCGTAGTACATGCAACACGTCAACCCTCCGTGTAGACATGTGTGGCCACCACCATGTCAATGTGTCAATATGTGTGTATGTCTGCTGCCTGTTGAGAGGGTGTATTCAGATATCGTGTTGTGACTGGACACTGACCACACAGGGTGACCATCCCGTAGTGGTGCTGCATTGTACAGCCCTATCATTGCCATACCCGTGAGCCTTACTGGCCACATATGCAAGACCACCCCCTGTGACATGGCGCGTCGGTGCATTGTCATGTGAGGGTGCTGACCACACAGACAGGTGTCGCCATCTGTACACAATGGTGTGTGTGCCATAGAGGTGTACGCCCCGCGAATACGGGAATATTCCTGTACCGGTACAGCATCCGACTGTCGAACACTGTGCACCACAGCTGACAGGTGACACCTGCGGACAGTAGCCAGCACACTGCGTACGACACCTGCAGAATGTCACCATACCTGTACTGTGTCATGCCATGCATGTGATGTCTCTGTCCACCGTAGCCTGTGGCACCGACCACAGGCGTCAAGTGCAGTATATGTGTGGACATGTGTGTCATGTACCGTGTAAGCAACGTTACACTGTATCCAGCTCCGTGCTCCGCAGGTGTATGTGTATGACTTCACCTCTTGCAATCCCAACTGTCTGTCCTCTATATCACTAAAGCTCTGCACCTGCTCCCATACTATTCCTACAGAGATAAAGTACATGCATACTAAATGGAGTACTACACTGGCCTAGAATCCCCTTGTGTGCCCACTTCCCTATAGGTGCCTTCTGAACCGGTTACACAGCAAATGCATTCACATTCTCTGGCATGTCGAAGGGTCAATTGCTAGCGACCTCTCCTGTTCAGATGGTGAATCTGGGAGTCCTGGCCACTGTTACAGGTGCCTCATGGACACGGACAAGCAGCACCTCCCCCAATGAACATGATACATGTGACAGACGCAACTATATAGCCAGACAGGGGGCTGTGCTCTCTCAAACCATGACCGGAAAGTCCACGCGGGAGGGGAGGGACACCATGCTCACCACATACCCAGTGTCACATGTGACTATCGCAAATGCCAATCAAACACATGAACACACTAAGACATACCTGGAGGCACTGTAAGACATGTCACGAACCTAACGAGCACTGTGAAGCAGACACACAAGCTACTGCCTCCACAAGACATAGGACAGGCAACACATATGTCTCAACGTCTGTGTGCTACACTGTCGAACCCCACAGGCGACACACACACTGCCAGACACACCTGTCATGGGTGACGTCACTGCCAGACACAGCGACGTCCCACACACCACACTGAACAAGGGAATGATTACAGTATGCTGCCTGCCGGGCGCTGGAATATGCCACATAACACACGCACTCAGGTCACTCCGCAGCATGTGCAGGCATGACGCAGTAATTGCCCATGCTGGTGTAAACGACTGGTGGCATACCGCCCTGGGATACATTACAGGAGACATAGAGGGCCACTCAGATTGTGTAGGCCAGGCCGGCATGAGCCTGACCCTGGACAGTATCCCACCCTCATCAAGTATGATGCCGCTATACTGGCTCAATGTGGTCACCCTTGATAATGTGCCTGTTTACCGGTGTCAGTCTGAGGGGATCCGGATTCCTCATACCTGGGATGACATGCTTGGCACGCCACGCCCCTTCTCATGGTATGGCTGGCAGCTGTCGCCCCCGGTCTTCAAGGGTTTGGCGAAGGCACCTGCCACCCCCACAGTGCTCACTGCAGGCACGGCTGGAATGATAGACATGCCACCCTACACTACAGGCCTGGAGAACACACAGGATAATACTGCTCACTGCCAGTGGTCTACGGCCAAGCTGCACACCCTCAAATGCCCTCCTCAGTGTGGAGGACATCGATGTCAGTGCTGTGACTGAAACATTGGTCAGGGCTGCTGAGAGCACCCCAGCACTATCGGGTCATACCCATATCACGCGTTCAGGACCATAACCCGGACCTAACACAGAAGGGGGGGTGTCTCCATTTCCATGACGGATACACACACCTCCATGTTGGCAGAGATGCACGTAGCAGCGGGGAATATCCAGGTGCATTTCACCATGGTTAGGACTGCCCTACTGTTTGTTGCATGCTACAGACCACCCTCCCAGACCCAGGATACCTGCACAGCCGTCCTGAAGACACTGGTGAGTGTGAATGCTCTCACAACACTGTCATATTGGGTGACAACAACCACCCATACATAGACCGAGAACATTACCCAGGACACAACACCCTACGCCAAAGGTCCCAGGTGTTCACACACCTGACTGCTGTGGAACACCCATGCACCATACCCACAAGGGGGTGATGTATACCAGTTCTGCTCGTCACACATGGGGAGGATATGCTCCACACAGGATGTACATCCCTCAATGGTGATGTCGGACCGTATAGTGACTCCACTGGTGATCCGCATTCTGCACCCAACACCGGCATGGGAGACCAAAGTGATGACCTCTCCACAGCGAACAACACACGTCATACAACCAGTGTGGTACCCTACAAGGCCTCCATGCCAGTGGTAAACACAGGCCTCACTGCTGAAACCCTTACAAATGCCTTCTATGAGCACCCCCAGGGATGTCTGCACCAAGCGACCCTGATAACATCAGGACCTTGTCCACTGAAGGCAGGCACATGGTCTGGTGGACCCCAGCCATTGACAAACTGTACAACAACAGTTGGAGCTAATACATGACAGAGCAACATCAGTACCAGGGAAGGCATCACTGATTAATACCGGCGTTAACATACGATCACACATACAATCATCCAAGGCCGCTTGTGGGAGTGGTACTGCAGAGCACACATAAGACAACCATAGGGCCTTCCTTAGCTGTGGTAGGGACATGGGTGGGAGCACACAGTCATGCCCGGAATTACTCCAGAATGGTACAATGATCACTGAACCCACAGACATTGACAACAAACCAGCGGACATGTTCCATGCATACATCTACCCCCCCACCCCCCAAGAGGGGACCTGTCCATCCCACCAGAGTCTAGCCTCCCAAACATCCCGTATGCCCAGGAGAGATCTGATATCAGTTAAGCTGTGAACACAGCACCAATGGGACCAGATGGTGTCCCTGGCTGTGTGCTACACAACCTCATTGAGGCCCTCGCCCCACACATAAGGCCGCTGTGTCATCCTAGGCTTACTACGGGCTAGGTCCCCGCTGGATGGCATATGGCAACTGTGGTCCCACTACACCAGGGTAGTGCTCTTATGGACTGTAGACATCCCTGCCCTAACAGCTTGACAAGCCTTGTATGCAAAGCTGTGGGAGGTCCATACTGGAGCCCATAGATACAGACAGTGGTGTACAGCCAATACCGGAACATACCCACATCGACTTAGTCAAGGGCAGATCCAACCTCCCAAACCTGCTCAACCTGTCTGGAGGGGTCACTAAGGCCATTGATGGCGGTACGTCGGTTTGCACAGACTACCATGACCTGGCGGGTGCGTTGAGACAACACTCCACGTGGGCAGCATGGAAAGGCTCACTAGCGTACATGTGGAGACATATATCACGCGATGGTTTCCCAACTGGATGGAGGTCACACCACACAGGGTTTGTGTTCTTGGTGCCATGTCAGACGCCAAGCTGGTCTCGACTGGTGGCCCACAGGGCTCAATCCTGGGCCACCTCCTGTGCAGCATTCACCTTCCAATGTGCATGCAAACATAGGGGGATTGTGGCAGACAAGATATGCAGATGACTGCACACCAGCCACCATACTCAACACCCCATCAGACACGGATATCCACCTGGGGTCTCATAGAAATAGATAACTGGTGCCAGAGCCATGGCCTGATGCTACATGCCAGGGAAGGTGTTGACCTACCCAGTGTGTAAGACATGTTCACCCCGACTTACCATAAAGGTGGTGATCCATTAGACATGGTGGACGTGATCAGGGACATGGGTACAACACCTGTCGGTAACCTCTGTCGACACTCACATTGCCAATGTGGTTGGGAAAACATTCCACTGTGGCCACCTGTTCAGGAAGGGATTCACATCCACATCAGGGGAGTTCATTGTACCCCTGTACTCTTCACACATCAGACCAATGATTGCATACAACGCCACATCTGGGATGTACCTAACCTGACACCTGCAGCACTGGAAAGGACCGCAAACGTTCCACAACACAGGGATGAAGGTGCAGAGACATGTGTCACACGCTGCCCGACCGAGGGGACTCCGGCTGTATACCTTCTCAGCCCGTCTGCTCTGAGGTGATCTGTGCCTGTCATACATGGCCATGTCTGACCTGGGTGACACGGACATGTTCCACCTGCTAGGCTCCAAGCAAACATGCGCACAGATGCAACTGACAGACACCTCAACACGGACATCAATAGGATGTGCTGGGGGGACAGGGTCATCACCCAGAGACCCCCTACAACATGGAAAGGATTCCCAGCCCATGTGAAGCAGAGCCACTGACTGACTTTGTCCAAGAGTAATCCTGACGTGTGGATGTGTGATCGTAGGTATGCGCCAGGCATCATGTCTGTGTCACTGCTGGACAGAGGGACAGTGAACCGATTGATGTAGTATCCTCATCCTAAGGGGTGGTGACAGCCACACACACTCTGGCTAGGCTTACACATGCCGTAGGGCACATAGGCTGGTACGTACCTATGCACCTATGTACCTATGTAGGGGTCCATGCAGGTTGCGGGTACCTGTAGTATGCTGATATTGCCAGATGTGCCTATGGGTTACCCACAGCTACTCGTGGGGGACTGATAACAGTGCTCCCAGTAGGCACATGCCAGTACACCATATTTGGCATTCAGGTTAACAGAACCAACATGGTGCTACACATGTAACCGCCACGCATACCGTGTACACAGATCAATGTATGCTGCACCTGCACTACATGGTATATCTGCTGCATGATGTCGGTACACAACCCACGTCACATACGCACCTGTCACCTGCCATACACAACCACTGCAACATACACATCGCGCACTACGCAGACACAGGTATCACATACACCTCTCACTATCTTGTCCACCCTGTGCATCAGAATATGTTTGCATAACTGTGCACCGATGGTGTTGAACACGGTGCTGCGGCAGAGGCTTCATCATATGCACAGGGTGATATGTGTGCCAGGGGCATAGGCTGTACCAATGGATGACATCATGTGTGTGTGTAAGGGCCGGTGCATATACTGGGCCTGACTGTGCAGTATGCATGTGGATGTGGTGGAGCCCTACAGTTGTATCTGCTGTGTGTGGGTATGTGTGTACACAGTCCAGCCATCTGTGATGCCTACACGGGGTATACTTGGCAGCCCCAGACTGTACAGTGCAGGTTGTACGGCTCACTGTGTCTGCCTGCGGCCACGTGACCCGTGCTTGCCTGGGGTCGCACGGGCACTACCGGGTGGAGGTATGGAGTGGCCACTCTCCGATGACACATGTCCGCTGGAACCGTGTCCACACTGGGACCGGCCAGGGCCACGTCCACGTGGCCTGCTGTGTCCTGGTGTGGTTGGTGTAGTGGCAGCTGCACTACTGCTGCTACCAGCACTGTGTGAGTGGGCATGAGAGGTGGCATGCACACGTCGACCTGCACTAGGTGGTGTTGCTGGCCTACGGCCACGTGTCCTATGCCTCACCCCTACCAGGTGTTCCAGCACAGACAGCTCACGCCATGGATTGACATGCCTCGGTCGAGGATTCCAACCATCTCACCTAATCTCCTATCCAGAACATCGGCAAGCTGCTGTTGAGCATTCGCCAATGACTGGATGTTCTCATTTAAGGAACGGATTGCGGCCCTCTGCAGCCTCTGCCCTTCTTGGTTCTGCCGTTCGGCACATGCCTGTGCCACCATTACAGTCTGAAACATGCGTCTGGTGATACCAGCTGCTGCACCCTGTATGGCAGGTGCATGTCTACCAGAGCTCCTCCTATGAGCAGCACCAGCCACATGCATGTGTGGCACATCACCAGTCATTACACTGGCAACATGGTGTGTACCCGCACCTTCTCCAGCCACCACACAGACCTGCTCAGTGCCAACAGACGTTGACTGTCCTTCCTCTATGGCCAACGGTGATGTGGTATGTGTCGGCATCTGAACCGTGTGCAGAGATGAATGGGACATAGGTGGGATGTTAACCAATGGCGCAGCTTCTGCCCGTGACGACCCTGCCTGTGCCTCATGCACATGGTCATCACCGCTAGTATCTGTGGGGACACTAGCATCAGATGGACCGCAGGAGGGGAACGCACCTACAGCACCTGTGGATACAAAGACATACTGTAAGATACATTACACACACGCAGACACACATGCAGACACACACACACACACGCAGACACACACACAGACACACATACACACATGCGGAGACACACACACGCTGACACACACACGCAGACACACACACATGCAGACACATCATGCATGTGATGTTGCAGGTGGCATGCAGCATTCCCACACCACAGCTCAGTGAATGCAGGCCAGACATTAATACTGGTAGTATGCATACTGCCCTGGGGTGCACACTACATTAAGCAGGTGTCATTACAGTAGGCTTGCAGTACACACATTCATGGTAGTTTGCATGCATCACCGTGATACACCGTGTGGCCACAGGTGGGTTAACACTACACATGGCTGGCGTCACTTTGTCACGTACACCACAAACATGTGCGATAACATCTGTACATGTGACAATGGTGTCTCACCACATGCACCACATCAAACTGGATGTCACAGTGCGGTGTTATGTTTACAGGCTACAGATAGAATGCATGTGTAACAAGGATTTCTGTGCAGGTGTGGTTGGTGTGAGCTGTGTACATAGCTGTACAGTGGGGAGTACGGGCACTGTGCCACTGCATGGCAGGAAGACACAGGTATGTTTCTGTGCGATGCGTAACATGGACGCATTGCATTGCCATGTCTGCAACACAGTCATGCTGTTCCACAGCACGTATATGGTAGACATTGGAGGCACCTCCAGTGGCTGCTGACAGGCATTTCGTTTGTCTGGTGTGCCACATCAGATGTACAGGGGGTCCACTACAGCTATGATCGCAGTATGTGTGGACAGGGTGCAAAGATGACTACCCAATGCAGATGTACTGTGTGGCAACATGCCTGTGGGTATCACCCATGGCCATGTTTGACTGGGTCATGGACATTTGTGTGTGATGGGCATCGTGTACACATATCTAAGGTGGCCCATGTGACATACACCCGTACTAGTCTGGAGTGTCACATTCCCGAAGGCTATGCAGACATTGTGGATGTCTGCTATGTCGTGCGTGGGTCATGTCATGGTGTGACAATGTTGCAGACAGAACACCATGTGCATGGGATATGTCATGTGCCATGTCACAATGTGTGCACACAATGCAGGGGCATAGGTCACATTGGTAACACCTGTGTGCTGGCCAGATCACACCTCACTATGTGGTACTGTATGCTTACCGCAAAGGCATTCCGATGCATACTACACATGTAGCCATTGTAGAACACCTCCACCATTGTATGCATAGCTGACTGCACATATCACACCGATGGGTTATGTGGTGTCCTGCCGGTGTATACTAACGTTTGTATCTACTGTACATGGGTGGCATGTGTGTCGGGAGGTGCAACCTGTATACCGTGACTGCAGCGGACCCAGGTGTGCATGTGATACCTGGACACATGGGGAATATCTATACAGTGTAACATGCCTATTACTAGCAAGAGTCTCACCTGCGACGGACCCATGTCTGTGCGACACGCCAGAGGTACCTGTAGAGGGGCGACACAACAGTGTACACATTATCCATTACTGTAGCCACAGTAAGCACTGTGCATGTCACATCATGTACCTGTGTGGTAGCATGTGTTATGCACATGTCTGCAAACATAACGTAGCATACTGTAGTATGCAGCCTGTGTGGCCATATACCTGGCATGTGTTGGTACATTATGTGGTGTACTATGTCACCCACACCTACGTCAGTTATCATACACACATGCAAGACTGACTTACCAGGCAGCTCCAGTCTCGTTGGTTGGGAGACACCCACCTCCACGATGGCAGCGAGTGTTTCTGCATGTTGCTCCCTGGGTGTCCCCAGACTGGCCAGGAGCTCCTCCGTGTGTGTGAGTGGATGCTGGGTTGGTGGCCCACCACCTGTCCCACCTTGTTGTCTGGCGATTGCGGCGGCACGCTGTTTCGCGTGGCGAATTAGGTCTGTGCAGTGTCGGCGGATCTGCTGGTAGGTGCGGTTGTTGCCACCCACGTTGTTCACCCTCCTGCGCATATCCTGCCACAAGTCATCCCATTGCTGTGCTTGTTGTGGCACATGGCTGAATAGTATGTCGTAGTTGTCGTGGAGCAACGGGATAATCACGTCATCCTCCTGGTGGCTAAAGTCTGGCAGCCGGGAACGTGGCATTATCTGTAAGACATAATGATGGTGACAGGTCACATTTACACTGCTGTACTGGCATACTGCTGGACATACATTGCTATGACATGTACAACATCTGCACAGTAATTTCTGCGATGCATCATGGCAGTGACACAGCTGACGTGTTGCCGTCACACCATTAAGCAGTGGGTTTCATATCATATCTGTGTGTCATCTCATCACACTGTACACACACCATGTTGATGGGAGCCTGCTGTGGACATGTGTACCTGCCTGTGCCTGTGTTCATATCAGTTGGCACGTGTCCCAATGTCACAACAGTTGTACTGTTCACCTGGATGCTGTGTATATGTCAGTATGAATCACGTACGCGGCCATTATGAACGGCAGCGGTGGCACTGCACACATACACATGGACACCTGTACATGCATGTGTTGTGCCATGTACATCTACACAGCAGTGTACGGGTGTTGGCCAACCTGCCACGGCTCACCTGTATTGCACATGTGATACACATGGGACAATGTGTAACCATGTGACATTTGCAGGAAAGGTCATGCATAGCATGTGCGCACGCACGTCGTCCACACAAACACACAGCACCTGTGACACCACAGAGTGCATCAGTGCCACATTACTGGTGTGGACGGTTGATAGTGCAAGTGCCATTTGTCCATCGCACCATGTAGGACTGTGATAGCACGTGCAGCCTTGCTGAGCAGGGCTGCATGGTATGGCAGGGTATGACACATACATGGCACTGGGATGTGACCCACCTGGGGGGTACTAATATTGGCAGTGTGGCTGTCATTCCATATGTCATTGCTTATGTGTATATGGACAGTACACATGTCTATCAACATGGTGTGGACACTGGCCTTCTGCAAGGTAGGCTGCACGCTACTTGGTGGGGGTTTGTATGGTGCATGCACGTATCGCACATCCATGCATACACATTACCCCTGCAAGGTGCTATGTGCTGCGATATTTTTCAACACAGTGCTGTATGTGCCCACACACTGCTATCCCATGCATATGGATGTTTGCCTGGCCTGACATGGGTGCCACCTATATCTACGTCCAGTGCCTGCTGCCACCCCCATGTCAGCTGGTGCACCGCACAACACCATCCCTCCCACGGGGAGCGTGGTGTTGGGCACAGCATAGGTATCCATGTATGGGGACAGGGATGTTCACACAGCAGGGGCACCGATGGTATCGTCGCTCGGACCATACACGTATGATGCACACCTCACACACACAGCCCATTCCGTATGTTGTTCACAACACTGACACAGCTACACTGCTAGGCCGGTGACATTCACAGACGTACATACACAGATGCATGCACATCTGTCTGTGGCATGGGCTGAAATAATGGTGGGGTTCGACACATAACGTGTTTGTGTGTGGATGGCGCAGACCTTCTGTGCACATGTCTACACAGTAAGCCTGTTGTACAGTAGGCAGCGGTGATGTGCTGTACACATGTTGATTACGCACATTGTGTTGGTGTCTGTCTGTCCACGGGCCAGTGGAGGGACACACAGGGGTATTAGTGAACATATATGCATGCCACCCTGTACTGCTGTACTGCCAGCTTCTCAGGTGCTACTTTGTCATGGACATGCACACCTTACCCATACGAGTGGTAGTGGTTTGCCACCCGTACCCATCTCCTCCTGTGGGTTGCTATGATCCAAACCCTCTTTGTATTGTATGCTCAGGCTATGCACCTGTGTGGGGCATGTGGGCATGAAATGCACTACTGCGTACCGTTGCACCCATTGCAGACCATGTCACACAGGTACACTGGCAGCCATACACTTCACAGATTGATGACAGTACAACACATGTTGTACACACATAACACATATCCTGTGGGACAGTTAAGATGTACAGGCATGTACAACAGTCACATACCACTGCTACCCCTACATGACGGATATGCAGTACATGTGTCGGTACAGCAACTGTCACATGTAGTCGTGCAATGCCCCCCTACCTACATGGCGTGGCACTGCCTGTGGGGGATATGCGTCTGCATCCATGCTATGGCCATAGCTGACAGTTGTACATCGATATGTGCAACATACCTCCTTTGGTGTTCTCTTGAGTGCATGTCCAACATGGCTCCGCATTGTTTGCGTCTGTCACACAGTCATTGTTATGCATGGCTTACATGCCAGCCATGGCGTACTGTGTGTGGTTCCATGTACTTCATTGGGATACCGGCATTATACCTTATGGCGTATTCCAGCCATCACATGGCCTTCCTAGATGACAGTGTTAGCCAGCCAGTAGGAGGTGTTCCGCCATCTGCACATAGGTCACACAGTACGAGGGCGGCAGACACCCATTCTGGGGACAGGGTTCTGACAGCTGTGGATGGGTGTGATGCCGTTGACAACCATGACTGCGCCTGATGGTCACATCTGTATGGGTAACATTCACGACACACACCAACCTTCACGTAGCAACACATCATCCACAACAATGGACATTCCTGCTGGAACATAGTGTGCAGTATGTCTGTATGACCACTGCAGGCACCACTGGTGGTCCCCAGCATGGCAGCCAACAGCACCGGTGTATATCCCGTGGAACCATGGGTTACACCATTCACAACACACCTGTCTCACATAACATAGTTGTGGATCACAGTGCAGTTCCTCACATCATGTTACACTAGGCATCATGCACTGATATGTTGCGGACGTGTGAACGGCTGTGCAACTCAACATATGCGCACATGACACATCACCTGGTACAACATGTCTGTCATACCACATGTTGTTGTGACCGCCCTGTGATGGCATTATACAGGCTACGTGTACTGGGACATGTGATGGCTCACCGGTATATTCACCCTCTGGGTGTGTGTCTAGCCAAGGGGTACGGTGTGCCCTGAACACGGGGACACTGTACATTGACCTACTCTGTCACTGCAACCATTGACTATGCTCATACTGTACTTATACAGGCATGTGGTATCAGACCACTATGACAGTCCTGGTCGACCGCACTACTGTTGCACACATGACCTGCGGACATCTGCCTGGGGTGTGGAGCACACATGTACATCTTCACATGCTATACTGCCTCTGTGGCGTTGTCACATGACTGTCTACAGCAGGGCTGTCACAGGCAGGCACGGCATGCAGTCATGTGGGACAATGCTTGCACCTTCCCCTGTGCTGCACACAAGCAAGGCACACACAGTAGTGCACGACTCACATTTATCTCCAGTGCCTGGGACCTGCCTCCATGCTCTGCACAGCACACCTGCAAGTACAGATTGTACACGGATCATACCTCACAAGCACATACCTGGACTGCAACACACACTCAGGTGTGGGGATCCCATATCACACAATGTTTTGCACACATACTGGATATTTGCCGAACACAATGCATCGTAGGTGCTCCATGTTCAGATACCCATGTTTGTGACCGCTACACACATTGTAACACGCAACACAGTTTACACTGTACACCACAGGTTACATGCTGTCTGTGTTGTCATATTGTACATTGGGCCTCGAACAGCTGCTACTGCCATGTGCTGACAGCAACCCACACTTCCCTAGAGTGGACACCCATGTACCCACACATGCTGCGGCATGCACTCCACCTGGCTGGGTGACACACTCCACAACACATACCATACCTACACTACCCTCAGCATGCACAATACCTCCATGTGTCTGGTGTGTTAAACCTGGGGTTATCCCCCCTTTGGTAGATGAACATATATGGGTCACGGCCCTGCTATCCACACCCTGGACACACACCCATCGCAGCATACATGGTACATGTGTTCTACAGCCGGTACTACTGCTGTGGGCTCACAGGGCTTGTTAATGGCATGGCACCCCGGCAGATGGACACTCTACATGACTATGCTGACACATATCACAGTGCACTTCCATAGCATGTATGCAATGGTAGGGACCATGCTATTCCACACAGAGACATGGCGTTACTGGCCCTTTCACAGACGCCACAGTGGTGGTCATGTTCCATGTACATCCGCTGTATGGGCACATATGCAGGCTGTTGCACGGTGGGTATATTCACATGTGGGGGGTGCATCACTTGACAGCCATGGTGAGTCATCGTGGTCCATCACATGCTCCAAGGCTAGCTACCTACACATGACTGCCGCACATTGCAGTGTGGGTCCTCGGGCAGTGTGGTGGTATGTCTGTGTTGCTTGGCTACATCCACATTCGATGTCACGTACAACAGTCACCCAGGCATTGCTGACTGAGATAATGTTGGCAACATGCCATGCAATGGTGTACCTACCAACAGTACACACTCTCAATCACTACAGGGTTGCAATCCATACATGCACATCGTAATGTCCCTGTGGACACATACATGGTACAGCCATGCACACGTTATGTCCTAAGACACTGTCCCGAGGTCACCTTCCGAGCTCCCTAGCTGTTATGTCCTGGTCGACCGCACTACTGTTGCACACATGACCTGCGGACATCTGCCTGGGGTGTGGAGCACACATGTACATCTTCACATGCTATACTGCCTCTGTGGCGTTGTCACATGACTGTCTACATCAGGGCTGTCACAGGCAGGCACGGCATGCAGTCATGTGGGACAATGCTTGCACCTTCCCCTGTGCTGCACACAAGCAAGGCACACACAGTAGTGCACGACTCACATTTATCTCCAGTGCCTGGGACCTGCCTCCATGCTCTGCACAGCACACCTGCAAGTACAGATTGTACACGGATCATACCTCACAAGCACATACCTGGACTGCAACACACACTCAGGTGTGGGGATCCCACATCACACAATGTTTTGCACACATACTGGATATTTGCCGAACACAATGCATCGTAGGTGCTCCATGTTCAGATACCCATGTTTGTGACCGCTACACACATTGTAACACGCAACACAGTTTACACTGTGCACCACAGGTTACATGCTGTCTGTGTTGTCATATTGTACATTGGGCCTCGAACAGCTGCTACTGCCATGTGCTGACAGCAACCCACACTTCCCTAGAGTGGACACCCATGTACCCACACATGCTGCGACATGCACTCCACCTGGCTGGGTGACACACTCCACAACACATACCATACCTACACTACCCTCAGCATGCACAATACCTCCATGTGTCTGGTGTGTTAAACCTGTGTTATCCCCCTTTGGTAGATGAACATATATGGGTCACAGCCCTGCTATCCACACCCTGGACACACACCCATCGCAGCATACATGGTACATGTGTTCTACAGCCGGTACTACTGCTGTGGGCTCACAGGGCTTGTTAATGGCACGGCACCCCGGCAGATGGACACTCTACATGACTATGCTGACACATATCACAGTGCACTTCCATAGCATGTATGCAATGGTAGGGACCATGCTATTCCACACAGAGACATGGCGTTACTGGCCCTTTCACAGACGCCACAGTGGTGGTCATGTTCCATGTACATCCGCTGTATGGGCACATATGCAGGCTGTTGCACGGTGGGTATATTCACATGTGGGGGGTGCATCACTTGACAGCCATGGTGAGTCATCGTGGTCCATCACATGCTCCAAGGCTAGCTACCTACACATGACTGCCGCACATTGCAGTGTGGGTCCTCGGCAGTGTGGTGGTATGTCTGTGTTGCTTGGCTACATCCACATTCGATGTCACGTACAGTCACCCAGGCATTGCTGACTGAGATAATGTTGGCAACATGCCATGCAATGGTGTACCTACCAACAGTACACACTCTCAATCACTACAGGGTTGCAATCCATACATGCACATCGTAATGTCCCTGTGGACACATACATGGTACAGCCATGCACACGTTATGTCCTAAGACACTGTCCCGAGGTCACCTTCCGAGCTCCCTAGCTGTTATGTCCCGCCAACCTGTTTGGTATGTGTCTCCACACCAGCCCACTGAATTCACTGCTAGCCTGTTGTTGGACATTGTGTACCTTGACCGTCACACTGCCGCATCTATCGCTCTACACATGGCTGGCACTGCATTGCACATGTGGGACTGCATTCATACACCCATGCCTGGGCCATTCTGTATGGCACTGGGGCACATCCTCACCCACGTGCTTCACACACGTCTTGATGTCCTCCATGCCTTTACTGGCACCCTTGTTGGGCTTCTGTGTGCCACAGCACGCCACATACACATGCTAGCCACCTGTCATACCATTTCATGGGTGTTTGGTGTAGTACAGAGGTCAACAGATCACACATTTCCCTCAGATTGGCCTTCAGCACCATTCCACATTCTGTTATTGGCAATGTACACATCCACCGTCACTACGTACCCTGTGTCTCAGGATGTTAGGCTGTATGACACCTGTGCAGGTCACACAGTGGTGCCAGCATATCATGCTACCTACTACATGTCAGGTACATGTGGCATTACACAGTCCTCAGTCATGGGGCCCCTCATGTTCACTATTTGCTGACATACACAACATGCTGTCACAGAGTATTGTCCATGCCTAGATATCCCACATCTACATACCTGGCACCATTATAGCTCCAACAGCTCATACAGATAGCAAATGTATGGGTGTCAGTGTGGCAGATTCATCATGTGGGTGTCATGGCATCAGGATGCATGACACATGGTGCATACACATCACCTTTGCATGGCAACAGTCATCCACTGAGTATCACATGGATACTGTCCCCGTACATGCATATCAAATTATACATGGTTGCTGTACACACACATGCCCCACATGGTGCTGTGGTTGCCATGTTCCACTGTGGCATGGGTACACATCTGCAGGGCCACACCTATCTGTACTGTGTATGTTGCTGGTACATAGGTAGCCATTGTCCCTGTGGCATACACACATCTACACATGGGCAGGGTTACAATACCACATTCGTGGTGTACCTTCCACGATGGCTACGGCTTTACATGGCACAGCATTATCATGCCATGATGTGTGCCAGGCTCAGACAGTTTACATATACAGCAGACTGACAGGTAACACATCTGTACACATCTGCATACCACATACACAGGGGTGTCTTCTGCTCTGACATGGACCAAGTCCGCCACATTACTGATGCATGTAGTACTCATACATGGCAATTGCAGTGGGCAGTGTGAACGCACTGGTCATGGATATGTGCACACATGCAACATTGCATGGTCTGGGCTTCTGTGCTACTTACACAGACACAACACTCACCGTGCTGAGTTACATAGGTCCTGTGCACATCCCACAGGGACACACAGTGGCACTGTTCATGTGACAGCTTCCGTGCTATTTGACTGACACGTAGTCATGGTACCACCACAGCAGCAGTACTGTGTAGACATGCAGTTGACACCCACCTCTTCTGTTCACTGGACACTACCATGGGGAGGTGACACTACTGTGTCCACTGCACATGTGTTTACACATGGGCCTGCCGGACTTCATTGCTGCCCACATTGCACCTGCTACATATCGTTTATCCATGGTTACTTGGTGTTCCTTCCATTTCGGATGGCTATTATGCTACTACTCTGTCCCATATGTGCAGGCCATACATATCCTGTTATTGTACATACCAATAGGCCATAACTCCATTATGCATGCTATGCCTGTGATACTGTGTATGATGTCTGTCATATCCACCATGGCAGCTTTACATTACACATAGTTGACATTGTATCCCCTACTGCAAGGCATACGTGCATGTCGTGCGCACATTACGTATGACATTGACGGTATATGCCCATACACATGTGTGCTGTGACAGTATACATACATGTACTATCCCCTGCTATGGCACCTCCTTGTTGGGCATCCACTGCCAGCATCAGCGTGTGGTGTGGCATTGTTCTGTGTTCTGCCCCCCTGTGGCAGCCCTCGTGTTATCCCGGCTGCGTACATGATGTCCCACTGCTGTGCACACGGTGTCCACAGTCATTGGTATGCTCAGCAGGATAGCACTACATAACCACCTTTCACCACTCTCTGCATTATGTACAAGTATCATTACTGACAAACAACGTTCACATACAGTGCAGCTTCATCATACACATCATGCGTTACACACCCGTACATATCGTGGGTTCTACATACCTTTCAGTGTTTGCTTCCGTTTTCATTACGGGTCTCGCTCTTGCGTTTTCTCAGTGTATCCAGTTATAGTTCGGTATGAGCATACGGTTTGAATATCCCGGGAGTCATCCTTATATCCGTCGTTACCTGCAACATGTGGGTTCATCACACCAATGGCTGTTCCTCAGTGTGTACTTCTGTGCATATCACCTGTGCATCTACTCCATTCGTACATTACGCGTCGTAACTAGGGCATGGTTGCATTCCTCACCTGGCCGTTGGTTATTTGCCGTACCTTCGTGGGGATGGTCTGTATTGTGTTATGTTATGTGTAACTGCAGCCACTATGTGTGGCGTCAGGTAAGTGTCGCACTGGTGTTAGCCGTGGATTGTGTGTGTTGGGTATGGTATTCTGTTCGACATGTGGGTGTCCCTGTCCTGAAGGCGTATGTTGATGGCGTCTTGCATTCGGATGTGTAACATAGCTGTTGTATTCCTTTAAACAATGGATGCAAGTATGCATCCGCTGTTGATACTGTTTCCCACGTGAGATGTTGCGGTTATGCAGCTGTCATTGACTGCCTGTATGTTTGTGCTGCTATTACGGCTTGTATCCCTTTGATATGTGCGATGGGGAATATCGGAGGTTGTAGGTGACGAATACGGGTTGTGGGCCTTGCATCTCTACATACACGGTATGTATGTCTGTGTGCTCCGTCCATGCCTGGGAAGTTAGCGGTTACGTGTCTGTTGTTGTGGGGGTGTAGGTAGTGTTGTTGTCATGTGGTGTTGATATCGCCTGCGTGTGTGCTTCCTGCATGTATTCCTCCGTCCCATCGGTGGTATATCTGCGGTTGTTTGTACGTGACGACTATCCATTGTCATTCTGTCCCAGATATTTACAGTCATTGTGATCCTGTACTTTGTATGGCCTATTTGCTACTGGTTGCCACCTCTTCAGGTGGCGATTGCTTCTTTGACACTTGTGGAACACACAGCAGTGTTTACGGGCCGATACGTGGCCACGATCAGCACCGGGGTAGCATATGCATATTTCCGTGGTACACAGCTATTGCTGTGTGACTTTGCCAACGTATCGTTTTGCAATTAGCATATCGGTGTCATACATACGGTCAGGTTTTCTATATACGTCCTTTCCATGTTACGTTGGCTATATTCCTGTGGTACATTCTGGGACATTTTCACTTTGCATCGTTATACGTCACCACACGCCTAGCCAGGGAGGGGCTCTCAGTACTACTTTGGGAGTACTGGTGTACATACGCCTGTGGTTTCTATACTGTATGCCTACACATGTTGTTCCACTCCACCTGTCACATGGCACCATCATACACATTTTACAGTGGCACACACATTACACTTGCACAGCGGAACACACAGCAACGTCACCGCACACGTGCACATACTGCGGCAGTCACAGGGATGGTTGCACACAGTACCTGCGTGGCCCGCATCACCGGCGGCAGTGTCTACCTCCACCCTCATATCATATAGTATTACCCGCACATGTACTGTTACTGTACTGTGGCCTGGTGATCATCCCAACTCGCAGTTATGCATTTCGATATGTTGAGCTTTCCATGAGTGGCGATTTCCGGTTCTGTTAAACCTCCTGGATGCTCAGGTTGTAGTTCACTATGTTTACTATGTACAGATATCGCGTGTTACTTCTCTGCCACCTTGCATCCCTCCCATTCCCTGTCTTACCTGTTGTACTTTATATGTATATGTATATGTGTACATATATTTCTATGTGTGTGGTTATATCTATCTCCATATCTGTTTCTGCACATATGTACATGTCTATATGTATACATCTTGCAGCGAACATGGCAGCATACAGCAACGCCGTCTGCTGTAGGACCCACGTACAGTTCAGGTGTTGGCGTTCCATGCTCCGCTACCTGTTGGGTGTGCAGTGTTTGGGTGCTGCCTATGTTGGAGTCACACATGGGGCCACCCATATGGTACACTTTACAGGTGGCCATTTTTGTGTGCCATCCATTTCACTGTGTGTGCAGGTAGGGAGGTGTCAGTCCATGGGGCCTACACTGTCAGAGTATGTGCTATACGTTCCCTCTTTGCCAGGGCATAGGCATATTGGGTACACCTCCGTCTGCCTACTGGGGCTGGCACAGTGTGTTCATGGTCCTGAACCCTCTGTGCCTGTACTGGCCTTGGCAGTTGTGGTGGGCTTTGTGGCCCTTCACCATTATGTCCCTGCAGCAGCTGCTTCCGCAGGATCATATTATGTAGCATGGCACACACTATGAATATGTGGGCACATGTGCCTGGAGAGTACTGCAGGGCTCCACCGGATGTATCCAAGCACCGGAACCGCGATTTCAGCATCCCAAACACACGCTCTATGATTATTCTGGTTTGTGCGTGTGCCTCATTATGGCGTTCTTGCATGTGTGTGTGTGTGCATTTCTGATGGGAGTCATCATCCACGGCTCCAGTGCATAGCCAGCATCCCCCACAAGGTGGCCTTGTGTGATGTCCCCCCTGGTGAATACCTGATACAGCTGTGAGGCATGCCAGATATGGGAGTCGTGGTAGCTTCCAGGGCTGCCAGCACACACATCCATGATAATGCCCTGCGCATTGCACACCACCTGGCAATTGATGGAGGGGAATCCCTTGCGGTTTATGTAGCGTCTACCCTGCTCCCCAGGTGGTGACTTGATATGTATGTGCATACAGTCTATCGCACCCAGTACCTCCGGGTATTGTGCCACACGGTGGAAGTGGCGCATATTGCTAGCCAACTCCTCCTGAGATCTGGGGAAGTATATATGCTCATTGGCATGTGGTAACATGGCATCCAGGAACTGGTGTAGCACCCTGGATGCTGATGCCTGTGAGATACCCATTATATCTCCAGTTGGCCTTTGAAAGGTACCTGTGGCCAGTATTCACAAGCTTACACATACCTTTGTGTCCACTGGGATGGGCTCCCCTCTGTTGCTTATTGTTCTCAGGCGTGGCCGGCACAGCTCCGCTATTTGCTGTAGAATGTCCCTATCCACCCTGTAACGCTCTACTATCTCCAGGTCTTGTAGCCCCTGGTAGGTTACCCTTGGTCTGAACACTCTCCTTCTCCTCTGAGGCCTACGGTAGTTGTCGGCACCCTCCTCTGCAACTCCATCTGTCTCTAACACATGCTGATGGATCACGGCCACGGCGGCACCCAACATGTACATTTTAAAAGTTCCCCGTGTGTTTACACCCTAGAGTGCGGCGTTTGAGAATACACGCCTGTGTGTTGTGTGCATGCACACTTTATACTGTTGTGCTGTACACCCGGTGATGTCATAGGGTGTGTCTGTGCGGCCGTATCTGTGGATTATCTTCCGTGTTTTACCGTTGGCACTGCAGCGCTGTTGCCTTTGGTGTTGGATTACTCTTGCCTGCATTGTATTAGCTTTCGACCTTACCTTACTGTTTCTGCACGTTGCGCCTACTATTTCCTGGCTTGCATCCTGCAGAGCCCTGTCATGTGTAGTTTCTGGGACACGGCATATCGTGCATTTTGTCTGCAGCCGCCGTTATGCTGCCTGTCTACTTGGATCTGCTGTATCGGTTCTTCACTCTTTGCACTCTGCTACCTCCACTACTTTCTTTGCATTCATATGCCTCCCCTATCCCGTTTTGCAGGTGTCTGCATGCAGAGTTGTCGGATGCTGCCAATTGGCCTTCGTGGGTTGATTGGTGTTGATTGCTCATTTCTACTCCAATTTCACTGCTTCCGCATTTCCTCATATTATCAGCATCACCTTCCTGTATCCGTTATTGTTGACGGGGCAGGCGTCACATGACTGGGTTAAGGGAACGTAGTCATCCTTGTGCACATGCATCTCTGCGCGCATTGTGTGCTCTCAGCTCAACTATTTCCCCACACGCCGGTCCTGCCGCTGTGATGTGCGATGTACAGCCCATGTTTGCTGGCCTCCAATGTACTTCCTCCTACAGTGGCACACCCCTCTGCGATTGACATGTATTCCCTCTGAGCCACTCCTCGGTGTATTACCGCTACACCATTTGGTCCAGCCTTACGCCGGCGGGGGTTTTGCGATTCAGTATCATCTGCCTCATTTGCATGGCATTGACTACTAATTCATAGTTACCACGCCGGACACTGACGCGACTCCTTGGCAACCCTTGCACCATGGATGTGGCTTTCAATGCATACCATGGTGTATTGTGTCTTTGAAGCTGATGTGTATTACACTGCTCTTTTATGACATTGTCATATTATTTCATTGTTTAGAACTTCCGCGGACATGTCCGGGGTTCTGCTGTGTGTTTCTGTGGACATACAATTTATGTCATTGTTTACGTGTTGGTTATGTTTTCTTGTGACATTCTCTGTGTCTTTCGCCATTGGCATGTGGCAACTGTGTGATACCTGACGTTGACAGCCTTCCGTTACTCCTATGTCATGTTTGGGTAAATGTAAACCGTTTTTTTTTGGTTTACATTACCGTGTCCTTATGCTACGCCTGCGCCACTTCGTGGATCGCTATATGCCTTCATTTGCATGGTGCAACACCGCAAATGGGGTGTTTAGCATACCTACACCGGGGGCGGCGCAGATCCGGCGCACGCCGGTAGTGCACGTGGAATTGGTTCGTACCTGAATCGCTCGGCGGCCATATTTGGCATTGTAACACCTACGCTATGCGTGCGCCTGGCTCAAGGTTCATGAATCCCGGGGAGTATCCCTTAAGAAAAGATGCAGAGGTGGGAATCAAACCTATTATAGCAGCTATACTTAAGGAAGGGGTGCTGGTGGAATCTCCTGATTCACCATGTAACACACCCTTATTTCCTGTTAAGAAAGCGAATGGAGGGTGGCGTATGGTCCAAGATTTACAAGCTGTAAATGACGCAGTAATACCAAGGGCACCTACGGTGCCAGACCCACACACCCTGCTGAATGATTTAAAACCTCAACAGAAATATTTTTCTGTGGTAGATATCAGCAATGCATTCTTTTCGATACCGATACACCCTGACAGCCAGTATTGGTTTGCATTCACATTTCAGGGGAAAAGGTATACATATACACGACTACCACAGGGGTATTGTGAAAGTCCAACAATATTCTCACAAGAAATGGCATGCAACTTGGCAGGATTTACCCCACCAAGAGGTAGCCAGATTTTGCTTTATTTTGATGATATCCTGCTGGTGGCCCCCATGCAGCAAGATTGTAAAGAAGATACCATAGCACTATTACAATTTTTAGCCACTGAAGGACATAAAGTAAACAAAAATAAACTGCAGCTTTGGAAAAAATAAGTTAAATACCTAGGATATGTAATATCCAAGGAGGGTAGGACATTAGATGAGGACAGAAAAGTAGCGATTTTGCAAGCACCAAAACCCACTACCAAGAAGGAAATTATGTCCTTCCTGGGTACGACTAATTTTTGTCAGAGCTGGATTCCAAACTATGCCTTGGAATCTGCACCGCTGACTAACCTGATTTATAAAAAGCCTATGGCAGCACAGGATTTGTTACAATGGACACCAGAAGCAGAAGCTGCCTTCTGCAAACTGAAACAGTTAATAGCATCCTCATTAGTTTTAGGTTTACCAAACTATCATAAATGTTTTTTCCAAACTGTAGATTGTAAGCAAGGTTATATGACATCAGTGTTAACACAGCAGCATGGGGACAAGCAACACCCTATCGCTTATTATTCATCACAACTGGACCCAGTGGCACGGTCTTTACCTCACTGTGTACAAGCAGTAGTTGCAGCTGCAATGGCAATGCAGGCTTCGGCATCAGTAGTTTTGTTCCACCCTCTCACATTGAGGGTGCCCCATGCAGTTGCGATTGTTTTACTGCAAGAGAAGGTAGCATATCTTTCCCCTGCTAGGCATCTTTCCTGTATGACTATATTGTTGAGCCAACCTCATATTACAATTGAACAATGTACGACTTTGAACCCTTCTACCTTGCTCCCAACCCCTGCAGATGGCACACCACACAGCTGCCTGCAGGTGACTGAGCAAAAGACACTGCCTAGAAAAGATCTCATGGATGTCCCCATGGATGATGCCGAGGTGACATACTACGTGGATGGCTCATGCAAAAGGTGTCCTGCAGGACAGAACCTAGTAGGATATGCAGTAGTTTCTGATACTGACATTATAGAAGCAAAATCTTTACCACACAATTTATCTGCGCAGGCAGCAGAATTGATTGCCTTGACACGGGCATGTACCTTAGCAAAGGGTAAATGTATGAACATTTTTACTGACAGCCAGTATGCTTTTTCTACTGTACATGTTTTTGTGCAACAGTGGAAAAATCGAGGAATGTTAACATCTACTGGCAAACCAATTAATCATGCACAGTTTATTTTAGATCTTTTAGAAACTATTCAGTTAACTCAGAAAGTAGCTATTTGTAAATGCACAGCTCATACCAAGCAACAGGACAGGATTTCAAAAGGCAATGCGAGAGCTGATACAGCTGCAAAGCAGGCAGCTTCAGAAGTATTTCTTTTGAATGAGGAATTACAACCCTCTGAGATTTTAGACTTAGAAATGTTAAAGACAATGCAGACACTTACTACGCAAGTTGAAAAACAAAGATGGGTAAAACGAGGAGCAATTCTCGAAAAAGGGCTGTACATCTCTAAAGAAGAAAAACTGATATTGCCATCTAATTTGTTTAGATATGCAGCTTTGTAGAGCCATGGGCAGTGCCATGTCTCAACAAGGGGGATGGTACAGCTGGTGAACCAAGTGCTCACGACATATGGATTCTTAAATTACTCTAAACAATTCTGCTCGATGTGCCATGTTTGTAATAAACATCATGCACAAATGGCGTTAAAGCCCAAGCAAGGGAGTTTCCCTACACCACCGTATCCGTTTCATACTATCTGTATGGATTTTATAGAATTGAACAAATGTGAAAATAAGAAGTATTGTCTTGTCATTGTAGATATGTTTTCCAGATGGGTGGAAGCCTTTCCAACTAAAAATCCAGATGCTGCAACCGTGGCAAAAGTTCTTGTTAAAGAAATCATCCCTAGATTCGGCATTCCAAAAGGATCTACAGTGACAATGGCACACACTTCGTAAACCAGACCATACAACAGTTAAGTAAACATTTTGATATTTCTTTAAAAAATCATTGTGCATATCACCCACAATCTGCAGGGCTAGTAGAGAGGCATAATGGGATTTTAAAGAATAAGCTAAGGAAGTTAATAGCAGAAACACAGAGAAATTGGGTGTACTGTCTGCCCCTGGCACTGTTGAGCATGAGAACTGTTCTGAATGCAAAAGGATTGACTCCTTTTGAAAAACTATTTGGAAGGGCTTATTATATACCTCAGTGGAAATCTCTCATGCCCGCAGACCAGGAAGCTGACAGTACACTAGCTGAGTATATGAGAAACCTGTTAAATTCTAAACATTTGTTGCAGTCAAATTCTGTTTCAGATAAAGAACGAATCAGACCGTCAGAAGTGGCAGTGCCCCCGGGTACCTGGATCTGGGTGAAGACAGTAAAGAAAAAGAACTGGGCGTCACCAAGGTGGGAAGGTCCATATCAAGTGCTTCCGTCGACACCCACTGCAGTCAAGATAGCGGAATGCGCTTCCTGGATCCACCTGACGCACTGCAAACTAGTGAAAAACTTTGAACTGGACAAAAATCTTGTCACATGCCAAGAGTAAAAATGATAGAGTCCAGAAGAAACAGGAATGCAGAACAATCCTTTCCTCAGAAGTATTGCATAATCATCCTGTTAACTGTACTAGTAACAATAATCTTTTTGTTGTGGCCTTTCCTTTTCCCAGCCACACAGACTGAACTGAATAAACGTGAAGCATTACTCATAGACTGGCATCCAAACTTTAACACTTACAAGGCAATTAAATATGTGTATGCTGAGACTTTCAATGTTTCAAATTGCTGGATTTGCACAGCTTTGCCGACAGCATACGGGGGGTTATTAATGACTACAGTCCCTTAGGGGTCAATGAGAATTGGAAAAACTTGATTTATGATCCCTCAACCATTACATCACAAGATGAAATATCATTGCACTTGTCTGTTCCACAAAAGGGAACTGTGTGTTTTTATAAAAATGATGCTGTTCAGGTGGGTTGGAGCAATTGCAATGTGACTGTTCCTTATAAATGTTACACTAAAGGTAACAATGTAGATTTTTATTGTAATACAAATTATGATTCATTTCTTGGATTGATGCACAAAACAATTGATGAAGTAAAACATAATTCTGTTCTATATAAGCAGCTGTCTATAATTGATAGAAAAATGTTTCATGCAGGGCGAGTGTATATTCATAAAGTAGAGGACTGTTATTTTGTGTGTGGCAGAAAGGCATACAAATGGCTACCTGAGAATTGGTCCGGCAGTTGTTTTTTGGGTTACCTGGTTCCGGCCATATGACACTGCAGTTTTGCCTCGAGGAAAAATTCGAAATGTCAGAGAGGTCGTCAAGAAACCTGTAAATCCAGTGGGACAAATCGATACACATTGGAAAGACCATCATTCTATAGGCAAAGGACTGACACACATGGACTTGAGTGATAGCATTATATCGTGGACAGGCATATTACCAGCATATGGTACAGTGAAATCGATCTGGGAGCTGAGAAAACTGTCGAAACCTCTCAAAGTAATGAGCAACGCAACTTTTTCCACTCTCGAATTGGTGACTGATGAACTTAATGCCATGAGAACTGTAGTGCTTCAAAACCGCATGGCTCTCGACTTCACCCTTGTGGCGAGAGGTGGTACTTGCGCTTTAATGCAAGAAGAATGCTGTTCGTATATTCCTGACCATAAACACGAGATAGACAATCATCTTGAGGTAATTCAGCAAGTGTCGGCCATGACCAAACCAGGCCCAAACCCACTGATGGACTTTTTTCCAGAAATGGTTTGGGGATGGGGTACCATCCTAATGAACATCCTGATTGCCATTTGTGTAGGAATGCTCCTATTGGGAGTATGTGTTTGCTGTGGTATCCCCTGCATAAAAAGACTGATTAAAGACTTTACAGACATGTCAGTTTCTGAAACCTTATATCAAAGTACTGAGTTTGAAGAACTGTTAAAAGATTGAAAATGCTTTCATAAGTTTAAACTGAATGACTCTCTTAACTGCAAATCCTGAGTGGGAAGAAGTTAGGAGAAGAAAACAAACAGTTTATGCTTATTTTGACAGTAGAATAAAAGTATTAATGGGGGGAAATGTCAGAAAATATGTATTAATGTGTGTATTAGTAATATGCTTAGTGCATTTAGAGCTTGAAAAGGGTTAACACATTTATTCTATTTCATACTGCATAAATCTGTACAAACTGCAGATGCTTTCTGACATTGTATTGTCAGCTAAAATCTTTGCTTATGTGTGGAGATTTACTGAGAAGCCGATGATTTCTGCCTGTGTTAGGAAAATAATGAATAGAACAATACTACTTGTATAAATGTTATGAAACTTAGACAAGAAGTTCAGTTTGTGCTGTGAGAAAATACACAGCTGTAGAAGCTATAGATAATTAGAACAAAGCCTGCTTGAAAATATGAACTGCAATCAGTATCTGCTTGTATCTGAGTTAGAAAAGTACCTTGAAATGTAACACTGTACAATAGAGGCCTGTAATGGGTTAGTGCCCACTAAGGCCAGGTTGTTTTTCTCAAAAGTTTCTCATAAATCTAGTCATGTCAGCAGAAAATCTGAGTAACATGTAGAACAATACTGAAAGTGGTATATTTGGCTACTTGCACATCATGTTCAGCTTATTATGTGGGCAAAACCACCATGAAGCTCAGGGAACGTATATGGAACATAACAGAGATATAAAAAACAAAAAAAATGGTGAACTCTTTATATGTACATAGTTATAAATGCAAGGATTTCAAAAGATTTTTATTTTTTGTTATCGACAGGATACCTCACAATGTTGCTAAAGGAGGGGATGACAAGAACTTACTTGAAGTTAAGGAATGCCTGTGGCAGTTGAGACTCAACATTGCACCAGGCATTAATGAACACATTTCTATCCCAAGTATTCTAAAACAGAAATCTTATTTTATTTAATATTTAATATTTATGCATCATGTACCATATCTGTCTATGAAGTGCACACACATATATTGCTCTTATATTTTTTTAGCTTGCTTTGTTATCTGGTTTCTACATCTATCTCTAAGGTTATTTTTACTGTAATTTATTTCGTTTTGATTATCTGTGTTTTTTCACATTTATAAACTATATTTATATATTCAGATATTTGGACATTATTTATGTTAATACTTTTAAGCACGTTTTTAAGTCATTTTAGGTTGAGACAATATATACAATATATAATATATATATATATATATATATATATATATATATATATATATATTTATTTTTTTATTAACTTATTCTACATAATATTGATATTCTATGTTCATTGCAGAATTTTACAATGGAAGCGTTCTTTTTTATAACTCAATGTACCATTCAATAATTATTTTAATGAATCAATTAGGGGCGTTGTGTAATTAAATGGATGCAAATATATATTACACCTGTATGAAGTTTCAAGTACTCTGAAGATGCCCATCAATTACATGGGTGAAAGCACTTAGTACTTTTGGATTTTTGGTTTTCAGCTCCAGCTTCTTGTTTTTAGTTTTGTACAACAATGGTTTGTTTTGTTTTATTAATAAACTTCGTTCAGCGGGTCTACTGCTTTGTCTTCATTTGTTTTAATACTGAAAGTTGTGTTTGATTACGTCAGCCATAGAAGGCCATGCCTTGTAAAACAGTATAAGAATAGCATGTTTCCTGTTGGTAGTTAGGCAAAATCCTGTATTTTCATGTTTTTGTCTCCTTGCAGCAAGTTATTAAATGTGCCTTAACTGAACCTTACGTGTATTGGTCTTTGAAGTTTTTTCCTTTGACACAACCTTGGGCCTGAAACAGGAGTTTGTGCTTAGAGTGACCCTGTCTTTGTGAAAAAGCAGATAGAGTTCTCCCATCATCCAAGCTTATAAATCAGATACTCTTCTTAAAGATGTCAGAGCAATAAGACAGCAGTTTTCCTCAAATCAGGCAGGTTCAAAGGCAAGACAGGGAGATTCAAAGGCAAGAGGAACAATTTTCTAAATAATGAACCTTAAGTCAACCTGACAGGTAGATTCAAAGATGGCATGGTTAGTTTTTCCGGTACAAAATTAAGATCCCATGGAGGAGGAGCTTGTCTATGAGGAGGAGTCAGGTATTAAGACTCCTTTTATAAACTGTTTGAGTATAAACAGAGAACTGAGAGGGATCCAATGGCATAAATGCTGCACTGGCCACAAGATAAATATTTACAGAGGAATAAGAGAGGGCACAGGAGAGTAACTCATAAATATTGAAGCACAGCAGTACAAAATTCCATATGGTTCCTTGGTCATTTGTATAGCACCAAAGAGAAAATATCTTCCACTTGATTTTCTAGAATCAGGCTTTCTTTCCTCCTTCAGTACATGCTGCATGTCCTCTAGAAAGGGGTATGTAAAAGGTATCAAAATTTAATCAGGTCAGTCGGTTGAAGTTGTTTGTTGGCGGAGTGTATCAAACTCTCCTTATCTTGTGAGTAGATCTAGTCTGTGAAGAAGCTTATGATACTTGTCCTTAGTCAGTTTCAGAAAAAAGAACTACTGTTCTTGCCTGGACCAAAAGAGGGTCACTAATACTACCTTTGGGGAGTCTTGCTGGATTTTCAGAAGAACCCTGGTATCAGTGAAAAGGGTAGAAAAGCATACACGAACATTCCCAATCATGAGAATGAGAAAGCATTTGTCTTCCATGTCTGTTTGCAAGGACTCCTGAATCAGGAATTACAGTTAAGTCCCAAGATGCAGCAAACAGTTTCCAAAATCTCTGTATCCCTCCCTCTAATCCACTCTGACTGATGACTGACCAGGCCTGAAGGAGGAAAATCAGCAGTCAGAGTAAAACATCTTCAGGACTTTCTTGCCAGCTAAATAAGATGTAGCATAGTCATCCTGAACTAACCAAAAAAAAAAAAAAAAAAGAAAATCCCAAATAATAATAATAACTCAATACATCATAAGGGAGATGGTGAGTGGCTATGGCTACTCAGCTGTAAGGAATCCGAACTTTTACTCTTTACAGGTAATTGCAACTTACACAACTGTAGTTTGTTCATCATTCCAACTGTTGACCTCATCTATAGATGTCATAGCTTATTCAACCTGGGAAGAGCAGGAGGAAGAACATGGATCCATGAAAACCTACACAATGGTCCTAGCAATGCCAGTGCTGGATCTAAACAAAGATTCCAATATGTAATTACTTATATATACAGGGGACTCCATAACTGTAACTAGAAAGCTTTTAGAATCTACCCTTTTCTAATATAACATCAAAGAATGCAAGGCCCGTGGAGAGTGTGCCTTAATACTGCCTGGAAATGGTTCATCACGGTAGGTAACAAAAAGGCAAAGGCCAGGGACAGTCACCTGGGAAATGGCTGCTTGACACAGACTGTCATTTTTTTTAGTCCCATTGCTAAGATATGCATAGCCAACAGGTTTGTCTAAAGGACTTGGTTTTGTGAAGATAGTAGCTGAGCTGCCTACACATGTTCAGAGTATGAGAAAATGAAATAAACTTTCTCCATGGTTTTGAAAGTTTACAAAGGACACTGGGAGACTGATGACCAGATTCAAAGACACTCAGAAATTACTTTAGTGATGAAAGAGGGCTTTGTATTAATCTATCAAAAAGAGTTTGCAACTCAGATATGAATCTTTCAGATGTCAGAGCAAAGAAAAGAACATTTATACACACACACACACACACACACACACACACACACACACACACACACACACACACACACACACACACACACTCATACATGACACCAAATGTGCAGGCATGGAAATTCCTGGATTTTGTAAACACAAACTCCTTGGATCAGATTTTCAAGATGCCAAGAAGGAGTGCAAATATACTGGATCTGGTCTTCATGTATATGTATGACCCCCCCCCCCCATTTAATGTTTTCTCTGGTAAGACCAGACTACAAAACAGTCTCCTTTGAAATAAAGATAAAACCCAGAATCCCAGTTAATTCTGGAGTGTTCAGGAATTACTCTAAAATTAACTTCCTACTAGTAAATGATACCCTGGCAACATTTCAAGTCCCCACAAAACCTGAGAACATTGCTGCCTATGTAGTACTATTCATAGAAACCTTATACACCCATGTTAACAGCTGCATAGAGGCTGCTGCATACACCAGGAAAATTACAGAACTAACGCAAAAAACAAGCCACTGTGATGGAATCACATCAATAGACTTTGTAACAGAATGAAGAAAATCATGACAAAGATTAGGAGGACTAGCACCCAGTAGGATATAAGCACTTTCATCAAACTAAAGAAATAACTCAAGGGACAAATAAAGTCCACCAAAGCCAAATTTGAGGTGAATTTGGCCTCCCAGGTCAAGGACAACCACAAGGCATTCTTTAGCTATGTCTGCAACCTCAAAGGCAACACATAATTGTGTGCAGAGCTCATTGTAAATGGAGCCACCTATACTGAGCCAGAAGCTATAGCAAACCTACAGGCCAATAAATTTAGCTCCAACTTTCCCCCTCTTTCCCCCTCAACCTTCCCTCAGGAAATAGCATCAAATATAACATCCCCTGCTATCACTAGGGAACAGGTCCTTAATGCTCTCTCTAAAGCCAAGAACACTGCATCAATGGCCCCAGACAATATTCCAGGATGCCTTCTAAATAACATGAAAATGACCTATCAGGGCCTCTGGAATTGCTGTTTAACTATTTAACTATAGCTTACAAACAGGCTTTATGCCTCATGAATGGAGAACATTAGCTGTCATCCCTCTGCACAAATGTGAGCCATCTACAGACCCTGAAAACTACAGACCCATAAGTCTCGCTAGTCTTATATGTAAAGCCATGGAAAGTATTATCATGGAAATGATCAGCATTGATAGAGTTAACCACCAGACACTGGACCCAACCCAGTTTGGTTTCATCAAGGGCAGATCATGCCTACTCAACCTGGTGGACTTCTTTGAGAAGGTCACCAAAGCAATGGGTGAGGGCAAAATGGT
>NC_056744.1:1369124394-1369136894 GCF_019279795.1 Protopterus annectens | reverse complement strand
GAAGGAAAAATACAGTGCTTAGAATTTCCATACTGAAAAAATATAGGACTTTATCGTTTCTCCATTTAACAGTCAGAAGGCACTGTATTTGAATTAAAAGCAGCTCTCAGTCCTTTATTTAAAAGGAGATGAACTAAATTTACTTTTATAATGGGCTGGGCCTTCATACAGGTTATTATGGTTAAGGCAACCAGTAGAAAAATACAAGCAATATATGAAAAACACTAAAATGTGGCTGAAGTATTTCATTAAATAAAAAGCATGGGAGTTGCATAGTAGTATTAATGGCCTTAAACACGGGTTATTTGTGAAGCAGGTTAATTTCAAAAAACTGAAAAATAAACAAAAATATATACTAAACTGATAAATATTTATAAACCACTGATCTGTGGATATGCTGTGAAGGAATTCTGAACACTATCACTCAACAAAATAAATCCTATATCAGCCATAAAAGACTGTTGTAATCTGCGTCACACTTGTCCTTCCCTTTCAGTTTAAAAATATTGAAATGGCAGGCTAATAAATGTTATCTGCTTCATTTAACTTGTGAATTCTTACTTAATCAAATGCAAGCAATGGTTTATTAAACGCTGGTATTTAAAAAATATATGTTAAATATAGTGAAAAAATACAGTTGTGTAAAATCTTACCATATAACGGTAGATGTCCTTGCCTTCACTGCTGCAATATTCCTAACAAATGTGATTCACTGCCGTGGAAGCCTGATATCTGGCCAGTCAATTAAAGCCTACTGTTGCTTTAAGGTATGCTAAACATCACTCAAACACTCCTTGCATAGGGTAGGGCATAAAGGTGGCATCCAGGCGTACCATCCTCAGAACTGATTGCCCCCCAGTAGGACCACTAGTGTAAGGAAATCCAAGAAGAATATTGCAGCAGTGTAGGCAAGGACATCTGCTGTTATGCTAAGATTTTACACAACTGTACTATGTCCTTACATCCACAGCTGCAGTATTCCTATGAATGGGAGAGTGCCAAAGCTCAAGAGAAAACATGGGAGAAGGAAGGAGCAGAATCACCCTTTAAAAAGGCTTCAAGAATGGTTCCAGCAAAACCAGTCCTAGCTCTAGAAATACCATCCAACTTGTAGTGCTTGGTAAAAGTATGCACAGAAGTCCGGGTAGCAGCTTCAAGAATAGAATTAGTATTTAACCCCTTGAAAAAAGTACCAGAGGAAGCCACAGCTCTAGTGGAATGAGCCTTAACAGAAGGAAGGCTCTTACCATGAAAAGTGTAATAAAAAAATAGGCTTTGAAATCCAAGAAATAGTTTGCTTGGATACAGCTGTTCCTAAAGATGAGAAAAAAAAAATGATTAGATTTTCTAATAGCCTTAGTCTTATCCATATAAACTCTGAATTGTTTATGCATGTCCAAAGTATGCAGCACCCTCTCAGTGTCAGATTACGGAGAGGGGAAAAAAGTAGGCAAATTAATAAACTGATTGTGACAACTCATTAAGCAGCTTAGGCATAAAAGAAAGATTAGCATGCAAGGACACCCTGTCCTCATAAAATATATATAAAAAAAAGAGGACAAGCCATAAGGGCTTGCAACTCAGACACCTGTCTGACAAAAGAACAGTTACAAGGAAGCTGAAGCAGCAGGCTCAAACACAGCCTGTCTCACCCTCTCCAAAACAAAATTAAGATCCCAGCAAGGGCTAATATTAAGGATGCCTTTAAGAAATTTTTAAGCCTCAAATATAGAAGCTAAAGGAGTTAAAGGCAGCCAAGGAGAGATAGCTGATAAGTGGGCCTTAGAAGAATAGGCCAAACCAGCATTGAGCAAGTCACACAAATAAGAGAGAACCAAAGGAACTTCCACAGTAAGTGAGTTAAAGTTGCAAGAGAGACACCAAATACAAAAATGTTCTATTTGGATAAGCAGGATTACCTAGTAGTAGATTTTCTGGCCTCCTGCAGGGCCTTCAGCATGTCCTCAGAAAAAACGTGTCCATGAGAAATCAAAATCCTCTCACCCACAGTGTCAGTTGAAGAGCAGACAGGTTTGGATGGATGAAAGATCCCTTGTCTTGTCTGAGTAGATCCACCCTGTGAGGTAACGTGTGATGATTTCCCTTGGCTAGATGCAGAAGAAGTTGGAACCAGAGCTGTCGTGGCCAAAACAGAGTCAGCAACAAGATTTTGAAAGTGTCCTGTTAAATCTTGAACAAGACTTTTGGAATGAGAAGGAGGGGAGGGAATGCATAACGAAACCTCCTCTTCCAAGAAAATGAAAGGACATCCACCTTCCACACCATCGGACCCAGGACTCTGACACAAAACAAAGGAAGTTGTCTATTCAGAGGGGAGGCAAATAGAGCTACTTGAGAAGTACCCCACTGGTAGACAATTATTAGGGTAGTTTCTCTAAAATGTAGGCACAGGAGAAACAAACACATGTTTAAGCACCTGTAAGGCCTTCCTTCCCCTTATACTGAAGGAACTTAAACCAGCAGCTGCTTTCCCAAACAAAAGTTTATTATCTATAGAAGCATCCATCACCTTAGGCTTAATATCATCAGGTAAAGGTTGAAGCCTAAGCCAAGAATTCCACCTCATCACTGAACCAAAAGCAGCAGCCCTAGAAGAGGCATCTGCTGCATCATAACTAGACTTGATATAATGACAAGCCAGTTGAGAAAAGGTCCATAGCAAAGAAAGCACAGAAGTCTTACCCTCAGAGTCTGGAAGATCAGAAATTAGCTGATAGGCCTGGAAAAGAAGAGCCAACACATACCTAGACATATGGGTCTAATAATTAATAGCCCTAAAAGCTAGGGTAGCAGAAGTGTAAACCATCCTACCCAGTCTTTCCATTGTACTGCCATCCTTGTCAGAAGGCAGCAACTTTGGCGAAAGAAGCAACTGAGATGGTTTGTCAGAAGCTACAGACACCCCAGAAGGTTTAGCAGCCGGGCATTTGTGCAAAAAGTTACAATCCTCAGGCACCCTATAAAACCTATCAGGCTTCTTCGGTGCAGGTGGCAGAGAATCAGGCACTTTACAGGCATTGGAAAAAACATCCAACAATGCAGCCAGAACAGGAGGAATAGCAGCAAGTTTAGGAGACTCCATCTGCAACAACTCATAGTACCTCTTATGGATATCAGAAACCTGAGCACAATCCCACTTAAAAAAAGTCCATCATCCTAGAGATTGTGTCCCCAAAGGAAATTTCTTCAAAAGGAGTTTCAGGACTATTAGATTCCACCTCTTCTGACCCATAGTCCAAAGAAGAAGGAATTTGAGTAGAATAAATCAAGGATTCCTCATCGGAAGCCATCTGTTTCTCAGAAGAATCCTGTTTTCTAGGCCTTTTAAAAGGAGTAGAGGACTAAGGAGAAGCAGGAACAGAACCACCCCGCAGAAGTTTTAATGATATTAAAACATTAAATAACCCCTGAGTAATGGCCTGCCACTCACTCTGTGGATCCCTAGGAGTAGAAAAAGCATATTTAGTTTCTTGTTTCTTCTTCTTTAAGGAAACGTCCACCCTATAAAACTGAGAAGGGTCTTACCCAGGATGGCATTCAATAATGATAGTAAGGACTGATTTCCTAACTATAATCTGTGGAATGCCCCCCTAGGCCCCTCGGAAAAGATTAACTGTGGTTTCCCCTGAACATCAGAAATGGACACCTATAAAGCCTTGTCAGACGTGCTGACAGTTGGATCCTTGCTGGCTTCCAACCTGGTCATGGCAGACGAATATGGCATCACATCTAAGTGAGCCTCTGGGTTCGTAATGACCTCAGGAGAAACACCCAGCAGAGGCTGGACAACACAAGATTCAGTCTTACCTTTTTCACCTTCTTCTTCCCTAATGGTTGATCCTTGGGGCAGGAAGTTCCTTCCACTGTATCTTAAGCAAGAAGCTTAAGTCACTGATTCTCAAGATACAAGGGAAGAAAGACTACTATTAAGGGTTTTCAGGATAATTGCCTGCCAAATTAAACAAGGCGTATGGTCGTTAGAAGCTCCTAGGCAAAAAAGACATATTGCCGCAGTCTTTATGGGGAATCTGTCTCCCACACTAGTATTTACCCTTCCTGGAAGACATTAACCCTAACAGCAAAAAATAAAGCCATGCACAAATAAAACCCCAATGGGGTATTTATCTGCAATGGCTTGGACATCAGCAACAAGAAGTAGGCAGTTACTAGAGAATGAAAATGTGTTCAACTGGTGGAAAACGGACATAGGCAAAAAGACCGATGATCAGAAGAACCGGTCAGACCAGCAGCAAAAAAGTTCTGAAGATGGTATGCCTGAGCATCACCTTTATGTCCCATGCTAAGCGAGGAGTGTTTGCAGGACATTCAGTGTACCTTAAAGCAATAGTAGGCTTTGGCAGACTGGCTGAACGTCAGGCTTCTACAGCAAGGAATCCCATTCATTAGGAATACTGCATCAATGAATATAAGAACATCCTATTTTACACTGACAATGATTCAAATAAACATACTCCACTTCTGTAGAATAACACGTGTGCTATACCTTTAAGAAGCATTTCCAAGATCTGTGTGTGCATATATATGCCAAGCACATGTTTAGTGCCATTATAAAGGTGCAGCCAGAGTGTTAACATCTATATGCATGACAGCTAGAATGCTTATGTTAGTTAGCCTAATTTATGATGTATTTTCTGTTTCATCCTGACTAGGCGAGCTACATGGTGTCAGAACCAGGATGGCAAAGACTGCTCTTCAGAGCCATGAGGTGCAGAGGAAACGGTGAAGACAATTGAGTGAACAAAGAGCAAAAAAAGGACCAGAAACAAGCTAAAGATAATGAAAACATGCACAGTTTATTTATTAAAAGAGAGAAAACACAGTATTACAAGAGCACAAAATGTATTACTAATCAAGCGAATAGCACAGAAATGCTTGTTAAGCAAACGAGAAGCATAAAAACCACATTAATCAAACAAAATGTTTGAAACTAAGTTACTTAATATAATGAGCACCAGAAAAGTACATAAAGGGGTTCAGAATTGTAAACAAGCATGTTTAAAGTAAAACAAGCATGTTTAGAGTTAAAACGAGCACAAGAAAGTATAATGGTCATGAAAAGTGATTAAATGAGCAAAACAAATATAATAAAAGGGCAAACAGGGCACATTAAAAAATTGAATGAGCAAAACAAATATAACAAAAGAGCAAAAAAGGCACATTAAGAGATTCAATGAGCAAAACAAACATAGTAAAAGGAGCAAAAAAGGGAAAATTAATCATAAATATGGCAAGATGACTGCATGTGTTTTGGCATATTACTGTGTTTTGGCATAAATTACTATTTTGCATTGATTGAAGCCTTAAATAGCATAACTAGAGTTATTGGAAGTATCTCAAAGTGTGTAAAAGTGCTTGCAGTGTGTGCCTATTACTGTGCATTTATTCTAAAGAGTTTGTTGTGTGCAAAGTGCAACTATTTCATGAAGTGCAGTCAAGTACAGACATTTTGAAAAGTTTCTAGTGCATGGGTGTGTCTATTCACAGAGTGCTGACATTACAGAGTGTCTCTTGCACTATACAGAGTTATTTGGCAAACTGCAGCCATTCTGGGGAAATTTCAGTGTGCTGTGCACTATTTATTTGCAAACTGCAGTTATTTGAAGTGTTCGTCACTCTGAGCTTCTTTTGCCCGGTTCATTTGCAAACTGCAATTGCCAGTTTATTTGCAAAGTGCAATAACTTCGAAACAGTTTACTCGCAAATTGCCATTACTTTGAGTTTATTTGCAAAGTGCCATTACTTTGAGATAGTTTATTTGCAAAGTACAGTTACTTCAAAATGTTTCTTGCCCTCAGCTTCTATTGCTGAGTTTATTCGCACTGTGCAGTTGTTCAAAATGTTTCTTAAAATGATGACAAATTACTTTTGCATTCAATTAATTTCAAGATAAATATAGCAAAGTAATTTCAAGACAAATGACTTTTACTGTAAAGTGAGTTCAAGAGTATTACAGTCTCCCCGATGACTTATTTCGCAAAGTTCAGTTATACACAGTTTCGTTGTGTTATTGGGCATAGCTACAAGTACTGGCATAAATTTCAGGCACATGTATATGTGTATGTATAAGTTTGTGTCTTCGTGCATATTTGCAAAGGTCTTCACCGAGATATGTTAATATGGCAGATGGATTTCGCAAGCCACAACCACTTGTGTTTGATCAGAACATTGAAGAGAATAGGAGAATATTTGAGCAAGAGTATGATATATTTATACATGCAGCTTATTCTGATAAAGATGCACATGCCAGGCCATTCATTTTGCTAAACCTAGAAGGGTCAGACGCCATAGAAAGGGAGCGTTCATTTGTATATGCACCTTCAATGTATGAAGGTGAAGGAGAAACTCATCATATTGTGCAGGCTGAATCACAGGAAGACCCCAAGTGTTTGAAGTGCAAATTCAGAGAAATGTGTGACCACCAGACTAATGTTGCATTAGAGGCACATTTGTTTTACACAAGAGAGCAAAAGCAAAGAGAAACTTTTGCAGCTCATATTACTGACCTGAGAAACAAAGCTAAAACACGTAAGTTTGGTGATTTAAAAGATGAGTTAATAAAGGACAGACTTGTGTGTGGTATTAATAGTGCTGCTGTGAGAAAGATTTTGTTTTGTGACAGTTATTTAATGGTGAGCAAATCCATTGAGATTTGTGAGATTCATGAAGTTACAGAAAGGCACACAAGTATGCTTGCTAGTGATAAGAGCATGGTTTCAGTAGGCTCCAGTGCTAATGTAGACAGCATGCAACATGTGACTGGCAAAAGCAGGCCTAACCACATGGCAGCAGCAGTCCCTGCAGGAGTTCCAAGTAAACCCTGTAGTCTTCTAGCAAATTCCAAGACCAGTCCAGTCAGAGCATGCCCAGTGCAGAACAGACGTTACTCAGTACAGTATAAAAGTGAATCAGCAAAACTCAAATCAAGCTTTATTGTTAATTGTTGCAATTGTGGTGCCAAGAAATGGAACCATTTTCAAAGATTTTGCAAACCTGGTAGACCTCATACAGTTATGAAGAAAAAGCAAGTAGATCATATAAACCTGCAATAGTCCACTTTCCATGTAGATGGTGTGTCAGTAATTAGTGCAAAGATTAATGCAGTGAATTTATTGACAAGAAATGAAGCGTTTTGTGCTGTCTGGATCAATGGTAAATCCACAGAGCTTAAAGTAGACACTGGTTGAAAATGTAATGTTATGTCTGCAGATACTTTTGCAAAAGTCAGAGCTGGTGAATGACTAAATGTGACTGGTTGTGCGAAACTTGTTGCTTATGGAAGTGAAGAAAGTCAAACCAAAGGCTCAGTAGTAGTTTCATGTTATGTAGCCAAGAACTGTTATAGCCTACTATTTTATTTGGCAGTCTAAGAATGAATCTGCTTTCTTTTACCAAAAAAGTTCATCAAATAAGCACATGGCTCAGTTCCAGCTTCACTAAGACTATTTTTTCAGAGTATGCTGATGTTTTCGATGACAAGTTGGGCAAACTTCCAGTTGTGTATTCTATGAAACTAGATCCAGAGATCAGTCCAGTGTTCAGACCACCAAGAAGAGTTCCAATAGCTATGCAGCATAAAGTCAAAGCTCAGCTGGACAAAAAGGTGCAGTAAGGTGTAATTTGTCCAGTTACAGAACCTACCAAATGGGTGTCGTCCATGGTAGCAGCTCAAAAAAAACGCTCAGATGAAATCAGAATATGCACTGACCCAAGAGATTTGAACGAAGCACTGAAGAGACTGCATCGTCCTATGCATACAGTTGAAGAAGTCACAGCCCTGATACCAAATGCCACTGTTTTTTCTGTCTTAGATGCAAAGAGTTCATTTTGGCAAGTGATGCTTGATCTCAAATCTTCACTACTAACTACATTCAGTACCCCATTTGGAAGATATAGATTTCTCAGGATGCCATTTGGAATAAATTCTGAAAGTGAAGTCTTTCAGTGTGCAATGGAGCAAATTTTTTTTCAGGTTATCCTTGTGCCATAATATAAGAAGATTTATTGGTCGGAGGCAATGGTGAGGCAGAATGACAGAAATCTTAAGAGAGTTCTAGACAGAACACGTGAAGTGAACTTAAAGATCAATCCTAATCCTCTGAAAGGCAAATTCAGACTACTAGAAGTTACATATGTAGATAATTTATTTACAAGTACTGGCTTGAGACCAGACCCGTCCAAGCAAGCAGCCATTCTTGAAATGCCAGCACAGGCTAATGTGTAAGCTCTACAACATTTTCTTGGTATGGCCAACTATTTAGGCAAGTTTATACCAGACTTCCGTGAAAAGACAGCATCTTTGAGAGAGCTCACACATAAACATAGGTTCATAGGTTTATATGTATGCACTAGGCTAATGACCCTGGAGCCTTTACAAGCCAAACCCATAGGATTACCCTGGCATAGTGCCACCCAACCTCAGTTCCTAGTGCCACTGTTGAGTAGAGCCAGTGGAGTGATCCCCGGGGTAAATTTTCTATTTCCCATCCACTCATCAAGATTTCTCTTGAAGAGGGCCAGTGAGGTGCTCTACTCAACATGTATGGGAAGTCTATTCCATAGCATGGGCAGTCTCTGGGTTATGAATCTGTCCCTCCAGCATGTTCTGTTGAATGTGGTAATGAGGATGAGGTCTCTGGAGTGTGTGGTGTGGAGGGATTGGGATTTCTTTAGATGTAGCATTTCTAACAGAGCTGGGTCAGACATGGCTTTGTAAGTCAAGTAGAGATTGCCTCTGAGTAGGCCATATGAGACAGAGAATAGTTGGAGTTTTTTGTGTCTGTCCATATAGGACAAGTGTTTAAGGTCTAGGATCTTCTTTGTGAGGTACTTTTGCAGCCTCTCCAGTTGCTGCAGATGTCTAGTGAGGTATATGCCAAATGGGGCATTGTACTCAATGATTGGCCTAATGAGGGAAGAGTAGAGGGAGACAATGACCTCTTTCTTCCTGGATGCAAAACCCTTAGTAATGAGATGTGCCACATAGAAGGACTTTCTGACCACAGTGGCAATGTGGTGGTCAAAACAGAGGTTGCTGTCAACCTGTGTTCCCAGATCTCTTATAACACCTTCTGTGTTTAGTGGACTACCACCAATGTGGTAATTCAAGGGAACCGGGTTTTTCCCAAGGGAGATGATGACACATTTTTTGGCACTGAGCTTAAGGCCATGGTTCTGACACCAGTCATTGGTCTCATTGAGGCCTTTCTGTAGGATGTCAACATCACTTGGGGAGCTAATAATAGCTCCCAACTTGCAATTGTCTGCGAACTTTGTCACCCAGAGTCCCTTCGTGTTGGCCTGGACTTCAGAGAAGTAGATACCAAACAGTAGAGGACCCAGGACCGACCCCTGTGGGACTCCACTCATGACTGGTCAGCAGTCTGACTTGGAGTCAGCTACTTTCACACTGTGGGTTCTATCTGTGAGCCAGTTTGCAACCCACCTAGTGATATAGGGGTTGATGCCCAGCTTAGTGAGTTTTTCTATGATTCCTGAGTGGGGAAAGGTATCAAACGCCTAGGCCAGATCAAGGTAGGCTGTACGAACCACCTTGTCTTCATCCACAGCTCTGGTGACTGACTCAAAGAAGTTGACCAAGTTGAGCAGGCATGATCTACCCTTCACAAAACCAAACTGTGTAGGATCCAGAGTTTGGATATTCCTTACATCCTTGTTTATTAGGTCCATGATGATGCGTTCCACCATAGCTTTACATACCAGACTCATCAGGCTAATGGGACGATAGTTCCTGGGGTCTGTAGTCACTCCTCCTTTGTGAAGAGGGATGACTGTAGCAGTGTGCCATTCGGTAGGGACAAAACCTGAGATGACGCTGTGATTGAACAGGGCACACAGGTGAGGTGCCAGTTCACACTGTAGTTCATGTAGAACACAGCCAGGGATATTGTCAGGTCCCATAGAGGCTGTATTCTTGGCCTTGGACAGTGCTGTTTTAGCCTATGCAGCAGTAATACTGGGTGCCTAGCAATCTACTGGTACTGTGATTGGTCCTTTGGGAGGAGGAGAGGGGTAAAGTTAGCACTGAATCTGTTGGCAAGTATTTTGGCAATATCTGTTGGCTCGGTATAGGAGGTACCATTGTGCAGTAGCTCACAGCAAATCGAGGTACTGCTGTGGAGATTCTTTACATAACTATAGAAGGCCTTGTGGTTTCTTTACTATCTGCTGCAATTCTGTTTTCATAGCTACCTTTAGATGATTTGATGAGGGATATCAACCTTTTGTTGAGGCTGATAAGGGAGTTTTTCCAGTCTAGGGACTTCACTATATTCCGCATCAGTTTCCTCCTTTTGCTGTAGAGTTTGTTTATGGCAGGGGACCACCAGATTGACTTGCTTTTTTTGAGGAGAGCGTATTGGTTCTATTTGGTATGGTGAGATCCATGCATTTGTGTACGTGTTCGTACAGTGCATTGGTGTATTATTCGGTGGTCATGCAACTATTCTCCATTTGCATGGGTACTGTGAAGTTAGCCAGCTCTGCTTTTAGAAGCCCAAAGTTAGCTTTGGAGAAGTTTGTCATGGTGGTTACCTTTGTGGGGGGTGGGGTGGGGGGTGGGAGGGATGTGGATTTTCAAGGTGATTAGTTTGTGGTCAGATCTAACCAGGGAGGAGTTGACTATTGGTGTAGAGCAAAGGTCGGCCATGTTAGTAATGACCAGGTCAAGGATGCTGCTGCCTCTAGTGGGGGTAAGAACGAGCTGGTCCAGGGCATTAGAATTAATGAATTCCAGAAAGCGTTGGGCAAGTGTATTAGTACATGAGTCATTTTCCCAGTTAATGAAGGGGTAGTTGAAGTCGACCAGTATGAGAGTGTTAGATTGGACTCTAATATTCTCCAGGGTGCTTAGGAACGTGGAGTGTGAGTCTTGGGACATGGTTGGGGACCTATAGCAGGCTACAACCTGAATTGCTGACTTACCCAATATTAGCTGCACCTGAAGTATCTCAGATGCGTTATGTTGGGCTACCAGTCTGGAGGTGTGCACATCCCTTATAAATATGGAAACACCACTGCCTTTGGAGCTACAGTCCAAGTTCTGGGGCCGAAAAGTGTGGAATGAGTTATAGCCTGGTAGTGCAGGGTTGCTTTCTGCTGCCTTGAACAAGGTCTCTGTTACAGCACAAATGTTGATGTTCTCCATTTTAAGGAGTGCTTTGAGCAAGTGTATTTTGAAATTTAGACTTCTAGCATTGAGCAGCATGACTCTCAGATGGCATTTGTTTGTAGCTGTTATGGTGGTAATTTGGTCTTTGGAATTCCGCCTAAAAAAGGCACTATAGGGGTCAGTATTCAGAAGCCCAGGGGTGACAGATGCAGGCCATCTCTGGCAAAGCATTGAGGTCTATCAGTCATGTCACCCCAGGCAGACAGATACTGGATCCCCTTAGAATGACACCAGAAACTTAGCCAGTTGTTGAAATCAATCATTTTCTGCTTGTACTGTGGTATCATTCTGGGTGATGGTAGGATGCTACTCAGGGCTAGGGTCATACCTGCCTGGGGTACATAATCCGAGAGCTCCTCCATGTCTCTTTTCATGTAGTCCAGGGAGGCATGTCTCAGGTCATTCAAACCCACATGTACAATGACAGGGTCATATTTCTACCTGTTGTTGAGGGACCTGAGTGCATGCTTTATGTGGCGGATCCTGGCACCTGACAGGCAGCTGACTGTTACTTTCTCCTTATTCAACCTAGTGAATGGGATATCAGTGTGCCTCACTACTGAGTCACCTATGACTAGTGTGTTGGGCATGCTGTTTTGTCTTAGGGGCTTTGGTTGAGTGGCACATTGTTTAGGTGTGTTATGTGTCTCGTGATTAGTGATGTGTTGTGGTGGTTGAGTGCATTTCTGCCTTGGAGGTCTCTGCTGTTTGGGTAGATTTTTATTGAGACCGTCCATGAAGGTGGCTGTGTGGTTTGTGTTTTTATGTGATGGCACTGCTGGTGTGTGCTCTGAAGGGTATGTGTTCCATGTGGTGTGGTGCAAGTGCTGACCTTTTCCTCTTGACTAGCTATTCTGATCTTGGCTGGAGAGTGTGTGGCTTACAATTTGGATACACAAGTGCATTTCCCACAAGTTTGAGTGCTGGAAGGCAAGAGGAGAGGGTTGTCATGTTACATGGTCATGGTTAGAACAGCACCAGAATGTGTTTGAAGTTCAAGCAGAAAACTGCTGCCCCACTAACATTAAGATACTATGATATCAACAAACCAGTAACTCTTTCCTGCGATGCTTCAAAATTTAGTTTAGGTGCAGTTATTCTTTAAGAGGGCAGGCTGGTTGCCTACACATCTAGAACACTTACCAGACTGAAATGCAGTTCTTTTGGCAATAGTGTTTGCATGTTCCAAGTTTCATGATTATATCTATGGTCGAGATATCCAGATTGAAACTGATTATCAACCTTTGGTTACTATTTTAAAGAAGCCTAT
>NC_056744.1:1369011894-1369119394 GCF_019279795.1 Protopterus annectens | reverse complement strand
CGTCTGTGATTTCCAGGTCACTACACTTTTCCAGTATTGTTGTGGACCCTTTTGGAGGTGGGGGGGTGAGGTTTGCACTGAATCTATCTGCCAGGATGTTGGCAATATCAGTAGGTTCAGTATATTTTGTGCTTTTTTGCACTAGCTCAGAGCATATTTGCAAGTTGTCACTTAGATTTTTGACATAGCTAAAGAAGGCTTTGAGGTTATCTTTCAAATCCTTGGTTATTTTTCTTTCAAAGTTAGCCTTGGATGATTTTTATGAGAGACCTTAGTTTCTTACTGATACTTTCCTTCTTGGGATTTGTTTTTTTTTTCTGAACTAGTTTCCCCCTTTTACTGTATAACCTGTTTATGGCAAGGGTCCACCAGACTGGTTTCCTTCTCTTAGGGGAGTGAGTCTTGGGTTTGCTAGGGATGGCATGTTCCATGGATCCTTGTAGGTGCTCATAGAGTGCATTTGCAAAGGATTCTGCAATCTTGGGCAGCATTATCCATTAGCATGGGGGCTGTGAAACTTACCACCTCTGTCTTACATAAGGTGAAGTTTGCTTTAGCAAAGTTTTTCACTGCGGTTTCCTTGGCTGGGGGTAATGGTGGGGTGTGGACATCCAGAGTGACTAGTTTATGGTCTGATCCAACCAGTGACAGGTTGACCTCCGGTGCGGAACACCTGTCGCCCATGTTGGTGATGACCAGGTCCAATATGTTTTTACCTCTGGTAGGGGAGTTTATCAGCTGATCCAGGGCGTTTGAGATGATAAATTCCAGGAATTGCTGAGCCTGAGAGTTTGTACTCAAGTAGTTTTCCCAGTTAATGGCAGGGTAATTGAAATCACCCAATATCAGGGTGTTCTGTAGGACCTTCATGTTTTCCAGTGTCTCCAGAAAGGCAGAGTTGTGGTCCTGGGTCATAGCGGGTAATCTGTAGCAGGCCACAATTTGCATTGCAGATTTGCCTGATGTTAGTTGCGCATGGATGATCTCAGAGGTATCATGCTGTGCCACTAACCTGGAGATGTAGGTATCCATGATGAATATGGATACACCCCCTCCTTTTGTGTTTTGGTCTGTGTTCTGTGGCCGAAATATGTGTGAGTTGTAGTCCGATAATGCTGGAGTGCTCTCTGGAGTCTTGAACTAGGTTTCAGTTACTGCACAGATGTCGACGTTCTCCATTCTGAGGAGTGCTTCGAGCACGTGCATTTCGAGATTTAAACCCCTGGTGTTGAGTAGCATAACCCTCATTTTTTATTTGTGCTGTTTATGGAGGTGGGTTTGACTTTTGAGCCTTGCCTAAAAAAGGCACTATGGGGCAGCAAGAGCCTTGGTCAGTATTCGAAAGCCTAGGGGTGACAGGTGCAAGCCATCTCTTGCGAAGCAACGTGGCTTGTCCAGCATGTCGTCCCAGGCTGACAGACACTGGATCCCTTTGAATGACACCAGAAACTTAGCCAATTGTTAAAAATTATCATTTTTTCTTTATACTGAGGTAGCATTCTTGGTGAGGACAGGATGCTACTCAGGGTCAGGTTCATACCCACGAGGGCTACATGATCAGAGAGCTCTTCCATGTCTCTTTTCATGTAGTCCAGGGAGGTACATCTCAGGTCATTCACACCAACATGAACAATGATAGAGTCATATTTGTACTTGTTCTGGAGTGACCTGAGTGCTTGTGTTATATGGCGGATTCTGGCTCCCGACAGGCAGCTAACAGTAACCTTCTCCTTTTCCAGCCTAGTGAGTGGGACGTCAGTTTGCCTGACTATAGAGTCACCTATTACTAGTGTGTTAGATATGTTATTTTGCCTTAACGGCTGTGATTGTGCAGCACATTGATTTTGTGTTTTATGTGTTGTCTGGTTTGTGACAGGGGGTGCAGGTTTTTTGGGTGTCTGCTTTGGAGCTCTCTGATGCTTTTGCAGGTCTGGACAGTGATCTCGAAGTTGGTGCACGTACAATCAGCAGGGGGTGTGAGAGGGCATTTGATCTGTTGGGATTGATATTTAGATGTTCAGTATTTGTGTACTTTGATATTTCAAAGTACATCCCTATACATACATATATATATATATATATATATATATATATACATATATATATATATATATATACGCACACACACACACACAAACACACACACACACATATACACACAAACACACACACACACACACACATATTTATATATATATATATTTATATTTATATATATATATATATATATATATATATATATATATATAGATAGATTCACTTTATAATCTCAAAATACTGAAATATCAAATTTCAATCAAATTTCAATTCCGCGGTGGTGCAGCGGTAGCGTTGTTGTCTCACAGCAAGAGGTTCTCCCATTCGATTCTCAGCTGGAGCGCCTTCTGTGTGGAGTCTGCATGTCCTCCCCGCGGTCAAGTAGCGTTGAAAAGACATGCATGAATGGGCGTGCCTGAAGGTTGGGCATCGAGCTGGCACCGTGAAAATCTACTGCCAATCATTAGCAGACCGGAGTTCCACTGTGGCGACACCTAACCAGAAAAAGCCAAAGGAGCAAGTATCTCGAGACTATAAAGCCGAAACAACTTTTAGCAAAGAAGCCAGATGAAAACAAGTAATGTGGTAGATACTCTGGTGGGGAGCTTTTCTCATCTGCCACTTATATTCACTAGATCCTGCTCACCAAAGGGAAAGATGCTTTAGAATTATACCATTTACACAGATCCTTGGTCTCAGTGACCTCAGCGAAGTCATTTTGTTAATCAAATTTTAAATTCTGAAATTTGAATGACTTCAGGGATGGTGCAAGGTTAAAATTAATGAGGAGACAAAGGCTCACTATAAGGCACAATTTTTAAATATTATTGTAATCCACTTAAATTAGTGACAAAAAATCAGATTTTACATCAACATGCATTTTCAAACAATAAGATAGTAAGAAGTATGAAACTCTAATGTTTGGCATCACTAACTGACTGTAATCATACTTGATTTAGCAGAAAATAGAAAATTTTAGGAAGGTCAGGGAAAAAATATGAGGGAAAGATCAATGTATGCTTGAACAAACTAGGCCTGACAAATCTTATGCAATAACCATGCTGATGTTGATAAAAGTGCTTGTAAGGTATTTAACGTAACAGCAACAATATCTCTAACTAGAATTCATGGTACTTTAAATCAATGACATTAATGTTACTGCATCTGTGAGTTATTTGGAAATGAGTATCCACTTTAAAACTAGAAATGAGCATCTTTACATTATTATATCCTCCAACAGGATAATATGTAGGACTTAGATGGTCAGTGTAGCTTCAGCATTTCACAGTCTTCTGAAGTCATAGGCATAAAAGCATAACATTACTAAAAGGATACATGTCCTACATGGACCTTCTCAAACCACTGTCACTATAAACAGTATCCTACAATCTGCTCAGAGTTGACCTGTGTCTGCATAGAAGGCATCCTCTGATCCAATAATGATGGACCTGCTGCACATCAGCAAGTCAGATGGCATCAGAAATACTGAGTCCAGGTTTATAACCCTCTTCTGCAACATTCACGGAAGAGTTTGAAGGGATGGGTATATTTCACAGAGGATACCATTGCTTTCAAACAGATTGGCCATCCATGTAAAACAAAACTCAACCCTGTCCATATTCTAGTGCAACTTGGCACTGTGGTTGGGTAATAGACAATTTACCCCAGACTGCCCATATACTACTAAAGGACAGAGGCATCTCTTAAATGCTTTACTTCATTTATGGATCTCCTCGAAATATTTATATCATGATCCCAGTTAGACTCATGAGGGATAAGATATAATTATCAGCAATGAGATGGGTAAGGCCAATCTAACATCAAACAGGAAAGGGTAATTGAACACCAAAAGGGAAACTAGCTAGGCTTAAAATGGCCTGTAAGTGCAGCTAGCCTATTACTTTTTTATGTGCCTATAATCCTATAAAGAAGACCGTATACAGAACAACCAAGCTAAAGAGTAAGAAAATGTCTAAAAATATTGTCTCTCTTTTTTTCCAAATCCCTTGTTTCTTGAAAAAGTCATTGCTGAATAACAGAGTTAAAACTATAGAAAAGAAACAGAAGTTATTTATTTTTTTAATATAACATAAAAGAACAAAGATAGTTGAATAACTGTGAAATAATGTGAGGGACTACACAAGTACAAATATCTGGTGCTGATGCAGGACGTGAAGCATCGAGACTACAAAACTAAAGACAGTTCATGAACAGTGTTGCTTATATATGGCTTTTCATGCTCAGTCAAGGATACAAAGAATGCTACTGTAAAACTAGTATAACTTGATAGGGGCAGGAAGACTGCTTATGAAATCTGTGGCTGGAATACAAAAGGAAGGGGAAGATAACCCAAATGTTATAATTTACAGTTAGAGTGACTTTCCCTAAATAATAACAATTCTGTGCTAGTGGAAATAGTGATAATTTATCTAGATTAAGTTTAAAAGTAGAAAGAACAACAAAGTTAACTGTCTGCAGAACAAAACAGATATCAGATAGTGGGTGGGTTGAATACAGCAGTTATGGGTAGTGAGTAACATTTTTGTTTCACATCAAGAGGTTCTCCAGTTCAGTTCTTGGTTATGGTATTTTCTGTGTGGAGTCTGCATGCCTTCTTGTGTTTGCATGCATTTTCTCTGAGCACTCTTGTTTTCATCTCATGTCAAAAAGACATGAAGGGAGGCAGAATAGCATTTCTAAATAGTCCATAGGTTTGTTCACACGTGCACACGTGGCTGTGAGGTGGAACAAAAACTTGGCAATTCACTTCTGTTCTCTACTCACACAGTAAATTCTGAGGATGGTAGCAGCTGTTCACAGACTCAGTGCAAGAATTGATGCGACTTGTATGCCTGGATGGATAGTTACTTACTATAGCACTTGATCTACAGGTAGCAACACTGTAACAGTAAATCTTAACAGCTGTGTTTTATCTTGCATTTGCTGTGTCTCATTTGGCCTGTAATTTCCAAAGTCATGAACTGTCCCTCTGGAGACCAATGTATTGCCCCCTTTTATTTTCTATACTGGTGCACATTCTGTTCAGGGATAATGGACATAACAGACAAATGGCCATAGTTATGTGCAATTAATTAAATGTATGGAACTTCTAAAGAGAAATAGTCTGAGTAAAGTACAATTCCATAAGTCCTACTTACCTGAAACAGTAGTTGTTCATAGAACACACTGCCTTATTTACATATGGGTAGGCCCTGATATCCTCTGTCTGGCAGTCTATAAAAACTTGGAGCACCTCCCACTGCCTGTCTGTGGATTTGAAGGACCAATTACTTGACAAAACCAGGACTGCCCATCAAACCCACAGACAGGACCCTTTCAGTTTTGTAGGGTCCAGCAGAAAGAGCAGATGAAAACATAAGGTTTACAAACACCTACTGTTCCAAACCAAAAGACACACACACACACACACACACACACACACACACACACACACACACACACACACACACACACACACACACACACACACACACACACCAAATAAGGCTACAGACCAAAACTCAATGGCAAATCTAACAGTAATCTATATACATCAAGCAAAAGAGAAATGGTGGGAGAATACTGCCAGTAAGGCAGTGTGTTCTGTGAATATTAGGTGTTACAGGTAAGTAGGACTTATGCAATTGTAGTGACAAACACACTGCCTTACTGGCATATGGGTAGATTCCCAAAGCCTAGCCAACCTGGGAGGAAGAAGGATAAGAGTCCAGAGTCTATGAACCCCTGGAGAACAGTCTTCATGAAGCCTGCTCTGAATTCAGAAAAAGCATCCAGCTTGTAGTACTTCATAAAGGTATGGACAGAGGACCAAGTTGCTGCCTGTAGAATACATCTACAGTCCACTCCTTTTCAATACACCACTAAAGTAGAAAAGGCCTTGGTGGAATGTGCCTTTACCTTGCCTGAATTTGCCTTGCCATGTTGGGTGTAACAAAAAATCAATAACGGAGGACAATGTGCAATGGTTTGCTTAGCGACAGGTTGACCTTTCTTTACCCCTGGGAAAGAAATGAAAAGCCTTTCTGCCTTATGCACATCCAAATTATGGAGTATCCTTTCACCCTTACTCATAAGTTCTGGCAAAAGGCCATTCACTACTGATGTGCACCAGGACTCAGTGCTGGAACCACTCCTTTTCAGAATATACTACTCTGAAGTCAAGGCCAATGTAGAAGGCTTCTGGATGACAATGTTTGCTGACAAAGTACAGTTGTGTACACTTACCATAAATGTAGATGTTCGAGTGTATTCACTGTTGCAGTCATCTCATTTGGGTTATCTGCTTGCAGTCGCCCTCAGTCGGCCTGATTATCAAAGTCTTGGGTCCTGCATCGGTTGGTGTCTCATCTTCCATGACATCAGATTGTCAGGGGTATAAAGCATGCAGCCGATGCCATTACATCAGTTTTTCTTGCCCCAGATATCAGGTGCCTCCATAATGGGAAGTAATTGTATGCAAGGTTACGCCTCCAACAAAAAAGCAAATACACCAAAAAGCTTTAAGCATAGTTAAGCAAGAATAGAGGTATAGTCAATAGAAGTCAGGGGGCTGGAGAGAGGGTAACCAGGACTGCAACAGTGAATACACTCGAACATCTACATTTAAGGTAAGTGTACACAACTGTACTATGTTCTTCATGTTTCACTGTTGCAGTCATCACATTTGGGTAGATTCACAAAGCTAAGGATGAGAGGAGGTAATTATATAGCATTAGGACCAGCTATAAGGCCCCTGCAAGACTGCAGTGTCAAAGCCAGCTCTGGATTTAGAAAAAAATGGCAAGTGTTAATGCTTGGTGAAGGTATGTACAGAACTCCAGGTAGCAGCTTCTAGGATGTTCCTGGTAGGGACACCTCTGAGAAAGGCTGTAGAGGTAGATGCAGTCCTGGTTGAATGTGGTCTTATCTCCTGTGTGGTAGGTTTTCCATGGTGCTTATAGCAGAAATGAATGCAATGGCCTATCCACTTAGAAATGGTTTACTCTGATATGGCCTTCCCCTCTGCCCCTAGGGTTGCCACCTTTTCAAATGGCCAAAGTGGGACATTTTCAGGACACACATCAGATTTTACAGGCCGACACATACCCATGGTCAGTAAAAAGGATAGAACTTAACTTTTTTTCCTAAATAAAAGCTTATTCTTGTAGCAGTTTAGTTGCTTATTCTGTTTCTTGTAACATTTAGGTATTTTAGATACAGAAATAACTATTTTGTGCAACTATTACATAAAATATGGGACATAATTATGTCCTACAATCTCAGGACATTTGCCATTTTTAATATTTTTTGTCAGGACACAACTGCCCAAAGAGGGACTGTCCCTCACAAAGTGAGACAGGTGGTAACCCTATCTGCCCCTGCAGCAAATGCAGCCAGCAGCTGTTTGGATTTCCTGAGAGACTTGGTCCTGTCCAAGTAAAATCTAAGTTGTCTGTGCACGCTCAAGGAGTGCAGTATTCGTTCTCTTTTGTTCTGTGGATTAGAGAAGAAGTTTGGCAAATGAATGGACTGATTAAGGGCCACACTGGATACTACCTTGGGCATGAAGGAGGGATTGGTCCTGAGGGACACCCTGTCCACATGAAAGATGTTGAAAGGCTCCACTGCCATGAGGTCCAGTAATTCAGACACCCTTCTTGCTGAAGTGATGGCTAGAAGGAAGGTTGTTTTCCAAGAAATGAATTTTAACTCTGCATTTGCAGCTGGCTCAAAAGTAGGTAGAGTGAGCTTTTTCAAAACAAAGTTAAGGTCCCAGGCTGGAGTAGGGGCTCTCCTGGGCGATCTTATGTTTTTGGCCCCTCTGAAGAAAGGAGGGGTGGTTCTGTGTTGTAATGAGCTGAAATGGTTGAGGCATGAATTTTGATGAAGGAAAAGGAAAGGCCCTTGTGAAGCATCTCAGTTAAGTATTGAAGAATATGGGGTAACTTGGGTGCTGCTGTGCCCATCCCCTGAGTTTGGCTCCAGGAACAGAATCTTTTCCATTTTTCAGCATAGGATTTTCTAGTACTAGGCCTCCTTGCCTCCAGAATGACATATATCACTTGCTTACTGAGGGATGGTAATGGAGAGATCAGGTAATTAGCCAGGCTGCCAGGTTCAGGGTTTGAAGCTGTGAGTGCAGAATCTGCCCCTCCTGCTGGGACAGCAGGGCAGGGGTCTGAGGCAGGTGCCACGGAGGCAGCAGTGACACGCTGGACAAGAGGGGGTACCAGTGTTGGTGTGGCCAGTCTAGTGCAATCAGTATTGTCCTTGGTTTGTCCTGTTTGATCTTTAGTAGTACCTTGGAGAGGAGAGGCAGAGGGGGAAAGGCATAAACTGATAGGTTTTTCAAGATGAAGGACAGGGCATCCACTTTCCAATCTTGTTTGTGAGGAGTCTTTGTGCAGAATTTATCCAATTGGTGGTTCTGGGGGGAGGCAAACAGGTCTATCTCTGGGCTCCCCCATTTGTTTCTCAGCATGTTGAATATCTTTGGTTCCAGTTTCCACTTGTATGGGTCCATGAGATTTCTGCTAAGGTCACCTGCCAGTGTATTTAGCTTTCCTGGTAGGAATTGAGCCTGCAGGTGCACTTGTTAGCTCAAGGCTGTGCTCCACAGAGCCATGGCTAGTCTGCAGAGAGGGTATGAGTGGGTTCCCCCCCTGCTTGTTTATGTTCCACATATGAGTGGTGTTATCCGTCTTTACCAATAATTGTCCTGGAAGACTGTGGTCCTTGAAGGCTGTAAGAGCATTCTGTACAGCTAACATTTCTTTTTGATTGATATGTAGGTGCATTTGATTTGGGATCCATTTGCCCTGAGTGCACTTCCATGCCAAGTGAGCCCCCCTGCATAGTCTGATGCATCTGTTGTTAGGGTTTGGGCAGCAGGGGGTAGAGTGAATGGCAGTCCCTTGTTTTGGTGGCAGGCCTCTGCCCACCAAAGGAACTCTATTTGTAGACAAGGTATGATAGGAATCATTGATTCTTGATCCTGAGAATGTTGACACTATATGGTTTTTAGATTGTAGTTTCCTCATATGCAGTCTTGCATATGGAATTAGTAGAATGCAAGAGACCATGAACCCCAAGGCTTGAAGTATTTTCCTTGAAGATAGCTGGGTCTTTGTGGCCAGTAGTTTGAAGTAGACTGTCAAATAAACTTGTTTCTCTGGCATGAGGTAAGCCATCTGGGAAGTTGTATTCAAGCTTGCTCCCAGGAATACAATTTGTTGGCAGGGTACAAGATGTGATTTATTTTTGTTTATGGTGTACCCCAGAGACATTAGCAATTTCTTTACAAATGCCAGATGATGTAACAGTATGTCCTGGCTTTCTGCCTGAATTAGACAATCGTCCAAGTATGGGTATATTTGAATATTTCTTTGCCTGCAAAAAGCAATGACTGGAGCTAGGCACTTGATGAATACCCTGGGTGCAGTAGATAAGCCAAAGGGCAGTTCAGAGAATTGATAGTGCATGTAGCCTGCTCTGAAGCATAGGTATCTTCTGCAAGATTCCCTTATTGGGATGTGCAGGTAGGCTTCCTTTAAATCCAGTGTTGCCAGCCAGGCATCTTTGCCTAGCATGGGAAGCAGCTGATGAAGAGTTAGCATCTTGAATTTTGGGATTACCAAAAATGTGTTTAGGGTAGACAGGTCCAGGATAAGATGCCAAGAATTGTCTTTTCTGGGTACCAGGAAAAGTCTTGAGTAGAAACCTTTCCCCCATTCTTCTTCTGAGACAGGTTGAATAGTCCTGATGCTTAAAAGAGAGAGAATTTGATTTTGAGCCTATGTCCACTGATTTGGGGGTAGGTCTGGCCAACCGTTTGGGGTTGGTAAGTAGTGGAAGTGAAATCTGTATCCTTGGGAAACTATATTTAAAACCCATTTGTCCTGGGTAATGAGTTCCCAATTTTCTGCATGCAGGGCAATCTTTCCCCTAAAGGGACAGTCAGTTGAGCAGGGCTTGGAAGATTTAAGGTTATGTCATTGAGACAGTTTACCATAGGGGGAGTCTTACTACTCCCTGCTTTGGAAGTGGGACCCCCCCACTGCTTAGGCCTGTGAGTACCTTGGGACTGAAGCCTGGTTGTTCTGCTGGTTCTGGTTTTGGACTGAGAAGGCCTGGAAGAGGCAGGAAAGGACCAATTCTTAGAGGGCCAATGCCTACTAAATCTAGGAGGCTGTACTTGCAGGAAATCTTTAACAGTTTACATAGATTTAGCTTCTTCCTCCATCTTTTTAAGTACTTCTTCTGCTCTGTTGCCAAACAGGCGCTCTTGGTTTAAGGGAGCATCCAGTAATTTAGCTTTACCATGATCTGGCAAAGATTGCTCCTTAAGCCAAGCATGCCTTCTAAGCACAGACCCAGTGACAGCATCCCTGCAAGATGCCTCTAATGAATCAAAACCACATTGCAAAATATGCTTTCCAACTCGTTCAGCAGAATGCATTAAATCCTGTAAATCTTTATTTTCAGCACAGTCATGAATCAACATAATTTTCTGTTTAAGCAATCCAATAATATGCTGCTGATACTTTAACATATGAAACTGGCAGTTTAAGGCCCTAATGGCCAAGGTTGCAGAAGTGTATACCTTCTTACCCCATCTATCCAGCACTCTGGAATCTCTATCAGAGGGAGTAGGATTTTTGGCAGTAGTAGCCTTAATGCCTTTGGGTCCCTGTGAAATGGTCTCATGATCCGCAGTAGGATTTTTAAACAGGAACTTGTGAGAGTCAGGGACCCTGTAATACCTATCAGGTTTTCTGAGAGCAGGAGGTAAAGAGGCAGGGGCTAGGCTAGATTCCAAGAAGGCATCATCTACAATGTCTAGTACAGGATGGTTAGCTAAAGGCCTGTGTTGAGGTAGGGGTAAAAATTCCCTAGGCTTCTTTTTGGTGTCAGCATAATCCTGGCTTTCCCAGCGGAAATGCTCCCTAAGAGTATGCAAGGTTTCTCCAAAAGAGAAATCCTCTGGAGGGGAAGCATAGGGAATTGAGTCCTTTGCATCAGAATCCTCATAGGTAGATAAGGGCAAATCCTGGTCATCAGAGAAAACAGAAATTTCAGAATCCTGATCAGAAGAATCAGAAGGAAAATCAGTGGTAGGTCTCAGAGGGGAAGGGTGGCTTCCCCTGATTAGAGTAATAAGGTCATCAGACATTCTTATCATTTGTTTTCTAGGCATAGGGGCCTGACCATGCGGTCTGTGCATCAGTTTTCTAGGCATGGATCAAGTTGTAGGCCTTGAAGAAGAAGATGGCATCGGTTTAATATGCAAGTCAGTAGGTCTGAATACACCCTCAGAAGCCAGTGCCTGCACTGCGGCTCCGGACCCATCCAAGGTAGAGGCATCCACAGGTTCCACAGCCGAAGAAGCATCTCGCGGCATACTGGACTCTGAATGGGTCTCAGTAGAGGCCTGCAAATCTGAATTAGCAGGTATCATGGGCTGTGAAATCACCTCACTGAGTACCGGCGAACTGGGGACTAGCTTAGGAGAAGCGTCGTCAGCAGCTTTGGACCTATGCGGACTGTCTCTGTCTTTATCTTTGCGTTTTTTCAGAATGTCAGTAGTCAGGTGGTTTACTAAAGCCATTTATGGATAATTGAACCGAGTACCAAAATATTTTGATGCGTAAATGAACCGATGACGAATAGTACGAGGTTTGAATAAGGCACAAAACCAACAGTGAGGTATGTCGTGGTCTGGGCCTAAGCAAGGAATGCAGTACAAATGAAAATCTTTATGAGGTATTTGCTTTTCGGCGTACTTAGCTTAGCTGAAACTCGAAAACAAAAGTTTCAGGAGTCGGCCGACCGGCACTTGAGAACTGCTTCTGCTTCGGGCAACGGATGGCAAGAAAGACTGGGGTAATGGCATCGGCTGCATGCTTTATACCCCTGGCAACCTGACATCATGGAAGATGAGACAGCAACCGACACAGGACCCAAGACTTTGATAATCAGGCTGACTGAGGGCTATTGCAAGCAGATAACCCAAATGAGATGACTGCAACAGTGAAACAAGAAAAACATCTGCAAGCTTGGAGCAATCATTGAATTCCCCAGTGATGTAAATATCCTACAGGAGCTTTTAAATCATTCAAATGATTGGTGCCAGAGCCACGGTCTGAAACTAAATGCAGAAAAATGCATTATTTTACCCTTTGGGAGGTCAAATACCTCTGCAAATTACAACATTAGTACCACATCCCTAGGGGTAGACAGAGGTGAGTGATCTAGGTACACAGATAGATAGTAGCCTGAACTTTGTTTGCTATATCCTTCTCTGTGGCACATCTTATAAGTAAAGGTATGGCACACAGATCCAAAGAAGTTCCAGTTCCAGTGTACTCAGCCCTCATTAGACCAGTAATCAAGTAAAATGCCCCTTTTGACATGTACTTGACCAGGCACTTACAACAGCTACAGCAACCTCAGAGGTTCCTCACAAAGAAAATATAGGGTGTAAGCAACATGTCCTGTTAGGCTAGACTAAAAGCTCTATCCCTTTACTCTTTCTCCACCCACTATTAAGGGGTGGCCTATGCCTAACCTTCAAGACACTCACAACTCTAGCCCTGATGTAGCTGCTACACATCTGCAAGACAAACATCATGAGGGTCACCCAATCTAGAGAACTAATCCTAGTCAGTGACTCAAAAAAGCATTCTGGAGAGGCAGATAGATGTCTCTTCTTTGAAATAGGCTTCCTATTCACATTAAGCAGAGCCCTTCCCTGGCCCTCTTCAGTTTGGATCAAGGGATGGAAAATCACAAATTCACACCTGAGGTAGCACATATGTCCCTTTTGTATAGGGGCAATGTGTAAAATGCAAAAGGCAAGTTTTGGATCAGCAGATAGGGAATCTCAAATTCACACCTGTGGTCCCATATGGTCAGATGTAACCTGTAAAATACTCAAGGCATAGATACAAACCTATACCATCCTCTTGCCTCTATGGGCCATATATATGATTAAATCAGGGCATATTGGCTAGGTTTGGAAGGGCTGTTAAGCCCTTAGCCTAGTAATCTCTAATGAACCTATAAAGGATTAGTGCATAGTACAACCCTATTCCTGTGGAAAATCAATTAATGTTATCCCACAATGAGAACCTCCAGTTCAGAAAATCACCTTGTCGACGTCAAAGCAATAAGAAAAACAGTTTTCACCATTAAGAACTTGCGATCACCCTGCCAATTCGAAAGGTGGTAAGGACAATTTTTGCAGAACATAGTTGAGATCCCACGAAGGAGGAGGAGGAATTTGCTTGCAAGGGGGTCTCATATGCAAAACTCTTTTCATGATCTGTTTTACCAAAAGAAAAGAAGGAAGACAGGGATCTATAGGCAGACAATCAGCAATGGCTGCTAAATGCACCTTAGCGAAGGTATACAATAAGCCATGCTGATGTATCTCACACAAATATGTCAAAACCAGAGGGACATTAACCTTAATGGACTGACTGTTTCCATTTAGGCACCACTTAGAAAATCTCATCCATTTGTCAAATAAAATTTTCTAGTAGCAGGTTTTATGGACTTCTTTAACAACTGCTGTACATCCTCATGAAGCAAGTGCCTAAACTGAGTCAAGATTGAATTATCCAGGCTGTCAGTTGAAGTTTGTCCAATAGATGTGCACAAGCCTGAAACTATGAGTAAATCCAGAATTCTAGGAGAAGACCTCTCAAATGTACCTATTTTGTAGTGACACCCCTTGATTTTCTCAAAGTTTTGTTCCACTCCTCCTACAATTGGAAATCATTTTGGGAATTTCTAAGATAATAGTGCCCCTAATAAATATTTTATTGTTGAACATCCACTAGTACCAGTATTGTATGGACTCCCAAAAGTACATAAAGATAGTGTAAGCCCCCCTGATGCAATCTATAGTTTCTAGCAAAGGGTGGTCTGCAGAATCCCTATCAATCTATATTGAGAAGAACTTCTGCCCAATTGTAGACAAAGAAGAGACAGTATTAAAAGATACTAAGGATTTTTTGAATGGTTTGTATCAGGCTATAAGCAATATGACTGAGGCAGATGACCTGTTTTTTGTCACTCTTGATGTAGCCTCTCTTTTTATAGTTATTTCCAATGTGTGGGGGGGTTGAAAATATTAGATTGTTATTGACACAAAATAATTTTGGGAAGGCTGAGTTAATTTGTGCCTTACTAGAGCTGGTATGATAATGTTTTTTATTTAATGATAAGTTTTATTTGCAGAAGGATGACGTGGCTATGGGTATGTTGTGTGCTAATAGATACACCAGCCTTGTATTAGCACAGTGGGAGTATGACCATGATATGAGGAATAATGCATTTATGCAATATATAGCCTGGTATAAAAGGTTTGTTGACAATTTATTTATTTTATGGGAAAAAAACTTGACTTGATCAGGGAGTTTATTGACTATTTACATTCAACTACATTTTTGAGATTTAAAATATACGGCGTCCAAGGAGAATATAGAATTGTTGGATGTTAAGATTAATAAAGAAGCCTTAGGGACAGTTAAAACATCCATTTTTAATAAGAAGTGTAGGAAGAATACCCTCTTGCATAAAACAATCATCATGTACCTAGGAATGTAGTGAAAGGTCAGGTGTTAAGGGTGATGAGGTTACATAATGATGATGAAAGGGCTCTCTTAGATTTGAAGAAGGATTTTTTGCATAGAGGCTATACTGAGGGTGAGTTGGATGGATGTATTAGAGAACTTAAGTCAGTCAGGGAGACAGTTGAGAAACCATATTTCTCTGAGAATGTTAGACAGGATAGTGAACAGAAGGATGACTTGAGTCAAAGGGGCAAAGTTAGGATGACACTCACATAGAAAAGCAATGTGGGGACTGTTTGTGCTATAGTTAAGAAGAATTGGGCTACTTTACGAGCAGATGATAGGTTAAGAGGAATTGTTAGAGAAGCACCACGCTTCAGTTTTAGGAATGTGTTATATTTGAAAAGACAACTTTGTTATAAGAACATCAGAGAAAGTTATTTGCCCCCATCACAATGCCAAGGGGCATATTCTTGCAGGCACTGCAAAGCCTGTAAATATATTTATAGTGGAAGCTTGTGTGTACATCCTATAACAGGTTTCTCTTTAGAGACTACACATTATGCAGACTGTACAACTAGTGTGAAGTGTTTTAAGTTTTATGTAGGGAAGATGAATAGATCCCTGAGGGAGAGAGTTTTAGAACCTGTAAATGATGTGAGACATAATAGAACAAAAAGCGTATCAGACTCTGGGATGGACCATGATTTTAAATTTTTAGTTTTAGAGTTTCTAGAAGGTAATAAAAGAGTGGTTGATTTTAAAAGTCTTACAGAAAACATAGAGGAAGAATGGATAGTGTGTTTGAATACAGACAGGTCTCCTGGCCTGAATGAGCAAATTACTTTAAAACCCATACTTAAGGCATGTCCACTCTTATTAATTAGACAGATGAATGTAATTCTATGAATGTATGTTTATTTTATGTATTTTTTAATATCCTGAAATGATGTTTGAACACACGTCTTTTATATTTTGGTATGATGTGTTTAAGTGATTATGAAAGGTTTTAAATTGATTAATTGTTAGATGTAAGTGATTGGATGTACTGAGTTTAAATAGAAGCAGATGTTGAACATTAGTAGGTCTGAAGAAGCAGTCCATTGACTGTGAAAGCACTTACCTACTGATTTTCTTTGTTGTTTTTGTTATATTAAAGTTTGTACACCCTCAGCCTTAGAGTTCGCTTGGAATTTTTATGTTTTATTGGACTTTGGCATTTTCTTGGAGCATTCATTACTGGTCTGCTGGTCTTTTTTTGATATCTATATACAGACAGACATGAGAGACATGATTGAGCTCTCTGAATATGTGTTCCTCCCAGGTATGTTCCTACCCTTGAGCACCATTCTTCCCTCACCTAGGATGATACCACAATATGAAGAAAAATCGATTGACTTCAACAATTGGCTTAGTTTCTGATGTCATTCTAAGGGGATCCAGTTCCTGTCCATCTGGGATGACATGGTTGGTAGTCCACACTGATTCACCAGAGATGGTCCTCACCTGTCACATCTAGGCTTTTGGTTACTGGCTAAAGCACTTGCATCCCCCATAAAGCCTTTTTTAGGCAAGGTCTCAAGAACAAAATTTCCAACATGAAAATATCACTCACAAACAAATTAAGGGTTATACTACTAAATGCTAGGAGTTTAAACCAGAAACTGCACTTTCTGGAAGCACCCCTCCCCGTGGAGGATGTTGATGTCTATGCAGTCACAGAGACTTGGTTCAGGTCTGAAGAAGGTACCCCCAGCCTTGTAAGGCTACAATGCCTTCCAAACTTTCAGACTGTAAAATGATCATGTGAGAACCAAAGGAAGAGTATCTATCTTCACCAAAGATAAATTCACCTCTACACTGGTCAGACAGGAAAACTCAATGAAATTAATCCAAGTTCAACTAACTGTGGCTAAGAGCCCCCCCTCCCCTTCAAGTACCATCATTAGCTATAGGTCTCTTTCAATGAATCTGGATACCTACACTGCTTATTTGGCCCTACTTTATTCAATCAAATTACTACCAAACACTGTAGTCATGGGCAATTTTAACTATCCCTTCATTGACTGGGAAACTTACATGAGTACCAACATGCTTACACAAAATTCCTGGACTTTGTTAACACTAATGCCCTGGAACAAATAGTATGCAACCCCACAAGAGACTCAACTATTCTTAACTTGGTCCTCACCAACATGGGTGACCGTTGCACCACCACAAGTATTGGACCCTCACTGGTTAAATCTGATTACAAATCAGTCACATTTGAAGTAGCTATAACACCTAAACCCCTCTTAGGTGAAATCAGGATAAAAAATTTCACCAAAGCTAATTATACCCTCATAAGGGATGGCCTAAATAACTTCCAAGCTCCTGTTCTCACAGATCACATTGCCAATTATCCTAAGGTATACACAAATGCTGTGTACAAACACTTAGGCAAATATATTGACACAGTTGTACCTGATAGGATCAAAACAAGTTCCTCAAGAAAAAAACAAGTCTACCTGGTGGAAGTTATATAACAAGAGGAAGAAGTTGCTGTCTAAGAAAAAAAAGAGAGGTCCCAGCACTGGAAGAACACCCTCTTCTGCTTGAAGAAACAAATAAGACAACTTGCAAAATCCTCTAAGGGCAGCTTCGAAAAAAAATTAGCAATCACAGCTAAGGATAACCATAAGGCACTCTTCAGCTATATCTGTAACCTAAAAGATAAGACCCAGACGTGTGGTGAACTAGCTGTGGATGGCATCACATACACTGATCCTGCGAAATTAGCTAACCTATTAGCTGAAAGGTTTGGTGAAGATTTCACCCCCCCCCCCCGTCCCATCCAAACATTACACAAAGCATTCCCTCTACATCTACTCTACCTTGCATCTCCAAAGAGCAAGTCATTAATGTTCTCTCTAAGGCCTAAAACACAGGCTCTATGGAACCAGATAGCATTCCAGGTTGCTTTTTAAATGGTATAAAACACGAGTTAGCAACTCCGCTAGGTACAATCTTCAACCACAGCCAGAGTACTGGTTTTGTTCCTGCTGAATGGAAAACAACAACCATCATCCCTCTTCATAATGCAGGTACAGCAACAGACCCTGGAAACTACAGACCCATAAGCTTAACTGTAAGGCCATGGAACAAATTAAGGACCTTATAAATAAATATATAGGTGATTTACAAACCCTTGATCTGGCACAGTTTAGTTTTGTCAAAGGCAGGTCATGCCTGTTAAACCTGATGGACTTCTTTGAAAATGTCACCAGATCCAAAGATGAAAGCAAATCTGTGCATACAGCCTACCTTGACTTAGCCAAGGCCTTTGACAAAATTGCACATTCTGGCATCACTGATAAACTCTCCCAGTTGAATATCAGCCCTTATGTTGTCAGGTGGGTTGCTAACTGGGTCACTGACAGATCACAATCAGTCAAAGTTGGGGACTTTACCTCAAGCAACAGAGCTGTCAGCAATGGGATTCCACAGGGGTCAGTGATAGGTCCCCTATTGTTTGGAATATACTTCTCAGAAGTTCAGGCCAAAACAGAGGGGCTGTGTCTGACTAAGTTTGCTAATGCAAATTAGGTGCAATCACTGAATCCCCAACTGATGTCAAGAAACTTCAAGGGGGACTTACACAAACCAGTGATTGGTGCCAAAGCCATGGACTCAATCTGAGTGCTAAAAAATTTGCATTATCATCCCCTTCAGTAAAAACAATAGCCCTGCAGATTATTATATAAATAATAATACCCTAAGTAACAACTCAGTAGTGAGAGATGTGGAAACGCAAGTTGACAGTAGCGTGTAGACTAAACTTTGACCACCATGTGTCTATTGTTGTAAGGAAGGCATTCTACGTTACATACCTCATTAGCAAAGGCATTGCCTCAAGAGCAAAAGAGGTCATAACTCCCCTGTATTTAACCGTCATCAGGTTAATAGTTGAGTACAATGCTCCCTTTGGTATGTACCTTACCAGGCACCTGCAACAACTTGACAGACCTCAGAGATTTCTAACCAAGAAAATTCAGGCTCTATATTGACTGAAGGCACTGTCACTGTACTCAGCAGCATACAGACTACTTAGAGGAGAATTTTGTCTGGCCTACAGAGCAATATCTGACCCAAACCTTAGTGAAATGCTGCACATCTGCAAGTCAAATGGGACAAGGGTCACACGTTTCCGGGACCTTAACCTGACCTGTGACATAAATAGGGCCTACTGGAGAGACAGATATATCTTTCAGAGTTTGCCACTCCACTGGAATAGGCTACCAGTTCACATCAAACACAGCCCCTCTATGAACCTGTTTAAGTGTAGCCTGGATGACTAGATGGAAAAGCATATAATTATTTCCGGGGGAATTTCACCTATGATCCTCCTCGATATGGGCAGTCATTCTTAACTAAGATCTCGAGTTTAGGCATGATCCTTATATTGGGTTTCTCTAGTATTATACTGGGTGCACATGGCTAGGCTTATAAAGACCTTTGGGCCAACAGCCTAGTAACCACCTATGAACCTATTAATGAACCTTCAGAGGTACCTTTTGAATCAGTGGAAAGGGTAGAAACTCATATAAAACCATTCCTGTCCAAGGAAACAAGAATGCGTCTGTCCTACAAGCATGGCTGCAATGATATTTGGAACATAATTCTTCCAGCTAATTGTTTTGAAAGTTAGCAAACAAAGCTATTTGAGGCATTCCCCATGTCTGGTCTAGATCCTGGAATGCCACTGCCTTGAGCTGCCTCTCATGCGGGTCTGGCCAGGATCTGCTTAGTCTGTCTACCACAATGCTATACTCTGATATTATAATATCATATTATAATATTAATATTATAATATTAGAATGATGGCTGAAGAGTTAGAGAATGTCGTAAAGCCTGATCCCATGCTATCATTGCCAATTAGCACAAATGGTAAGACCCTGTACCCTCTTGATTGTTGAGATAGCACATCGCTGTGTTGTCCAGAACCACCAGAAGAGGACCCAAAGGCCATAGGTGGTGAACGACTTTCATGATGTAAATCACTGCCAATATTTCCTTGATACTGACATGCTTCAGTGCATCCCTGGGCCCTCAAGTAGCTTGCACTTGCATCCCATTGACAAAGTTCTGCAAGCAAAGTCTGACAAATCTGTCCGGACAGATTGCACTCGCACCAGAGGGAAGAAAAGAAGTTCTGGATTGATACTCAACAGTTCTCTCCACCAGTGTATCTCTTGTTTGATGAAGGGCAGCACTGGCAACTGGAATTCAAGGAATGAAGGTGTGGGTCCAGCAATTTCGGACATACCATTGAATTTTTCCCATTTGAAGATGGATCAGTGGCATCATGAGAATCAAGGACACCATCAATCCAATTATTTTTAGAAATGTCCTGCTGAGTTGACATTCGTTGTGAAGAATTCTAAAAACATTGCTGAGTAAGACAGAATCTTGTCTTCTGGAAGAAAGGCCATTATTTTCAAGGGTGTCAGTCAGACTTCTGGAGGTTCAACTTGAACCCTGGATAGGGTAAGTTTCAGACATTTTCTAAAGAATCTAAAGACCTGGATACAGACTCCGGACAGATAAGCAAGTCATCTAAGTTAAGAAAAATGTGAATGGTCACAGTCCAATTGTGGACACTACTGGGTCAAGGCATTTGGTAGACACTTGAGGTGCAGTGGTATCCCAAATAACAATATAGAAAACTGACAGCATGAACCACACACAAAGAAATCTCAGAAATTTCCTGAAATGATAAGCAATGGAGATATGATGATATGCATTCTTCAAGACCAGAGTCACTATGATGCACTGGCCCAGCAGCAGGGGAAGCATTGTCTACAGAGTGAGCATCTTGAATATTGACTTGGGGACCTTGACAAACGTATGTAGAAAGGAATAGTCCAACACTGATCTCAATGACAGTTCTTTTTTGGGACTAGCAAAATTCTGGAGTAGAAACATCTTGTTATTTGTAAAGAATGGCCCAGTTCTATAACTCCTGATTTCAGCATTTGCCAGAGAATTGGAGGAAATAACAGGTCTAACGGATGAGGGGGAAACCCCATTAATGGAGGCATATGTTCTTTCCATTGCCACATGTAACCTCTGACAATGTTGAGCACTCATTTGCCAGAAACCGCTGATGGTCATGTTGCCTTGCTGTGAGTTAACTTTAGATATGTGGTAACTGGAAGAAGACTTGCAATAGTTGGGTGCCGTGTGTCAGCACAGTCATAAGTTAGAAGCAGTTATCCTTTACGGGAAAGGAACCCTTCTTGTTAGGCTTGGCATAATTCTCATCCTGCTGTTTCCTTTTATTGTCTTGTGTTTTACTTGGCACGGGCTTCTGTTTGGAAGGCCACCAAAAATTCTTTCACTTAAAGGAGGGAAATTTGGGAATATGAAACATTGCATGAGTTTTGAATATGAAACATTTTAATACCACTTGCATGAGTTTATTTCAGTAATCACAGTGTTTAATGATCTGATTAAATGCTGTACCAAAAACATGATCAGACGATGGTAGAGCATTCAAAAATTCATTTTTTTTAACTCATCAGAAAAGTTCAGACTGTGCAACCATGTATACCTCCTTATCATCATTGATGATGGTGCATTTCTAGCAATGGTACCAACCCCTCCCTATCAGGCACTCCTTAAAGCATGTTTTGATACCTGAGAAAAACAGTATCTCTCACACAGACCTATTGCTTAACTGGTAATGAAGTAGCAAACTCACGTAAACTATACATACATCTTAATACAAGCTTCCACATAAAACACTGGTAATTATACACTTTAAACGCTACTATGCTGGACTGAACCAACTTCCTTTTCTGAGATTTTAGACATTTGCCAAGTTTATCTGATGGAAAAGGATTTGAAGAGGACAAAGTCCTTTAATTTTTATTAGAAAAAAGTCAATGGAGAAACTGCAGCAGGGTTGGCAGACAAGGGGAACCACCACAAGGACAAACTGCAGAACCAAAAAAGCAGCACAGCAACTGAAGAGGCACAACTTTAATGAAAGAACAAGTTAAGCGCTTTTTTGCCTCAGTGCAGGGACTTTCTCAGAACAATATTCATGAACCACCCCAGCCCTTAAATAACCCATCCAATTAAACCAATTAATTAAAAATGCAGTTATACAATTCAATTAAATACTTAGTCAATACCATTGTTAATACAAACTTTTTTTACAACATCACAGTCAAAGTCAAAGTAAGCTTTATTGTCATACAGATCAACACAGAGGAAAAAGTGCATGTCACTGCACGAAATTTCAATACTTGGGCTTGTACCATAAGAATTATAGTTTACAGAAGGAAGATTAATAATAATTTAAAAATACTGACATAGAAATCAAAAATAAGATACTAAAAATAAACACAATAAAGTATAACATATAAAGTGAGCTATGTAGATAACAATGACATATTGCATATAAATAATTTGTGTTTACCCATTTAGCAGGTTAGGCTATGGGTTTGTTGTTCAGCAGTCTGATAGCACGTGGAAAGAAGCTGTTATGGAATATGGATGTCCTGCATCTAATGCTTCTGCAGACCTTCCTTGTTGGCAGGAGTTTGAACAGTCCATAGGCCAGATGATGTATATCCTTCAGTAGTTTTCTAACTCTGCCATAGCATCTGTTTGAGTATATGTCCTGCAGGGACTGAAGGTTGGAGCCAATGATTTTTGTAGCTTGTTTAATGATCTTATCCAGTGCTTCCAATCTGCTTGAGAGCAATTCATCTAACTAAATCACCTAACTAAAACCAGAAATTCTATCCTAAAATATTTTTAATTTTAAAACACTTGAAATATTTATGGACTAATTTAATACCTGGATACTGAGTTGCATTTAAACACAACTGCCATTTCAACTCACATATATCTAGGTGTATGTCCAAACATTTCTCTTGTGAATCTTTCACTTATTGTTGTATCACTAAAAACTTGGTTTTAGTTAGGTGATGTAAAAAAGTTTGTATTAACAATGGAATTGACTAAGTATTTAATTGAATTGTATAATTGCATTTTTTAATTAATTAAATTGAATGTGTTATTTAAGCACTGGGTTGGTTCATGAATATTAGGGTTGTCACCCCTCCGTTTTTTTTCCGGACTATCCGGAAATAAAACTGATTCTCCGGTAGTCCGGAAAACACTGTACAAACTCCGGTATTCTGTTTCAAAAAGGAAACAGACTATCGGAGTTTGTAAATCGGCTGATTTACTATGCTTTTTCTTACAAAAAAGCATAGTAAATCAGCCGAAAGCAGGCAGCAGGAACGGAAAAAAAACCAGGGTGGTCTTTGTCGAGTGACATCATCATGACGTCACAGAACGGGTGGGGTTACTGGCGACCCGAGGGGTGTGGCTTTACTCCGGTTTTAGCCACGATGAAAGGTGGCAACCCTAATGAATATTGTTCTGAGGAAGTCCCTGCATTGAGGGAAGAAAGCGCTTAACTCATTCTTCCATTACAGTTGTTTCTCTTCAGTCGCTGTGCTGCTTTTTTTGGTTTGGCAGACAAGGGGGCTTGGAGGCTAAGACATGGGAGAGCAAACCCTGAATTTCTTAAACACTTTTTTTAGGCAAAGCCTAAATGAGCAGAGGAAAATTACAAGCTTTCGTAAAAACATCCACCAATGCTTGGATAAACAGAAGAAACATTTTCATGTCCGTGGCCTCATAATCCAAAAGATCATATACCCTGCTGTTCTTAGAGGCAGCCAAATTAATACATCCCTGAATCTAGCCAGCATTTGGATAAAAGAAAACATCTGTTTGGATTCCTGAACCTGTTCATCATCAGAGGAAAATCAATTGATCTGATTCTGACAAGTCTGAAACTTCAAACACCAGATCCCCTTCAGAATAAGGATCTTTTGATGACTGACTAATGCTGGAAGTGCTGGTGTTACTCATAACTTGGGTACGCACCCTGTAATCAACTGCCTGAACAGTGATCTAGCCTTAGCCACCATTTCAGGTGGGAAAACAGTCAGAGACTGCTGCCTACCACATGGTGGGACTTTTGACTCTTTTTTTGTATGCTCTACACTAGTGGGAGACTCCCAAGGGGAGATGTATCAACACAGGTAACAGATTCAGTGCACCCAATTTCCCTTGCACCTAAAGGGTTTAGTTCTCCCATTCCTGAAGCAGGCAACAGCACAGCGCAGGACGATGTTTCTAAACCTCATGTCATGCACAGTTGTAGTATTAACACCACACCAGGGGGCCTGGAGGTAACAAAAGGTGAGTGGTCCAATAACCTGTCCAATACTGAAGCTACTGCAGAGCCACAAGTCACAGGATGAAGCATATCTTTTATTTATTTTTTTGCTTTTTAGGTGCACAAGAGATAGATGGAGGGGGGACTATATCTGAGTCCATGAAGTCAAAGAGCAACAAACTAACCAGAGTAATAAGAAATACTGGTTTCAGAGTCATCCCAGTAAAAAAAATGGCTAAATCCCACTATCCTCCCTCTAAATAGCAATTTGAAGTCTATGTGGGGGGCACTATACTAAATACTATACTGAGATAAAAAGACAGCAGTTTCAGTAGCCCAGCACACAGCACAAACTACATGACACAAAGACCCCTGATTTGAATAAAAATAGGCTAGTTTTATCCCACCTGAATAAAAACAGTCTAAAATGGCCTTAGACAAGGAATTAAGGGTAAACTTTAAAAAATTCCTGTCAGAAATGTTTCACAAACAAAATGGTACCAACATCACAATTTAAATAAAAAAGCGTTTAAAATTCTTCAAATCTACTAAATTATGTCAAATAATCATAGCCTCAAAAAAACTGCAAAAACAGTTAAGTTTTTCTGTCAAAATTTTCAAAAGAGTCTTTTAATCAATGGAAACAACAGACATAATTTACTCGCAGTTCTGGCAGCACGAGGCAATGAGAGGAATGAGGTAACGGTGAATTTACTACACAACAGTAAGTCAAATAGCATCAGAAATACTCAGTCTAGAGATCTAAACTTCTTCAGCATCATCAACAGAATGATTTGGAGGGACAGGTATATCTCGCAGATGATACTGCTACTCTGGAACAGACCCCATCTACATAAAACAACATTCATCTATGTCCGTATTCAAGTGCAACTAGGGGGTCCCTATTAGGTCATCGAAAATCCAGTTCAGTGAACAGCATTTTTGGTGTGCTTACATCAAACGTGCCATTCGTTGAACTGTTCATAGTGAGATTGTGATACAGTGAAAACTGGAAAATTTTCTCACTGTAGTGCGGTCTTGGAGTTGGTATATATAATTAGTGGGGTGTGTGGGGGTGCAGCCACCCACAAGAACAGAATTTATTGAATGGCATTTTTGATGAAATGCCATTCAATGAAGGGTTTTTTTCGATGACCTAATATAGACCCCAACTACGATCTGTGGATGGGAAATAGAAGATTAAACCCAGGGAAGCTCCGTGTACTAAGAACCAATAATTCTGCATTCAAAAACCACAGAGAAAGAACTCCAACAAGTACAACAAATTTAATACATTAAACACTTTCATCCTATAAAGTATAAGACTTCCTTAGAACATTAAAGTTGTCATAGCTGCTAGAGCTGTTTTATGGTTTTTGAATGCAGAATTGTTGATTCTTGGTAGTATTTATCTGTGTTTCCACTAGAAGTTGTGACTGCCCTGGAATACTATTGGAGACAGGCAGCTCCTAATGCTTTATTCTATGCATGTGTCCCTCAAATTGTCTATGATCACGTCTGCTGGACAACTTCTCCTCTCCTTCTCCTCAGGTAAGAAATGGAACTCTCTCCCTTCCACACTAAGGACAATGTCGAACAGAAACAACTTCAAAACTCAGCTTTACACCTACCTCTCCTCCAAATGGAAATGTAACTTCATTCTCCCTACCTAGAAGCCTTTAACAAAAGCCCCTGGGAGGGTATCCTCCAGAGTTCCTAAGCACCTTATAGCTGGCTATAACCTTCTATAGCTAATTCCCATAAAATCTCTTAATCTCTGTAAATATTGTAAATAGCTTTTGACTTTAACTGTGAAGTTGTTAAAATGCATCTGCACAATATTTTTCCACTATGAGCAGTATTGCTCACGCTTTGTATTTGATATGTATTTGTACTTGTACTTTTATTTTTATTGGACTGCTATCTTTACTGGAATCTGTTTCATAGAGCTTTTCTCCCGGGCCTCCAATGAAAACAGGCTCTCTGGGCCCAGTGGACTTCCCCAGTAATCAAACTGGAAATAAATAATAAATAATAAATTATATGATCCCCAGTTATTCTTATTAGGGGAAATGCATAGTTAATCAAGCATGGCATAGGTAAGCCCAATCTCTAACTAAATGGGATAGGTTAATCTGAACACACAAAAAGGGAAACTAGTTAGGCTTAAAATGGCCTCCAAAGGCAGCTAGCATAGTAGTTGTCTATGAACCGAAGAACCTATGAAATACACTAAAACAGCCTTAGTACAGAAACTCATTTAAACATTCACAAATGGCCATAAAACACATTAAAAGGGTTAAAAAGTACAGTTGTGTACACTTACCATAAATGTAGATGTTCGAGTGTATTCACTGTTGCAGTCATTACATTTGGGTAATCTGCTGGCAGGTTGCCCTCAGTCAGCCTGAATTCCAAAGTCTTGGGTCCTGCGTCAGTTGCTGTATCTTCTTCCATGTCATCAGGGGTATAAAGCAGGCAGCCGATGCCATTTTCTTTAGTTTTTCTTGGCCCAGATGTCAGGTGCCCCCCAAATGGGAAGCAAAAATATATATAAATATATATAAAACTATATATACATGCAACAACATAAACTTTACCTTCATATAAAACCAAATACACCACAAAGGCTGTAGAATATAGTGAAGGAAAGAGAAGCTCCAGAATAAAAAGGGGATGGTGGGTGGGTAACACGGACTGCAACAGTGAATACACTTGAACATCTACATTTACAGTAAGTGTACACAACTGTACTATGTTCTTCGTGTTTCACTGTTGCAGTCATTACATTTGGGTAGAATCCCAAAGCTATGGATGGGAGGCTGGAGCTGAACAGCAGTAGGGGTGGCTATAAGGCCCTGCAAAACTGCAGTGGCCAAGCCTGCCCTGGAATTAGAGAAGAGAGGCAAATGATAATGCTTTGTAAAAGTATGAACAGAACTCCAAGTAGCAGCTTCTAGAATGTCTTTGGTTAGTAACCCTCTGAGAAAAGCTGCTGAAGTAGATGCAGCCCTGGTGGAATGAGACCTAATGCCCTTGGGCACCGGTTTACCATTATGTAAGTAGCAGAAAAGAATGCAGTAGCTTATCCACTTTGAAATAGTCTGCTTTGAAATAGCCTTTCCCTCTGATTTTGCAGCAAATGCCACCAGTAGCTGCCCTGATTTTCTTTGAGCTTTGGTCCTGTTTAAGTAGAATCTGAGTTGTCTGTGTACGTACAAGGAATACAGAATCTGCTCCCCCTTGTTCTGCGGATTTGGATAAAAAGTTGGCAGATGAATAGTTTGGTTAAGAGCCACACTGGAAACCACCTTAGGCATAAAGGAAGGATTGGTCTTGAGGGACACCCTGTCTGGGTAAAATATGATAAAAGGCTCCACAGCCATGAGGGCCTGTAACTCTGAAACCCTTCTTGCTGAAGTGATTGTCAGGAGCAAAGCTGTTTTCCATGATAAAAACTTTATATCTGCAGTAGCAGCTGGTTCAAATGGAGGCAGGGTGAGCTTTTCCAACACAAAATTGAGGTCCCATGCAGGAATTGGTGATCTTCTGGGAGGCCTTAAATTTTTGGCCCCTCTAAGATACTGTTTTAGCAAAGGGTGAGAAAAGATCAGTGGCTCTGTGTTGTAATGAGCCGAGATGGCAGAGGCATGGATTTTTATTGATGAAAAAGATAGGCCTTTGTCAAGCATCTCAGTCAAGTATTGTAAAATCTGAGGAATATTTGGCTTTGCTGTGTCAGTTCTTTGTGCTTGGTTCAAAGCACAGAATCTCTTCCATTTATAAGCATAAGATTTTCTAGTACTAGGCCTTCTGGCTTCCAAAATGACATCCATCACAGATTTACTGAGAGGTGCTGTTTGAATAACTACATGATCAGCCATGCTGCCAGGTTCAGTGTTTGGAGCTGATTGTGCAGGATCTGATTATTTTGCTGAGACAGTAAATGAGGTATTTGAGGCAAGTACCAAGCTGGGAGTTGAGACATATTCCTTAGGATTAGATACCAATGTTGGCGGGGCCAGTCTGGGGCAATTAGAATCATTTTTGTTTTTTCTTGTCTGACCTTTAGTAGGACCTTGGGAAGAAGAGGCAGAGGGGGAAAGGCGTAAACTGAGTTTTTTCCAACTGAAGGATAGGGCATCCACTTTCCATGCTTGTCTGTGATAAGTCCCTGTGCAGAATTTGTCCAGTTGATAATTCCGAGGAGAGGCAAATAGATCTATGTCCGGGCTCCCTCATTTCTTTGTTATCATGCTGAAGACTTGTGGATCCAGTTTCCACTCGTGAGGGTCCATAAGGTTTCTGCTTAAGTCGTCTGCCAGAGTATTTTGTTTTCCTGGCAGGAATTGAGCTTGAAGATGTACTTGGTAAGTCAAGGCTGTGTCCCACAATGCCACGGCTAGTCTGTAAAGAAGGTATGAGTGTGTGCCCCCCTGCTTGTTTATGTACCACATAACCGTGGTGTTGTCCATTTCTATGAGTAGTTGTCCTGGATGAAGTTAGTCCTTGAAGGCTGTCAGGGCATTCTGAACAGCTAACATCTCTTTCTGGTTCATATGTAGATGCATTTGTTTTGGGGTCCATATGCCCTGAATGCATCTTCCCGCCAGGTGGGCCCCCCATACATAGTCTGATGCATCTGTAGTTAAGGTTTGGATGGCAGGGGGTAGAGTGAAAGACCGTCCCATGTTCTGGTGACATGTCTCTCTCCACCAAAGAAACTCCTGTTGTAGGCAGGGAATGAGAGGAATCGTTTCCAGACTGTGACAATGTTGACTCCATAAACATTTTAGGTACCACTGTAGTTTCCTCATATGCAGTCTTGAATATGGACTCAGTAGAATGCAGGATGCCATGAACCCCAAAGCCTGCATAATTTGTCTTGCAGATAACTGAGTTTTTATTGCCATCTGTTTGAAGTAAATAGTCAGTTGCCTTTGTTTGTCTGGCGTGAGTAAAGCCATCTGGGCAGTTGTATTCAAGCTTGCACCCAGGAATGTTATCTTTTGAGATGGTACCACTTGTGATTTCTTTTAGTTTATTGTGTACCCTAGGCATGTGAGAAGCCTTTTCACAAATGCCAGATGCTGATGAAGAATGTCCTTGTTTTCTGCTTGAATGAGACAGTCATCCAAGTAAGGATATATTTGTATACTTCTTTCTCTGCAAAATGCAATTACTGGTGCCCAGCACTTTGTAAAGACCCTGGGCGCAGTAGATAAGCCAAAGGGCAGTGCAGAGAATTGATAACACATGAAGCCAACCCTAAAATGGAGGTATCTTCTGCATGATTCCCTTATTGGGATATGCAGGTATGCCTCTTTTAAGCCTAAAGTCACTAGCCAAGCGTTCTTGCCCAACATGGGCAGAAGCTGCTGCAAAGTTAGCATTTTGAATTTTGGAATTTCCAGGAATGTGTTCAAAATTGATAAATCCAGTATTGGGCACTAGGCTTTGTCTTTTCTGGTTACCAAGAACAGTCTTGAGTAAAACCCTTGTCTTTTTTCCTGTTCTGGCACTGGCTGTATAGCCCCCATATCCATGAGGGACGTAACTTGTTTCTGTGCCTCTGCCCATTGATTTTTTGGCAGATCTGGTCAACCATTTGGAATTAGCAGAGTGTGGAAATGAAATCTGTACCCCTGGGATACTATGTTTAATACCCACTTGTCCTGGGTTATTAACTGCCAATTTTGTGCATAAAGTGCTAATTTTCCCCCTAAGGGAGCTGCCAAAAGATAAGTGCTTGGTGATGGCAGAGGGAAGTCATTGAGACTGTTTACTGTAGGGTTGCTCTGTGTTTCTTCCAGATTTGGAGGTAGAGGCACCCCATTGCTTTGACCTGTATGAATCCTTTGACTGATAGCTGGAGCCTTTAGGGCGCCTGGATTTGCCCGAGTGGAGCTCTGTCGGTCACAGGAAAGGACCAATTTTTTGTAGGCCAGTGTCTACTGAATCTTGAAGCTAGACATGTATTTTTTATGGGAGACAGTATTTTCAGTAACTCTGTGTGCTTGAAACTGTTTACTTAGCCATTGTATTAGTAGGCACAGATACTGTAGAGTATAGACTTGTTAGAGCTTTACTTGTGTAGAGCATTTATTGTTAGAATATTATTTATTTGCTGCTCACTTTATTACATTTTTTAGAAATGCCTAGTTATTAGTGTGTACATTTCCTCACCTATTGGTTTAGAATGTGTTATACCACTTAATTGGTATCAGTATTCCTATATATTTGCAATTACATTAATTTGTTGAATGTGATAACTGACAGCTTGTCTTCATTTTCACATTATCACAAATTGTGGTATTTATCTGTGTATAGATTACCTAGTTTTTCTTTTCTTTCCACTCCTCTGTTATCAGCTTTGTTTTTTTTGCATTTCTTTTCTTAACAGTTGCTGTATTTTGTATTAATATTGATTATTTTTCTTCCCAGCTTCTCCTTTTAATTCTACTTTCCCTGGATCCCCACCAAGCCAAGTTTGATCTATTGGCCTGCAGTGCTCTTTAACAGAACCAGGCAACACTGGAATGAGTGTTATTTTCAAAATATACAAAAAGTATGTTTTATCCCCCAGACAAAATTAATTGCTAGCCCTTGTTTAATTTCTATTTTTAAGTAAAGCACTCCATCATGGATGTTAGTTTGCCCCTCCCCATACTATACTTCCTAACAGCAGTCTTCCTTTGCAAGCTGTTTCAAGTATTTGAAAGCCCCGCTGTTTTTCTAGTATTACTAAACTCCTTTCTCCTATAACTTGTGGTCTTTCTAAATCCCACATATTCTTGGTTACAAGTGATTATTTTATTTCAAAAGAAAGGTATGCAAAATAACTAAGTCCAAAGTACATACTGATTTTCTTATTCTTTCAGAACATTAGCTGCCTCCCCCCATTCTGTACTTCTAACTGCAATCTGTCTTTAGATGCTGTACTATTTGTATGCTGTGCTGTTTCTCTACTTCTACTAAACCTTTTCTCTTATAAATTCTTGTCTTCCTAATTTCCACATAACTCCTTGGTAAAATTTGCTTATTTTATTTCAATAAGACAGGTATGCAAAAGAAGCAAGTCAGAGTACCTACTGCCTTTTCTTATTGTTTCTGTAGACTTGCATATCTGTGAAATCAGGGCCAGCCCTTTTCATCATACTATTGCTATCCACCACTTTTCTGGTCTATTCCGATCCTCCCCCTCTCCACAAAAACAATTGCAGCCTAATCAGGGCCAGCCCTTTTCATTATAACCTATAAACCTACTGATAGTCTTCCTTCATCTGTTGCCCGCTACGCTCCTCTCCCTTCCCCCAATTCCCACCCACCCCCAGTGGTCCTACCTTTATTACAAACAGTTTCTTATCTTATCTCTACCCTACTCTACGCCTCTACAATATTTACTAACCTTAGACAATGCGATCTAAATAAGCTCGAAACCTGCTACAACAAAATTGCCAAATTCACCACAGGGACTTCCTACCGTACTCATCACTGTCTCTCACTAGCAGAACTGAGCTGGCTAGAGCTCCCCCATCTCCTTCAATGGTACCAACTCATACTTGCCCACAAACTAATAAACCAAACACTAAAAGTCCTATCCCTCCAGAATCTACTCCAACCTTACATAACCACGAGACCACTAAGATCCAGCCACAAAAGCTTCCTACAGGTCACAAGAGCCATTAACTCTGCTGGAGAAGCATTATTCTCCTGCACTATAGCCAAACTCTGGAACTCCCTCCCATCCTCAATTACCCCTGTAACCTCTTGAACCCACTTTAAATCCTTACTAAAATCACACTTCAAAACTTGCCAGATATGCCCTTGCCACCCCCCCAATACCATCCACTCCCCCCACCCACTACCTCTCTCAGCCCCCTATCAACAACCTACTCTTAGCAAGCTTGGCTATTCATGTTCCCAGCTACCTACCACATAATAATAACTTCTTGTAGCAACAACTGCTAATGGCTGTTATGTACCTCAAAAACTGATTGTATCAATAGTTCACTGATGAATCTCAACTACATTTGTAACCATGTTTAGTATATGTCACCATATTTTAAAATTGTACTATGTTCTACAGCTGTTTTACATCTGTTTTCTTCTTGTCTTGCGTCCTTAACTGGACTAATGTCTACATTTAAATTATATGTTTTTTAACTGTATAATGCAAATAATACTTAATGTGGAGCTTTTCTCCCCGGGCTTCCGCTGAAAACGGACCGGTGTCCAGTCTGACTCTCCTGGTCAACAAATGTAAATAAATAAATAAGTCTTTTACAGTTTGCATAGACTTAGCTTTGTCTTCCATCTTCTTTAAAACCTCTTCTGCCTTAATACCAAACAGAGTATCATGCTGTAAAGGTGCATCCAGCAATTTAGCTTTAAAATGATCAAGCAAATGTTGCTCTTTTAGCCAGGCATGCCTTCTAATCACAGATCCAGTAACTGTGGCCCTGCAGGAGGCTTCTAAGGAATCAAAACCACATTGCAAAGTATGCTTTCCAACTTGTTTTGCTGCATGCAATAATTCCTGCAATTCTTTATTTTCTACACATTCAGAAATCAACATCATTTTCTGTTTCAGTAATCCCATAACATGCTGTTGATACTTAAGCATATAAAACTGGCAGTTTAAGGCCCTAATTGCCAAGGTTGCAGATGTATAAACCTTCTTTCCCCATCTATCCAGCACCCTGGAATCTCTATCAGAGTGGGTAGGATTTTTAGCTGTTGAGGCCTTTACACCCTTGGGACCCTGTGAGATACTTTCAGAGACAGCAGCAGGGTTTTTAAATAAAAATATGTGTGAGTCAAGAACCCTGTAATATCTGTCTGGCTTGCTAGGAGCCAGAGGAAAGGAGTCTGGAGTCAAGCTTGACTCCGAAAACACATCATCAACAATGTCTAAGACAGGAGGTATGGCTAAAGGCCTATGCTGAGGGAGAAGAAGAAAATCCCTAAGCCTCTTTTTTGATTCTGAGAAATCTTGACTCTCCCAATGAAAATGCTCCCTCAAAGTATGCAAGGTTTCTCCAAAGGAATAATCTTCAAGAGAAGATGCAGATGGGATGGATTCCTCTGCATCAGAATCCTCATAGGGTGGTATAGAAAATTCCTGATCAGAAGAGGAATCAAAAGAAATAGAAACCTGATCTGAAGATTCATAATCAGTGTCTTGCCTAGGCCTCTTATCAGGAGGGGGTTGGGAACCCCTGATCAAGGTAATTAGGTCTTCAGCTATTTTGATCATCTGTTTTTTGGGCATAGAGGCCTGAGCACGTGGCTCATGCATTGTTTTTTTAGCTTTAGAAGTTGCTTTTGTCTTTGATTTTGAAGCTGGCGTCGGTTTTATATAGAAATGTTGAGGCCTGAAGACACCCTCATTAGCCGTAGCCTGCTCAGCGGCTCTGGACCCATCCGGGGGAGAGACATCCATGGGTACAATACTTTGAGAATCTCACAGTATGCCGGACTCCACATGGTTCTCTGTAGAGGCCTGCGACTCGAACGTAGCGGGTATCAGGGGTTGCAAAAGCACCTCACTGAGTACCGGCAAACTGGTGACTGGCTTAGGAGAAGCTTCATCATCGGTTTTGGACCTCGACGGTCTGTCTCTGTCCTTTTCTTTGCGTTTTTTGTGAACTCCGGTAGTCGGGTTGCTATCCGATGACATTTCAGTATAGTTAAATCTGTTTCCAAAATATTTTGAAGCAAAGATATACCGACGCTTAATAGTGTGTTGGTTAAATCTAGCACAAAACCGACAGCTAGGCACATTATGATCTGGGCCTAGGCAAGGAATACAGTACAAATGAAAATCCTTTTGAGGTATTTGCTTCCCACAAGTAATGCAATTATTAACTTTTACTGACATCGGCATGGAGCAAGAAAAAGTTTCCCCAATGGGGTACTTAGCTTTAAGTGAAGACTTCAGTTCTGAAACTCGAATTCAAAAATTTCAGGAGTCGGCAGACTGGCACTTGCGAACTGCTTCTGCTTCGGGCACCGCATGGCAAGAAAGACTAAAGAAAATGTCATCGGCTACCTGTTTTATACCCCTGATGACCTGACATCATGGAAGAAGAGACAGCAACTGACGCAGGACCCAAGACTTTGGAATTCAGGCCGACTGAAGGCAACCTGCCAGCAGATTACTCATAATGACTGCAACAGTGAAACACGAAGAACATCACCAGAAATTTAGAATTAGCTTAAATAAATGGCATAACTGTTATACTGCAAGAGAAATAAAATTCAAAATATACATAACTTTCTAGTAAGAAAGTACTAGCAGATCAGCTGAAAACACAATTCAAGCACAGATAGAAAAAGTCAGAGGGAGGAAATAAAACCCAAAAGGATTTCTTATCTGAGCTCAGTCTCTGAAGTAAATCAGAGAAAACATCAGTTTTCTAAGAAATTCTTCTCTTACTGTGGCTCTAGAAAACAGAAAGGGTCCTGCCTGTTGAGTTGAAGGGCAGTCCTGGTCCTGCCAGTCAGTAGGAGGAACTCTGACCTTTGACAAACTGCCAGAGGGATGATAGCAAGGCTGTATTACTCATATGTCACTAAGGCAGTGTGTTTGTTGAACATTGGTAATATGAACATCTGTAATAGATTGTCTCCCATGAATGACTGACTATGGAATAGGTACACAGAACTCATTAAAATCAGACAGAACAACAATAATAATGGTTATAAAAGATCAACAGAAAAAAAGAGTCACTGCGACAAAAGAAAAAATGTAACAAATATCTAAGAAGAAATCATTGTATAGAAGCTGTGAGATAAAGTCCAGGATTCATAGATAAAAGCTGATTTAGAAGAGGTTGTCACTTGTACAGCTCCATAGCTAAATAGACATATAAAGCAGTGAACAGCACCAGCATACCAAGGAAATACCTTTGCAAGAAAAAAGACACATAGCAATAACAGGATAATCACTGCTAGAATGTTCCACAGCAATTCAGTATCACCCAGGACAAACGAGATAGACTTCACAAATTAGGCAAACCAATATCAGCAAGTAATGCCCATTCTTATGCACTATGTAGCAGTGCAGCCACTTGTCTAGCACAAGAAGAGCAATAGAGCACCTGAGCAATACTAAATATGGGATTGCACAGCAAAGGGACACTCTTGTTCATCATATAAATGGGGAGAAAATGGGGGTAGATAAGAAAACAGTACATGGGAGAACAGCAAACAGAGAAATACATAAGGTATGAAAGGAGGTGGAGGAGAAAAGGATTATTTTTTTCTGGAAAGGAGACCCTTTTTAAGTGTAACCAAAGAAGAGTAGATAGGGTGGGGAAAGTCATGATGAACAGTTGTAAAGGGGATAAAGCGATAGGTGGTAGCACAGACAGACAGACTAACATAGAACACTGAAACAGATAGGGGCAATATATGTAGAAAGATGAGGTGGAGAGTGGATAGTGCATGTGTATAGAGAGTGGACAAATGGCAATGGCGAAGGTTGATCAAGAAAGAAGGAATAGGGAATGACATTTGAAAGAGGAAAAGCATCAGGATGGGAGTACAGTATGATCTTGTCATGGTTGGAAGCCAGGCCAGCCTAGTCCAAGTATTACTTTCCTGCGTCATCTATGTTATGGGCTGGTGGCATGATGGGTATAGTCTGCTGGTTGTGTGACCGCCCAAGGCATTCTGGAAGGACCTCTGCATTGCCAAAGTAGATATCTGGTTATTTTTCCAGTACCAGCATCCACAACTGGCTGAGGCACCATACGAGATGACTTCTGTCCACTTTCAGAAGGAATAGCTATATATACCCTCCTAGACACTTCTCTGAATCACCTCCAACAAAAGAAGAGGTAGACCAGATGGATAGTGGTATTACAGCACTAAAGGCAACAGCTGGAAAAGACTGCAGTGACCCCAGCCTCCCCTCCTCTTCTTCTACAAACTGGACTGAAAGAATGATGATACACTGGGAAAATAATTGTCGCTGACATATGCTCCAAATACGACTTTAGTTGTAAAGTGGACTGGCACAAATGTCCCACACATCCCACTACCAGGAGAAGTACTCCTGTTTTCAGTGATGCACCTAGCCATGTTTAGCTGCTACTCCCTTACGGATATAAATCAAAGCATGTACTCATGTATGTGCAACAGTTACATTCAAAGAAGACAAAAAAGTGCTGAATAAAAATTATTTTCAGTGCATTTTAGACATCCTTTCCTATCCACTGTCTCCTACTTCTGGGGCAGGTTAAGATCATAGGAGATTGCTAGGCTAGCGACCCAGAGGTCATTTTAAGCCTAGCTGTTTTATAATAATGTAATACATGGAAATGCTAGTCAATACCCAAGACTGCATTTAGTGATGACTGCCCATGTCCAGGAGGGTTGTGCACTCTATCCCCGGCAAGAATTTACAGTGGCCCATCCACTCATCCAGGTTCTCATTGAACAGTGTCATAAAGATGCTCTGTTACACATGAATTGGTAGCCTGTTCCAAAGACACGGCAGTTTCTGGGAGATAAAGCTGCCCCTCCAGCATGTCCTATTTAAGCCATAGGTCATATTTAGGTCTATGGAACAGGTAGCCCTAGTCCCATTTGATTTAAGATATGAAGCATGTTCATTAGGTTTGGGTCTTGGATTGCTCTGTTGGCCAGACAAAAGTCTCCCCTAAGAAGTCTGTACGAGACGGAGTATAGTGACAGGGACTTTAGTTGGTCTATGTAAGACACATGCTGGAGCCTCATTGATCTTTTTTGTTAAAAACCTCTGAGGTCTCTCTAATTGCTGCAGGTGCTTAATACGGGACATGCCAAATGGGCAGTTATACTCAATTATGAGCTTGAAAAGTGCCTAGTATAGGGGGGTTATAACTTCTTTTGATCTTGAGGTGATGACTTTAGTGGTCGAAGTTAAGGCTGCAGTCAACTTGTGATCCCAGGTCCCTTACTGCTTCATGGGTACTTAGGGTATTGTTGTTGATTTGATAGTGTGAGGAGACATTGTTTGTGCTGAAGGGAATGATGATGCATTTCTTTGCATTCAGTCTGAGACCGTGACTAATATACCAGTCTTTGGTCTGCGTGAGACCCTCCTGGAGTATAGTGACATAATTTGGGGATTCAGTGATTGCACCTAGTTTGCAGTTGTCTGCAAATTTGGTCAGCTATAACCCATTAGCTTTGATCTGAACTTCTGAGAAGTATATACCAATCAGTATGGGGCCCAGCACTGACCCCTGTGGCACCCCATTGTAACAGGTCTGCTGGTTGATGTGGAGTCACCCACTTTGATAGTGTGTGTCTGGTTTGTGAGCCAGTTGGCAACCATCTTACAACGAAGGGTTTTACATTCAGTTTGCTAAGTTTATTGGTAATGCCTGAATGTGGGATTGTGTTGAAAGTCTTTGCCAGGTCGAGGTATGCTGTGTGCACAGATTTGCCCGTGTCAATGGCCTTGGTCACATTTTCAAAGAAATGCACCAGATTTAATAGGCAGGATCTGCCATTCACAAAGCCAAATTGGGTAGCATCCAGGGTTTAGAGGTCACCTATGTCTTTATTCTTGAGGTACATAATGATACATTCCATGGCCTTACAGACGAGGCTGGTCAGGATTATGGGTCTGTAATTCCCTAGGTCTGTTGCTAGGCCACCTTTGTGGAGAGGAATAACTGTTACTGTTCTCCATTCTGCAGGATCAAGGCCTGTGGTTAGGCTGTGATTGAAAAGCTACTTAGTGGTGATGCTAGTGCATATTTTAACCTGTTTAAAAGACAGCCTGAGATGTTGTCTCTTCCCACAGAAGCAGTGTTTTGTTACCTTGGACAAGGCTTTGAGGACTTGCTCTTCAGATATGTAGGGTGGGGGTAAGTTTGGGGGAAGGTTTGTGTAAGGTAGGAGGGAAAAAGGGAGTGAAATTTTTGCTAAACCTATCTGCTAGAAGGTTTGCTGTCTCTGTGGGATCACAGTGTGTGAGATACCGTTGGCCAGTAGTTATGTACATGCTTGGGTCCTACTCTTTAGGCTTTATACATAGCTGTAAAAGGCCATATGGTTATTCTTGGCTGTACTTGCTAAGTTTCTCTGAAAGGAGCCCTTGGAGGATTTGACAAGTTGTCTTATTTGCCTGTTAAGGCTGAGGAGGGTGCTTTTCCATTGTTGGGGTCTTGCCTTTGTTTTCATGGACTGCAACCTTTTGCATTTATTATAGTTTGTTGATGTTGGATGTCCACCATGGCAGCTTGTTTTTACTTGCGGCTCTGGCTTTGATGCTTTCTGGTATGGCCAAGTTTATACACTTATACAAGTGACTGTACAGGGCTTTAGTGTAAGCTTTGGCATAGTGACCACTTCCAGTTTGGGGTGGGGCTTGGAATGCATTTATACCTTCACCTAGGCGGGAATAGTTTGCTTTGGTGAAGTTTTTTAGTGACTGTTTGCTTTGTTGAAGATTTTAGTGACTGATTTGTCCTTTGTGAGTTCTGGTGTTAGTGTCAGTTTAGTTTTAACTAATGAGGGTCCGACAGTTATGGCAGTGCATCTGTTTGACATGTTGGTGAGGACCAGATCCAGAATGTTTGTTCCCTTGTTGGGGTATGGACAATTTGTTCCAGGGCATTTGAATTTACAAAGCCAAGGAACTTTTGGGCTAGTGAGTTAGGCTAGCATAGGTTTCCCATTTGATGGAGGGATAATTGAAATCCCCTATAACCAGTGTGTTGGTAAAATTTGGATTGTCTCCAGTTTGGTCAAGTAGGCTTCATGTGTGTCATGACCCATGGAGGGGGATCTATAACTGCCTATGACTTGAATGGGGGTCTTACCCGCTGTAACCTGGACCTGGAATAACTCAATGGAGTTGTCCAGTCTAACTAGTTGGGAGGTGAATTTATCTGTAATATAGCTTGAAACCCTGCTTCCTTTGGTTTTCACATGTTCATGTTGGGGTCTACAGGTGTGAAAGGCATTGTAACCTTGCATTACAGAGGTACTATCTGAGGCCTTGAACCAGGTTTCTGTGATTGCACAGACATCTACATCTTCTAGTGGCAGAAGTGCTTCCAGGGAGTGCAGTTTTTCATTTAAGTTCCTAGCATTTAAGCAGCACGACCATTATTTTGCTCTGATTGGTTAATTTCACATTGCTAATGTTGTTTTTGAGACCTTGCTTAAAAATGTACTATGGGGTAGGCAAGAGCCTTTGCCAACAGTTGAAAGCTTACAGGTGCCAAGTGCAAACTGTCTTTAGCAAAGCAGCGAGGTTTGTCGACTATGGCTTCCCAGGCTTACAGGAACTGGATCCCCTTTGAATGACACCAAAAACTGAACCAATTATTGAAATCAATCATTTTTGTTTATACTGTAACATCATTCTAGGTGAGGGTAGTATGCTGCTCAAGGCCAGGGACATACCTGCTTGGGACACATACTCAGTGAGCTCAACCACGTCTCTCTTCATATAGTCCAGTGAGGTACGTCTCAGGCCATTCACACTATCATGAACTATGACAGAGTCATAACGGTACTCGTTGCTGAGAGACCTGAGTGCATGCATGATCTGACGAATTCTGGCATCAGCCAGGCAGCTGACTTTCTCCTTGTCCAAGTTGGTGAGTGGGACATCCATACGTCTCACTAGTGAGTCTCCAATCACAAGAAAAATTATTGTTTTGAGTGCTATGTCTTATTAGCTTGATGGGTGAGACATTGGTGTTGCTATGTGTCATGGGTGCTGTGGGGACTGTGTTAGTTGCAGCAGTTTTGTGTTTTGGAGGTCTCTGGTCTTTTAGTAAGTTTTTCGACAGATCCTCCATGTATGTGGATTTACATGTTTGATGTGTACCAGGTGTATGAGTAGTGATATGTGTATGAGTAGTGATATGTGTATGTATAGTGGTACTATGAGCGTATATATTGGTGGGTGACTTTAAGTCATGCTATACATGTTGGCACTGGGGTAATGCCAGTGGCATCTCTCATCATCCCAATTAGCTTGTGTTAGGCATCTGCTTTACATAAAAGGTCACTGAAACTGTTAGGTTTTTCCTGAACTTCCAGTGCAGGAAGAATAAGAAAATCATGATCTTCCTGGCACATCAAGTTGTATCTATGGATGTATCAGTCTATGAAGTAGCCATGGCCACTACAATCAAGCTCACTCAATTACAAAAATTGTAGCCACAGATGCATGGATGCATGTATGTAAAACATAGCACTGCACTATGGTGTTAGAAAATGGCCTCAGTGCACTAAGGTGCTACATTTGAATGCCAGCTGCATGCATGAACATTTAGGTCACATGCTTAGTGGTGGCTATGATCTGAATGGCTAATGCCAACATGTCCAGATAGCACACTTAACAGCAACAGTGATTTATACAGAATGACGCTGACTAACTGCATTAGTATAACCACCATGCTAGCAGGCATAATTAGACATTTCACATGACACCACATAAAGATGTACAGCTTTGAAATAGAGAAATTTCTGTAAAATATCTTTGGACATGGGGATTCCCAGAGTTAAGGATGGAGTCCTGCCTGGTAAAGTACATCAGCAACAACAATAAAAAGAAGTTATATTCTTACCATAACATTCCATCTGTGTTGTTGATCTTCATTCATTCTTGACTGTTGGGATCTCAGTCTCATCCTCAGAACTGGATTGGCTGTTGTATCAAGCTTGCTCCAGCCAGAAACTCTCAAGCTAAGGCTACCCATAGTGCCTCTCTTCCCTTCTCCTCAGATCGAGTTTTCCCAGAAGAAAGTAAAAAGGTAGAAGCTTTGTCTGAGCAAATGTAAAAAGGTAGAAGCTTTGTCTGATCAACTGCCCTACTATAAAACCAGGACTAGTTCCGAAACTCCAGGAGTCTTTGGAGGGGGTAGGAGGGTGGGATGTCAAGAATTAATGAAGTTCAACAACACAGATGGAATGTTATGGCAAGAACATAACTTCTTTACCTGATGCTGTCAATCTTCATTCATTCTTGACTGTTGGGACAGAGTCCCTAGCTACTTTATGTCCTGGGAGACCCTACAGAAGGACATTCCTGAGCACCGTAGAGCCAAATAATGCTCTTCCCCTGGGGACCATATCCAATTTGTAATGAGTGATAAAGGTAAGAGCAGTAGCCCAGATAGCAGCTGCACAAATGTCATCCATAGAGGCTCTAGAATGAAAGGCTACTGAAGTGGAAACTGATCTGGTAGAATGAGCCTTAACCTTGGTTGACAGGTTCAGCTTATTTTGGTCATAAACAAAGGTAATGCAATCTCTCAACCATTTCGATAAAGTAACTTTCGAAACTGGTTTGCCAGGTCGAGTACCTGAAAAAGACAGGAACAATTGGTCTGATTTCCTAAACGATTTCATTCTATCCAAGTAAAAATGTAATTGTCTGTGTAGATTCAACAAATGCAAACAATATTCTCCTTTGTTTGAGAAGTTTGGGAAGAAAACTGGTAGGTCTATGGATTGATTAATATTTGAGTCCTATATTACTTTGGGTAGAAAGGAGTGATTAGTTCTAAATTATACTCTCTTTTTGTGAAAAATGATATATGGACGTCTCACAAAGCCTGTAATTCTGATGTTCTCTTGGCTGATGTGATGGCTACCAGGAATAGGGTCTTCCAAGATAGAAATTTGATATCACAGGTGGCTACTGGCTCAAAGTCCTGATGGACCAAACTTTGTAAGACTAATGAAATTCCAAGGTTCGATGGGTTCTTTAAAAGGTGGTTTCAAATGTAAAATGCTCTTTAGGAAGGTTTTGCAGAGGCGATGAGACGTTAAGGAAAGGTCGTCAAAGCCATTAAGAAAATTTGAAATAGCAGCTAAATTAACTCTAATAGTAGAAGCTGAGGCTCCCGATTGGAATAAAGTGGATAAATATTCTAACACCTTATTAATCAAGGCTGAAAAATGGGTCACTTCCTTCTCTGTGAGACCAAAGTACAAATCTGTTCCATTTACTACAGTAAAGTTTCCTGCTGGATGGTTTATGAGAAGCCAGAAGTATCTTTTGTACTGGGGAAGATAGATTATTCTGCCTGGCAATTACTGAAAGTAGAGGTACCAAGCCGTCAGCTTGAGACTTTGTAGGTTGGGATGGAACAGTCCCTGAGGATGAGACAACAGGTCTGGAGTTGAATCCAGAGTCCACGGACGATGAACCAGATGAGGCCAGAGAAAGGGGAACCAGTCTTGGCGGGGCCAATAAGGTGCAATGAGGATCACTTTGCTTCTCAACCATCAGATTTTCTTCAAAAACTGGGGAATTAGGGGAATAGTGGAAAGGTGTAAAGCAGTCGTGGGGGCCAATCGCATAGGAGAGCATCTCTCGAGGACTCCCCTTGAGGTTGGGGGGACAGGGCAAAGTATCTGCTGCATTTGTGGTTTATGGGAGAGGCAAACAGATTGTAGCAAGGCCAACCCCATCAATGAAAGATCTTCATCACCACATTGGGACTGAGAGACCACTTGTGAGGCAGGAGTATGCATCTGCTCAATTTGTCCGGGATCACATTGGAATTCCCTAGAATGTGCATTGCTATCAGAAAGTGGTTGGAAGCGATCACCCATTGCCACACTCTGAGGGCTTCCTGACATAAAGGGTAGGATCTGGTTCCTCCCTGTTTGTTGATGTACCAGACCACCGACATGTTGTCTGACTGGATAGCAATTGTTCCCGAAGGGAGGGCAGACTGAAATGCTTTCAACACTAGTACAGCCCTCAGTTCTAGGATGTTGATATGCAAATTGGCCTCTAAGGGGAACCAGACGCTTTGGACTATCTTTCCTTGAAAATGCCCCCCACCCCATCAGGGATGCATCACTAAGGCCTTAGGCTGGGAGGGTGAAAAGGGGTGATTCCATAATTCCTCTTCTGGCTTCATCCACCAATATAGGTCCTGCTTGCACTGGTTGGTTATGCAGATTGGGTAGGACATTGGTGTGTTAACAGAGACCACTGTAATGCCAGGAGCCACTGAAGCAGCCTCATGAGGTACCTTGCCAGAGGAACTAGGGTAATTGTCGCAGCCATGGACCCCAGAAGTTGTAAAACTAAATGAGCCTGGACTTTGTCTTGAGAGAGAGTCACCTGAAGCTGTGACCTCAACCTTTGCAGTCTGTGAAGAGGCTGAGCAGCCATGCAGGATTTTTTGTTGAATGTTGCTCCAATTAATTCTATGTCTTGTGTGCAGGATAGTTTTGACTTTTTGCTGTTTATTGAAATGCCTAAGAACTCTGCCACCTTTAGAATGGAGTCTAAGGCATAAAGCAATAGATGTCTGGTGGGGGTGGTGAGTAGCCAGTCATCTAAATACGGAAACATATGGAATCCTTGTAGCCTTAGGTGAGCTGCTACCACTGTCATGCATTTGGTGAACACCCTACGGCTGTGGTGAGGCCAAAGGGCAGTGCTCGAAATTGGTAATGACTGGTCCCCAGATGGAAGTGGAAGTATCTTCTGAAATGCTTGTCCATTTTTATGTGGTAATACGCATCATGAAAATCTATAGAGCACATCCAATCATCTTTCTTCAGAAAAGGAAGGACAGACTGCACCATGACCATCCAGCATTTTGTCTGTTGAACAAACTTGTTCAAAACACTGAGGTCTAGAACTGGCCTCCAGTCCCCTGTCTTTTTTGGCACTAAAAGGAATCTTGAGTAAAATACAGATCCTGTTTGGTCTGGTGGGACTGTCTGGATGACTCTTTTTTTGAAGCGGCTTTTGAATTTCTAGTGCTGCTGTATCCCTCTGATTGGGTGTAACATTGGGGATTCATCTTTGTGGTCTTGTATATAGATAGAAGGGGATATGGTAACCTCTGGTAATTATCATCTGCACCCAGGAATCTGATGTTATTAAGTGCCAGGCTAAGTAGTGTAGAGAGAATCTTCCTCTGACTGCCTCCAGAGGTAAGCAATCGGGCCGCTGCTCAGGAGCACTGGTAGGGCTGTCCAGAGAAGGAATCCCTGGAGCCCTGATTACATGGGCCCCCCCCTCTGCCACAGGAGGGGTGTCTTCTTGATGAGTTCCCCCCTCTGCCCCAGGAGGAAAACTTACCACGGGTGTCCCGAAAAAGCCCTTGGGGCATTCTGAACCACATCTTTCCACCTCTCTGTTTCTTGGATTAAGGTAGTTGAGGAGTGGAAAAATGCATGACCACAGCAGAAAGGATCTTTCCATCCTTCTCACACCTGGTTAATGTGTCTCTGAACTTTGGGCCAAACAATGAGGTAGCATCAACTAGAGCATTGACAAAGGAAGACTTGAAAGGGTCCACAAAGTCACATAAGTACATCCAGGAGTGACGCCTAATGGCAATGCCTGTACCCGCTGCCCTGGACATTCCTTTGGCAGTATGTGCAATAAGCCACATGGATGAGTTTGATGTTGATTCTAGGGTTGCAAGCTGGGAGGCAACCTTATTGTGTACCTCGTCAGACACTGCCCCTGCCAAGGTCCCTGAGAGCTCAGTTATCAGGTCTCTATGAAGACGTACAAAATGTGCCAAGAAATTCAATGACCTTATGGCAAAGGTCGTTAAAGCATAGACCCGCTTCCTGAATCTGTCCATCATCTGAGCCTCTTGGTTTGGAGGATGGACAGCAGGACTCTCTTCTGCGAGTTCCTACTTTGTGGCAGCCACCACCACCAAAGCATCTACAGCTAAACATTCAGACCAGTGGGGAAGATCTTCTGGTGGAGAGAGAATTTAGTCTGATCTCCAGGGAATTGGCTCTGTAGTGTCAGGGGCCTTCCAAGCATGCTGCATGATGAGTTTGATCAATTCATTGGCAGGTGGGGTCACCCAAGAAGTAGAAGATTGGGCACGAAAAGCCTGCAAGAAAACAGATTCCTCAGAGGAAGGGTTTCTTCCAGAGAATCTAAGTGCTTCCTCTTGCACGATCTCTTATGGGGTGGCTCCTCAGGGGGAATGGCTGAGGAGGACTCTGAAGAGAGGGTACCCTGCAGCAGGGTGTCTTGCTGCTCTTGTGCCTGCTGCCTCGATGTAGCAGAATGACAGCTGCGAACTACAGGAAACATAGATGTGACACTCCGACATGGATGCCAACTGTGAGCCTGCAGAGGCGAGAGCTCTCGCACTAATCTGAAAGGCAGGCTTGCCTGAAGAGGGATGGGAGCCTGGAACTGAGAAAGTCAACCTCAGAGTCAGGGTCATACATGACTCATACCCCACTCCAATGAGCCTGCCTCCAGAGAAGAAGCCCCGAGAGGACTTGGAACTTTCAATGCACTCGGTACTGTAGACAGCACCATGGAAAAAAAATCAGCATCGAACTACAGATCCCAGAGCCAGCAGCCAAGTCATGGTCCCATGGGTGGATCAGCTCCGACTGAGTGAAGGACCACAGAGTGCATTCTGGAACCAAGGTGAGGGCCACCATCAGTACCAAAGTAGTTGGCACTGGGAGTGGCATCGAAGTTGAGGGCTCCATGACCTGAGGAGAGGTAGAAGGTGGAAGATAAGTTGGATTCCCTGGAGAGTAGACCTCAGCTCCGGATGGGAGGGAGCTCCTAGATGGGGCTGGAAGACCTCTGGCCACTAAGAGCTGATCCACTAACCTAACTACATTAAGCTCTGAAATGCTCCTTGTGGAATGAATAGACATCCCAGATGGTGATTCTAGATGTTCAGTAAAGGGACTCAACTGTTGACCAAACAAGGGGTCAAGAGATGAGGAGTACCTAGTCCTGGGTAAGGATTTGAACTTCAGCACCACAGTCAGCTGACCAATGGATTGTGCTGGAGGGGAAGTGATCAGTAAGACTGGGGAAACTATTGTTGGTGCTGAGAGAGGTCATAGGTACCGATGAAGGGGTCGGTACCGAAGTGACTTCTGTAGGCTTAGTAATAATTGTCTGAGGGTTGGGAGGGTGGCCTAATGGTTAAGGTGTTTGCCTTGCAAGCACAAGGTGCAAGGTTTGAGTCTCACAAGGGATAATTGGCTAGGCTTAAAATGGCTCGCAAGGGCAGTTAGCTTAGTACTAACCTATGAACAGTGGGGGCAATTATAGCCTTTGGCATCAAAACAGTTGTAAGCGTCAATTTTGAAACTTTAGGCTTTGATTCTGAGGAAGAAACCTGGCCTTTAGAAGATTTTGAGTCAAGATATTTAGGAGATGTTGGAACAGAGTGGCTCCTCTTTTTTGCTTATTTATTGGGAGACTTTGACGTCTCCGCCTCAGAAAAAGCCTTCCCAAAATGGCATTTTAACAGCCTCTTGAATATTAGTTTGTTGCGCCGCTCTGCAAGGGTCCAAGCACTGAAACTCTTGCAGAGTTCACACAGAGGCTGGATTTCTAAATGTGGCATCCCCAAACAATACACACAAGAATGATGCCCGTCTGAGTTGGGCACCTTTCTGCTACATTCCTCCCACTGCTTGAATCCACTTGTTCCCTTTTCTGACATATTTAAACAGAAGTAAAAAGCATGTACAGCAAAAACTCTCCAACACACACAGACACACACACACACACACACACACACACACACACACACACACACACACACACACACACACACACACAAAGCAAGAAAAACAAAGGAGGTTTTTTTTTTCCTTTTTTAAAGGTTGAACCAACAATGGTAACTAAGAAAATTCCCAGAGGGGGTGAAGAAGGGAGAAAGGCATATCAACAATGGTATTAAGGAATTACCAGTGGTAGATGGAAGGGAGGGGCCTATACCAGTGATGGTAAGTGAGAAAGTACCAAAAGGTAAAAAAGGGGAAAAATAGAACTCACACTCAAAAAATATTAACAGTAATAAGGAAAAATTAAATAAATGACTAGTTTAGAGTTAAAGAGATAAGGTTTTAGTAAAGATATTTATGAAAAAAGTAGCACTTAGCTGAGAGCATGGCTGATGTGTCCTAAAACTCTGTGTGGCAAACGAGATTTGAGGGACATGGAAGAGAGGCACTATGGGTCGTCTTATCTCAAGAGTTTCTGGCTGGCGCGAGCTTGATAAATGGCTGAGCCAGTTCCAAGAATGGAACCGAGACCCCAACAGTCAAGAATGAATGAAGACTGACAACATCAGATACCCTGATGTTCTTCGTCTCACATTGCTGCAGTCATAACCTGTGGGTAGTCCGCTGTCCTCGGTCGGCCCGAATACCAAAGAGTTAGGCTGGCGTCGGTCATGGTCGCCCAGATCTGACGTCAGTACGTAGTAGTACTTAAGCGCATGACCGAAGCCATATCCCCAGTCTTTCTTGCCGCATGGTCCGAAGCAGAAGCAGCGTTTGCAAGTGCCGTTCGGCGTTCTGAAATTTTCATTTATCGAGTTTCAGACCGAAGACCAAGTTGGGCTAAGTACCCCGTTGGGGAAATTTTTGTCTTTTCTTGCCTCAGTTATCCGGATGTCAGAAAAGGTTAATAATTGTATTTCTTGTGGGAAACAGATACCTCATAGGGACTATCATTCTCTTTGTATTCCTTGCTTGGGGCCTGAACACGACGTAGTCGGGTGTCGCTTTTGCGCTAGATTTAATAAGCGCACCATTAAACGAAGATTAGACTGTGCCAGGTTGGTTTTCGGTAAGCGGTGTAACTATAACATGCCGTCGGATCCTCCGACGCCCGCTACCGCTAAAAAACGTAAAGATAAATCTTTGAGGTCTAAACCGGATGAGTCGTCCGTTGCGGACGCCGGTTCTATGGAACCTCCGGTTGAACCTGTGGATCCGGCCGAGGCCTCGGCTGAATCCCAGGGGGAACCTTTACTTTTGCAGGAGCTGGCCTCTCAGGAGTTAGGCCAGGCCGAGGGTGCTTCTCAGGTATCTGTAGTTCCATCCTTACAAAAGGTAATTAGGCCTTCTACCTCAGTGGCTAAAGGCCATGCTAAAGCTAAAACTTGTCTTTCTGGCCCTGGCCATAGTCCTAGCTCTTCAGCCTCTGTTCCTAAAAAACATATGTTGAAAATGGCAGAGGACTTGATTACTTTGATAATGGGTTCTATGCCCCCCCCCCAGAGAAGAGGCCTAGGGTGGAGGCAGATTTAGAGGGAATGGAGCATTCTTCAGACTACTCTGATTCCTCAGCTGAAGATATTCAGGATTTCCCTCCCTACTCAGATTCGGATGCAGAGGATTCCTGTCCTTCTGCTTCTCCTCCAGAGGATTTTTCCTTTTCTGAAACTTTACATTCCATGAGGGAACATTTCAAGTGGGAAGGTCAGGATTTTTCAGATTCTCGAAAAAGACTTAGGGAATTTTTGTTTTTGCCACAACATAGGCCTTTGGCTATTCCCCCTGTCTTAGATGTTGTACAGGATGTTTTTTCTGAAGCTTCCCTTAATCCTGATTCTTTACCCCCTGCTCCTGTCAAGCCAGACAGATATTACAGAGTTCCAGAAGCACATAAATATTTGTACAAGAGTCCTAGAGCTGACCCGGAAACTATTATTCAAGGGCCGAAGGGTGTCAGGGCTTCTGTGGTTAAGAATCCAGTCCCTTTGGATAAAGATTCTAGAGCGTTGGATAGGTGGGGGAAAAAAGTGTACACCTCCTCTACGCTTGCTATGAGGGCTTTAAATTGCCAGTTTCATATGCTGAAGTATCAGAACTTTTTGTTAGGCCAATTGAAATCTAAGGTGGATGCTTTATCTGAGGGTATAGAGTGTAAGGAATTGCAGGAGTTGGTTCATGCATCAGATCAAGTTGGAAAACATTCCTTGCAGTGTGGTTTCGATGCTCTTCAGGCTTCATCCAGGGTGGCTGCTACAGGTGCAGTTATTCGTAGACATGCCTGGCTTAAGGATCAAAATTTGTCAGAGCATGTTAAAGCTCAGATTTTGGATGCTCCTCTTCAATCAGAAGTTCTTTTTGGTTCTCCTGTGGAGCCAGTTTTGAAAAAGATGGAAGATAAGGCTAAGTCTATGCAGATGGTCAAGGAGTTTGTGCAGATGCAGCCCCCTAAGTTTAGCAGGAATTGGCCTGCTAGAGGATGGCCCTACCCTTCTTCGGATTATCAGTCTAAAGGCAGGTCTAGATGTGATAGAGGCAGGGCTCACGCTCAGGGTTCTTTTAGACCCAGGACTTGGAGTTCTCCTGCACAGTCTTCTGGTGAGGGCAGGGGTCAGCCTTTTCGTAAACAGACCCAATGACCTGTATCTTCAGCTGCCAGATCCTTCTTTTCTGGCAGCTCCTCTAGGAGGAAAGTTGGCACTTTTCAAACAAAACTGGCATTTGATCACCCAGGACAAATGGGTGTTGGAAATAATAAATCAAGGTTACAAGTTTTATTTTCACACTTTTCCTCCCTTCAAAGGCATGCCGGATGTGCCTCCACAGCAAAGGCTGGAGGCTCTGGAACAAATTTCTTTACTTTTACAGATGGGGGCCATCCAGGTGGTACCTCCGTCAGAAGTAGGCCTAGGGTTTTACTCCCGTCTTTTCCTAGTGCCAAAGAAAGGAAACACTTGGAGACCTATTCTGGATTTATCCATTCTCAATACCTACCTAGACATTCCAAAGTTCAAGATGTTAACATTACAACAACTTCTACCTATGCTAGGCAAAGATCACTGGATGGTAACCCTGGATCTCAAAGAGGCCTATCTTCACATTCCTATCAGGCCCAGCTGCAGGAGATTCCTGCGATTTCGGGCTGGTACTTCTCATTATCAGTTCTCTGCATTGCCCTTTGGTTTATCTACTGCGCCCAGGGTGTTCACAAAAGTTCTGGCTCCCGTAATTGCTTTCTTCAGACAGAGGGGAATACAAATTTATCCTTATCTGGACGATTGCCTGATTCTTGCTCAAGACAAAGACAAGCTACTTCAACATCTACAGTATGTGATGGCAGTTTTAAGGTGCCTAGGGTATTCTGTGAATGAAATAAAGTCCAGTCTAGTGCCCTCTCAGGACATGTGCTTTCTGGGTGTGAGACTGAATACAGCTTCTCAGATGGCATTTCTGACCCCGGACAAACAAAGAACTCTTCATCTATACTTCCAGCAGTTATCAGTACTGTCCAGGCTGACTGCAAGGACAGTCCTTCAAGCCTTGGGGTTCATGGCATCTTGCATTCTAGTACTTCCCAATGCCAAACTGCATATGAGGAAGCTACAATGGTATCTCAAAAGTGTATGGACTCAACACTGCCACGATTTGGACACTGTCATTCCGATAATACCTTGCATCCAGAAGGAATTCTTGTGGTGGGCTCAGGAATGTCACCTAAACAAGGGACTCTCTGTGACCCGACAAGAGGCAAGTCAGATCATAACGACGGATGCCTCGGACTTGGCTTGGGGAGCACACTTCAATGGGAAATGGATTCAAGACACGTGGCCTCCCAGACTACTACACTTGCATATCAACATGAAGGAGATGTTGGCAGTCCAATTTGCTCTGATGGCCTTCAAGGACCTACTTCAGCCAGGACAGGTGTTGATTCGAACAGACAACACAACAGTCATGTGGTACATCAACAAGCAGGGGGGAACCCATTCTTACCCTCTTTGCAGACAAGCAATGTTATTGTGGGAGACTGCTCTGAGTTTGCACATCAATCTTCAAGCACGGTTTCTGCCAGGAGCACAGAACTCCCTAGCAGATGTATTGAGCAGACAAATTGTGGATCCCCACGAATGGAAATTGGATCCTCAGGTATTCCAACAGTTGACAGTGGCTTGGGGAACTCCAGACATAGATCTGTTCGCTTCTCCACTAAATTTCCAACTGCCAAAATTTTGCACAAAGATGTTTCACCCAAAAGCTTGGAAAGTGGATGCTCTATTTTTCAGTTGGAACAACCTTCACGTCTATGCTTTTCCTCCTCTGCCTCTCCTTCCCAAGGTACTCTTGAAAGTCAGGCGGGACAAGCCTTGCATGATTCTAATAGCACCAGATTGGCCACATCAGCATTCGTATCCTCTGCTGAGGAGTTTAATTCAGGAGCCTCCTTGGCCTTTGCCACAGATTCCTCACTTGTTGTCCCAGTCAAGCAATCATTTTCTCAATGTCAGGGTGCAGTCCCTGCATCTAACCGCCTGGCGTATTCTGTTTTAGAGCCTGTGGGGTCTCAGCTTCCTCAACAGGTTTTAGATGTCATTTTGGAAGCCAGGCGGCCTAGTACTAGAAAAGTTTATGCTGATAAATGGAGGAGATTTTTTCTTTGGAGCACAACAAAGGGCTTTGATGTCTCAGTACCAAATTTGAGTTTTACACTACAGTACCTTACTGAATTACTAGACAAGGGTTTGTCATTTTCCTCTGTTAAGGTTCATGCTGCAGCCATTTCTGCTCACTATGATTGTGACCTTCCTTTATTTTCTCACCCTTTGTTTAAGCAATTTCTTAGAGGGGCAAAAAATATAAGACCCCCACGTAGAGCTCCTACTCCTTCCTGGGATCTCAATTTTGTGTTGGAGAAGCTTACTTTACCTCCTTTTGAACCTGCAGCTATGTCTGAGTTGAAGTTTTTGTCTTGGAAGACTGCTTTTTTGTTGGCCATTACTTCTGCTAGGAGGGTATCTGAATTGCAGGCACTCATGGCAGTTGAACCCTTTCTGATATTCCATAAGGATAGGGTGTCTTTGCGTACTAACCCTACTTTTATGCCTAAAGTGATTTCTAATGTGGCCTTGAACCAGTCTATTCATTTGCTTACTTTTTATGCTGATCCCCAAAATAAGGGGGAAAAAGTCTTGCATTCTTTGGACATTCACAGGCAGCTACGCTATTATTTGAGCAGAACTAAAGAGTTCAGGCAGACTCAACAGTTATTTATTTCTTTTGCTTTGGGTTCACAAGGGAAAGCTGTTTCAAAGCAAACTATTTCTAAGTGGATTGGTCATTGTATTGCTTTTTGTTATTCTCATCATGGGAAGAATGTTCCTGCTGGGATCAGACCTCATTCCACCAGGGCTACTGCCACATCCACTGCCTTTTTGAGGGGGGTAGCTACTAAGGATATTTTGGAGGCAGCTACTTGGAGTTCAGTACACACTTTTACTAAGCATTACCATCTCCCTCTTTATTCCAAGTCTAGGGCTGGGTTTGCCACTGCAGTTTTACAGGGCATGTTAGCAGCTCCTAATGCTTTTTAGTTTGCCAGCCTCCCTTTTCCTTTGCTTTGGGATTCTACCCACAGGTTATGACTGCAGCAATGTGAGACAAAGAACATAGTACAGTTTTGTACCTACCATAAATGTAGATGTTCGAGGATCCACATTGCTGCAGTCCTATTTTCCCTCCCTCCTTCCCCTCTATAGTCTGGGGTTGCTGCCTTTCCTTTGGGATAATTATTATTTTCTCACTGGTGGTTGTTGTGTATTTACTATTCTGGCTCTGGCCTTTCCTTTTTTAGGCCTTCTGACATCTGGGGCAAGAAAGACTGGGGATATGGCGTCGGTCATGCGCTTAAGTACTACTACATACTGACGTCAGATCTGGGCGACCATGACCGACGCCAGCCTAACTCTTTGGTATTCGGGCCGACCGAGGACAGCGGACTACCCACAGGTTATAACTGCAGCAATGTGGATCCTCGAACATCTACATTTATGGTAGGTACAAAACTGTACTTTTTGTCTCTCAACAAGAGGTAGTTAGATGTCATGATGCATGTATAAGTGGAAATACATAGCAATTGCATGGCAGTGTACTATCTTCCTGTAGCTGAAGTGGGGTCAAACCATGAAGACAGGAAATCATGGGAAAGACATGATGCAAGGGGTGTGTGGGGTTCCTAGGCAGTACATTGAGGCATGACTACATAAGTAAAGGGTGTGTGTGTGTGTGTGTGTGTGTGTGTGTGTGTGTGTGTGTGTGTGTGTGTGTGTGTGTGTGTCAGACTAACTACAGCTGATAACCACGTACATGGAATGCTACGGCAACTGGTATGTGTATCTCACTGCCTGTTATACACATCCACTTACTGACATATTTTGCTCATAGCTGTGAAGGTACTGGCATTGTCAGTCGAGGGAGGCACATCTGGTAAACATAATTTCTCAGGAGAATGATGGACGTCTGCAAGCCCTCCACACATATGATGTGAACCCTCTATATAAACATGCCACAAACAAGCATTATCAAGATCAGATTTGGCAGGTACTGGAAAAGAATGTGTATGCTCTGTGGTACAATAACTGGTTTCATATAAAGACATGAAGAACAGTTGCTGATATGATACTCTGTGCAAAAGACAAGGCAAAAGATATTGCAAAAAAGAACTTTACTGTAGCAGTGGCTCACTAAGGTTGTGGAAGTTTTGATTTCACTGATTGGGTAGGGGGAGTGGCCAGTCATACCTGAGGGTGGTGTAGATGAAACAGTTGGGCTGGCACCAACCTCATGTGTGTCAGTAGGGGATGCACCAGTTTAACAATGTCCATTACAGTACAGTATAGCACACTCAACTGCATATTTGAAAAGAAGAGAAGAGTTGACCAAAGCCCATCTTCATATAAGTCCTTCTAAGCACCTTTGGTCTCCATCTGCAAGAACTCTCATGATAAGGTATATTTGACAACATATGCTATAGCTGTAATATTAACATGTATCAGTATGTAAGTTACACGAGATAACAGAGACATGGGCTGATAATGGTGTCATACATTATGTGTTCGTGCTTGCACAACTTTCACTGGTGTTTCTCTCAACATCTACAAACTATATCCAACCTCTCTCTCTCTTCTCAGTCTAGCTATTCATTAAGTCTTTTTTAACTGAACTATTTATTCATCTCTATATTCCAAATTGCCAACCTTCACATGTCCCCAGACTTGACTATTTCTACTGCAGATCATGCCCACAGGGACTCTGTGTGTGCCCACCAGGAACGCCAACGCTCCCTACTCCCACTGGCAACAGGCCTAAATCACTGCTGGCCATTCACTCTACTGGTAGTTGACACCATGTTCCCAGGGTCTGGCCCTAAACTTCTGGCACTTCTCTACTAATATATTCTCTTCAAAGCACCCATCACTTCCTCCATTGTCCCCCTTTTATACTTTGCAAGTTCCCATACTCAACAGTACCTCAACTGTTCTTTTTCTTTTCTCACTAGCCTCAAAACTACTCACTGTTGAGACATTTACCAAACTCCTTCCCCTTCATACAATACATAGAGCTGAAACCCAGAAAAGTAAAACAGCTTTTGTTTTTATTAATATTTCTTTTACATTGTTGTGATGTAAACTGCATGCTATATTGTAATGCTGTTCTATATAGTACTGGGCAGAGGTATATGTGAAATGGGAGAATTCTATCAATTAACGCTGTATATGTTAGTGATAGATAAGAAAAGTTGGAAAGAAGCCAGTTAAATTTAACAAAATGCTGTAATCTTGGGCTGCTGGAGAGATATGAAAGCATGCTGATTTTAATATATGTAGAATTAAAAAAATATAATTTCCTCGATTTTATTGAGTAGGATGTCCTTAATTTAAGTTATATTCAATGATTTTTGTATATAAATTGGTTTTAGAAACAAGAAAAGATGAAAAACATGAGAAATTGTAGTTCATAATTGCATTTGTATGCATTTATACTTCAAATAAGTGCAAGGAGTTAATAATGAAAGGTCTGGCTAGTGGGTTTTGCCAGTGGGGCAAACTGCTTCGACTCGAATGGGTAAAAGTCCTTTTGGAAAATATGTATAGTTGTATATGCTTCTCTATCTATCTATCTATCTATCTATCTATCTATCTATCTATCTATCTATCTATATTTTTGTTTGCTTTTGAGTGTTTGTATTAAAATAAAAAGCCTGGGAGCATATGACATGGGTTCAAGCAGAAGAAGAAGAAGCAGAGCTCCTCATTAACACTATTCAAGAAAAATCTTGATGATTGGATGGGTAATAGGAAATTCACCTCGGGGATCACTTCTGTGGTTCTCCTTGACAGGGGCACAGGAAAATAATTTTCTTGGGTGGCGAAAACCAGAGTACCTTTTTTTGGCTAGGCTTGTATAGGCCCTAGGGCCAATAGCCTAGTACCTGCCTATGAACCTATGAATCTATAAGCAACTAAACACAAGATTAGCCTGAGAAACATTAATGTTTTATATATATATATATATATATATATATATATATATATATATATATATATATGAGTAATAGCTTTTTATAAGAAGTGCTGCTTCATCAGAATAAACACAGAATGTAAATGGTCTTTTAGACACAGACAAAAAAGCAAAGTGTACTAAACTGTATTAAGAAGTGTAGGGGGTACAAATAATAATGTTACAGGAGGCACATCTGGATAGCAATGAGCATGTTTATTTGATAAAACAAAGGATTTCAGGATAGATATTCAGCAAAACATTAGGGACCAATGAAAATGGAAGTAATAAATACTGAAGTTGGGAAAGGTTTCCCATAGTTAAACAGTCCACTTATGCTATGCTGATGAGGCCAAACAGTCCACTTTTGCAGTGCTCACAAGGCCATAAGAAGACTGAAACAAGCATGTCCACAGCTAGTGGGGTTTGGTTTTATAGGCCTGAATTTGTCCACGACAGACTTGAAAAGAAAAAAGCCATGGGTATTCAGAACTGCCATACAGCTGAAACACCTGATGTCCATATGGGTCATTTGCATATATCCCATATGCCTCTAATACAAGAGGTTTAAGGAATCACACAGTAGAAACTCTAGCTTAGCTAGATTTTTCTTGTAGTTTTTACTGATTGGTTTTCTGTGTGAACATTTTACTCACTGTTTTAGTTTAATAGTCACAGATTATGGAAAATAACAATAATGGTGACTTTGTTGTAGTAAGGGGTTATTGACAGGGGAGAATTTGTATTCCACCTATAACTACTGTAATGGAGCTTACAAACATTTTAAGACAAATAAGCTTTTACCAGGGAAAAGTGTTTGTGTGGGGACTGGAACCTGATCTGCAATCATGAAGATACACCAGTGGAACCTATAAAGGAAAATAATATAAAGAGGTATATAAGACTATTTTGTATGGAAAATGTGAACTCAGTGGCAGGAGCTCAGACAAAATTTACACACACACACACACACACACACACATATATATATATATATATATATATATATATATATATATATATATATATATATGTGTGTATATATATGTATGTGTGTATATATATATATATATATATATATATATATATATATGTATGTATGTGTGTGTATATATATATATATATATATATATATATATATATATATATTCCCTAAGTTACAAAAAATGGGCAAGACTTGATATGAATAGTATTTCATTTCACAGGAGCATGAGCTTAAAGACCTATCCGATAACTATTATCAGGTTGTGCACCAATAAAACTAAGATGAACATGAAGGGTAATAATATAAAAATGAGACACTTGCATTTTCCTACTTACCTGTTAAAAAAGTGGCATTTAATGAATAAGTAATGGATATTTGCTGAGAGTTATTAGAGAAGATGGGAATTACTTCAGAAAGTGTGGGTAGTGATTGAGATTATATGAAAATGGAGTTTAAAAACATGGTAGAAATAACAGAGAAAGATATATGTGAAACAGACAGAGATTTAAAGGAGTTGCAAAAGTTAAAATAAAGGTTAAGGTGTTTACCTCATAGACACCAAGCTGCTGGATTTGATTCTTACCTTTTGGGTTGGGAAATTTGGCTAGGTTTAAAATGGCCTGCCAGGGCAAATAGCCTAGTACTAACCAATGAACCTATGGACCACTATGGTTGAAGTCCAAGTCATACTCAATAAAATTAATTGCCACATTATAGATACTTATAGATCTCCATGCAATGATGTATGAGCAAGCAAAATGCCTTAACATTTGAGAAGAAAATAGCAGCCAAACCAAATACCTTTCTTAATTGTGATACCGACTATCCATACATAACACTGGCAAATGTTTCCTACCAACAACAAGTATGCCCAGAGATTTCTGGACTTTCTAAATGTCAATGCATTTGACTAAATTGTCCCTTACTCATCAGAGGTGTTAATCTTTTGATTGCATCTTTATAAAAGTCTCCTGATTGCACCAGCCCATGTGTTACCTCCTCCCTAGTCTGACCTTCTTGATGTGCTCTTCTTTATGAAGCTTGCTTTGTGGCCCATGATAACACCTCTGTATTCAGGCATTACTCCAAAGCCATTTACTGATCATATTGACAATTAACACCAAAAGACGCGGGATAATTAATCAATTAACAAGTACCTCTAGTACCTATTCAAACAGGTTATATAAATACAACCCTAACTCACAAATGTGTGCAATAATTTAAAACTTGTTTAAAAATACGAATATATAATCAAACTCTACCATAATGGTTAATAGGTACTAGAGGTACTTGTTAATTGATTAATTATCCCGTGTCTTTTGGTGTTCATTATACTTAAATGAGGTTTCCTATGAGGTGTTGTAATTTCTGATGAAGTCTGTGAGTAAGCAGACAAAAAGCACTTAAAATTAAATTTAGTGTGTGGATTCACTAGTTGCCTGGACTTATTTTGTCTTTACTCAGTTTTTTGGTGTTTGTCATATTTCACATATTGACAATTATACAGGGTGTAGCTCCTCATCAAACTTTCTACCACAGGCTGCTACTTACTGCTCTGAATTTTACTCCATCTTGGATAGATGCACTGAGGCAGCCTTACTAGTCTGGAATAAGCATAATGGCTAGTTTAGAACCCTTATGGTAAATCTACTGAATCAAGAGACTGTGTAATAAAAAAGCTCCTGGCTTTCATTAAAAATGTCCACTTCATCATTATAAAAGGAATTTAAAACTGATATATAAGTCTCTCAAACTTACCATTAAGGAATGGAAGACCAATGATTGCAACAAATTCAAGATATCCAAAAGTTCTTCAGATGTATTAAGATTAGAAATAACATACAATTCAAGTACTTTTGGCAATTTACACAAATAAAAATATTGCTTCCTTGGGTCCTGACAATATCCCTGGATACCTGCTGAGGAATGTAAAACCTCATTTAACAAACCCCCTCCATTCACTCTTTAATTTGAGTCTCTCCACTGGTTATGTCCATAGCAGTTGTGGGGTCCTTCCAAAAGGCAGTCCCCTAATGACCCTGGGAATTATAGTCCTATTTGTCTTGCCAATATTTTTTCAAGGCTTTAGAATATATTATAGCTGAACAAAGAGACAATGATATATTGCCTTTATATCCCTGGATAAATATCAGCTTTGTAAAAGGTAGATTGTGCCTGTTCAACCTGGTTAGGTTTTTGAAAGGGTTACTAAGGGCATGAGTAAACAGCATACAGTTCACAGTGCTTATCTAGACTTTCCTAAGGTCTTTGACACTATCCCACATGTTGGGATTATTGAAAAATTCTCAATTCAACATTAAGCCATAGTAGTTAACTAGAATAGTAATTATCTGTCTGTCAAGACCCAAACCATTAAGGTCAGGGGTTTTCACTCTAGACAGAAAAATGTCACTAATGGTGTCCCACAAGCCTCTGTCCTGGGTCCACCCTCTTTGGCATAGGACATAAAAGCTGATATCAAGGGACTTTGGCTAACCAAGTTTGTTGATGATTTCAAACTGGGGGCAGTAATCAAATCCACTCTAATAATTATTTTTTACAGCAAGGGCTTAGTCTTATCACCAGCACATGCAGCACAGTTTCCTTTGGTAAGAGTACTATTGATTACATTCCATTTAATTTTGACACAGTCATTAGGGAATTGGGTACATGTGACAATAACAGACTCTCCTTTGACCAATATGTCTCCGTAGTTGTAAGAAAATCCCTCTACCTTGCACAGATTATCCTTTGTGGCATCTCTTCAAGAACCAAAGTTGTTATAATCCCACTTTATTCATCCCTTATAGGCCCATCATTGAATATAATGCACTCTCTGGCATGTACCTCACCAAGCAGCTAAACCAGCTTGACAGACTTCAATGTTTCCTCACCAAAAGGGTCTCCCTTAATTACTCTGATAGATAAAAAAAACTCTGTCTCTGTACTCAGTGTCATACAGAGTCCAGACAGGTGATGTCTGCTTTCCTTTCCTTGCTATGAATGACTCAGCACTCTTTGAACTCCTTCACCTAAATAGAACAAGTGGTAAAGTAAGCACCTGTTCTACACACCTGAACCTACACTATCACATCAACAATATCAGATGGCATGGCAGATACCTAACCCAACATATTTCTGGAATAAGATATCCTTATCTATCAAGCAGAATACTTCTGCAGCAACCTTTAAAACCAGACTGGATGACTGGATGGGTGATCAGAAATGTTCACCAGAAATATGTGCAGAATGTCTGCTTAATGGGGACATTGTTAGTCTCTCATGGATATTGGGTGATGTGGCTGAGCTTCTTGATGGTTTCCTTGTCTGTAATCATAGTAAGAACCTATGAACCTGAGTGGGATAAGCTGATTCTTCCCACAGAACAAGGTGATTTAGGATTTCCTGCTTTGAAGGGCTACTTTACAGTACACAGTTGAGGCTCAAATGCTTAACTCAAGCAGAAGGGATAAATTAAACTGGAAAAGGATGATGAAGTAACAAAAGTTTGACAGAAGAGAGTGGCTAGGATTTTGGAAGCAAGTCCTTAAGGAAAATAACCACACAGAATATTATATTGCTAGAGTAACAAAGTATTCTAATAACTAAGCCAACGCTGTAGAGGAGAAAGATTTTATCGATATGGATGACTGCAAGCAGGAGTGCAGACCACGGGAAAGACGGGAATACTTCACTGACGTAAGTTATTAAAAAAGCCAAGGTCTTGGGAACAAATATCACATGAGGGTGAGGTGAGCAAGTGGTATAAGTCTAAGCAGAAGTTTGAACTGCATGTTACAGATTGCCTTCCCTTTCAGGGACTGATAACACAGTTCAGGCAAACAAAAATCAACAGGGAATGCTCAATAAAAGATCAGCTCTGACACTGATTTTAGTTGAATTTAGAAAATAATCTGCTGCTAGAAAATGGATAATTGGTAGAGCATATAAAATATTACATGATAAAATACAGTTTTGTATTTTTTTTCAAATGTATCATGTTTGCACTAGCCATTACATATGAGACATATACTGCCAAGGATAAAATATGGCTGGCAGTCTACAAAGCTTCAGGCTTCTTCCTAATGCACTTTACATCTGTCCTTAGTATGAAAGGATATGCTAGTATATCAGGGACATGACAAAACTCAGAGACACCTTGTCCCAAGAAAGGAGTCTAAAGCCTAATGTTTCAAGTAAAGTCATAACACAAAAAAAAAAAAAACTGAGTAAGATATCCCATCCTGGCTAGGGAGGGGAATAAAGAGGGGGTGGAGTGGAAGAAGGGTGAAAGTACTGTAACAATGATCTATTTGACCTTCTATAGTTATGGTAAATAAACTTCACCGCTGTAACATGTTCTTTATTAGATCACTTTTACTGCAGTGATTACTTGTGGAAAGACTGACAAACTAAGTACTTGTATTGAATAATCACACTTTTATAAGTTGTTTGAAGAACACTGCTGTATCTATATCTTTAAGTTTGTTTGTGGTAGCATTTTGTACTGTTGAAGTGTGTTTGTGCTATCATTTCAGTCTGGACACTCCTTTACTGTGCTTTTGCATTGGGAGGACTAGGATTGTTCATCTGTTGACAATAGGTGTTTACCTGGTTTGTGTGAGTTGGGAAATACACAAAAGGGCTCTAAGTATTTTTTTGCACGTCTTTGCACTTGATTTGCAGTGTTCTGATACCTAGATAACAAAGACTAGATTCAGCCCTGCTGAATCCAGCCTGTTATTGATACACTTGAGCACTAAACCAGCCATCTTACATTAAGAATAGCTTCCTTCCCCCTTGTGGCAGAAGGGTACGACTCCAGCCTAGTCTGAGCTGGGGACTACTGGAGGAAGGTTCACTGTGTGCTCTCCTATTGGTATATTAGCTTAAAAGTGTTTTAATTCCACCTGTATTTAAGCCTCGCATTTGCTCATTGCAGAACACCGTACAACAGGGGTTAGGGGTACCCTGTACAGATGCAAACACCTTGAAACTCAATGTTTCCATAGACATCTGTCAGTACAGCCCTCCCAAGCTTTCCTACTGCACTACAGATGCACTGAGTAGCATTGCCCCACTTATCATCCATGCCCTTGAATAGAACAAGCATTTTTGTTAGTCTTAGCACAAAAACTGGTCAAACTAGCCCACTCCCTTCCCTAATAATACATAAGGTAAAAACCTGCTATAATGGATGGGCAGTTTTCCATCATTTCACCCACCAGCCTGATTGGCATGGGCATCCTGAGGCAGAGTAATAATTGTCTCATATATACTGACAACCAATTACTCATATAACAAACAAATACCCCAATGTTAGAGATGTAATTACACTCTGAAATTGGAATCGATTCTCTCATGTAACAACAAACCACAGACATCAAACAGGTTGTCAGCACACACACTTCACCTCTCACACAAAATTAGGTCATGACCCATAAACCCACATACTCAGAGGTAGTCACTAGAAGCCTACCAAAAGATCAGAGACCTCCCAAATGTAAACCACTTGCACACACTGATATGCAAATAGAAATCACTATACATAACATACACACCAGTGTCTCGGCAAATAAGACCCTAAGGCAAAACACCTCAAAACCTAATGTCTTGGTCATTGACAACTCCACAGTGAGACACACAGATGTCTCCCTCACCAGGCTGGACAAGGACAAGGTCATGGTCAGCTGCTTGTCAGGTGCCAGGATCCGTCAAATCACACATGCACTCAAGTCACTCAACATCAAGTACTGTTACAACTCTGTCATAATCCATGTTGGGGTGAATGACTTGAGACGTACCTCTCTGGGGTTTATACTACTTAACTGAACTTTCAAAAGTTCGACTGTCATATGGTTGACACCATATGACTGAATTTTTAAAAGTTCAAACATTTTAACGGAGGTCTCCGTACAGCAAGGAATGGGAAGATTTCCCTTTTTTGCACTGTAGTGCGATCTCGGAGTTGGTATATTTAAAGAGTGAGGGTATGAGGGGTTCAGGGTGGCTTGCCCCCCTGCTTAAAACGTTCAGGTAGGTTATTTGTGTAGTTTATTTTTTTTATTAGATATTCAAACTTTTAAAAGTTCAATCATATGGTGTCAATCATACGACAGTCGAACTTTTGAAAGTTCGATTATCTAATATAGACCCCCTCTCTGGACTATATGAAGAGAGATATCACTGAACTCTCAGATTATGTGTACCAGGCAGGTATGAACCTAGCCCTTAGCAGCATTCTACCTTCACTCATGATGATGCCACAATATAAGCAAAAAATGATCAACTTCAACAATTGGCTTAGCTTGTGGTGTCAGTCCAGGGGGATCGAGTATCTGTCAGCCTGGGAAGACATGGTCGGCAGGCAACTCTGCTTTGCCAAAGATGGCCTGCATCTGTCTCCTCTAGGCTTTCAGATGTGCTTGCCTTGCCCATAGTGCCTTTTTTAGGCCATGTCAAGACAACAAAATTTCCGACATAATAAAATCCACTTGAGACAAACTCAAGGTTCTTTTGCTTAATGCTAGACATCTAAATATGAAACTGCACTCCCTGGAAGCACTCCTCACCTTGGAAGATGCTGACATCTGTGCAGTCACTGAAAAATGGTTCAAGGCTGCAGCCTGACTGTGCAAGGCCACAATGCCTTCCACACATTCAGACCTCAAAATGAGCATGAAAGAACCAAAGGTGGAGGTGTATCTGTCTTCATTTTAGACAAGTACACCTTGAGACTGGTCAAACAGTGCAACTCTCTCTAACTACTCCATGTCTAATTAACTATAGGCAAAATACCCTACAACATCATTGCTAGCTATAGGTCCCTGACCATGAACTAAGAAAAGCACACTGCCTACCTGGACTTACTGAAGTCACTCGCCATACAACCCAACACCTTACTTATGAAAGATTTCAACTATCCTTCCATGAACATACTCACCCAGAGGTTCCTGGACTTTATCAATACAAATGCTCTGGAAGAGATAGTCAACATCCCCCACAAGCGGCCCAAATGTCCTAGACCTAGTACTCACCAACATGGGGGGGGGGCACTGGCTTTCTCCCTGTATAATCCCCTCCCTGGTAAGGTCAGACCATAAATAAGTCTAGTCTGAAGTAACTATTGAACCTGTCACCACCACAGGAGCAAAAGAACTAAAATACTTTCTACAAGGCACACTACAGCCTATTAAGTGATGGTATACAAAGTTTTATATCCCCCCCCCCCCCACAATCACAGATAACAATGACTCCTATGCAGAGGTGTACATAAATGCCCTGTCTAAACACTTAAGCAACTGTATAGACTTGGCTGTGCCTGACCGGATTAAAACCAGGTCCTCCCAAAAAAACAAGCCATACTGGTGGACCTAAAATATAAACAGTTATATGGCAAAAGGAAGAAGCTGATGTCTAACAACAAAAGGGCACTGACTCAGCAGAGGAAGAATTCCCTCCACAGGCTGAACAAGGGAGGGTGGCCTAATGGTTAAGGTGTTTGCCTTACAAACACAAGGTGCAGGGTTTGAGTCTCACAAGGGATAATTGGCTAGGCTTAAAATGGCTTGCAAGGGCAGTTAGCTTAGTACTAATCTATGAATTCTATGAATAAAAATCAGAAATCTCGTAAAGTCCTCTAAAGCTAAGTACGAAGGTAAAATAGCATCCCTAGCTAAGGATAATCATAAGGTATTCTTTATGTCTGAAATCTAAAAGGGAATGCCCATCTATGTGCCGAACTGGTAGTAGATGGTACCACTCATACTATACCAGAGAAAATTGCCAACCTGCTAGATGACAGATTTGGTGCAAACTTCACCCATCCCTCCAAGCCATACCTCAAAGCATACTTGAGATCAATCTACTGTCTAGTATCTATAGAGATCAGGTCATATCTGTACTCTCCAAAAAGTTGGCCTCAAGTGGGACCAGATAACATCCTAGGTCGCTTATTAAGCAATCTAAAACAGGACCTAGTGGCCACACTTGGTGTTCTCTTTAACCACAGCCTGAGAAGTGTCTTTGTTCTAGCAGACTAGAGAACAGCACCAGTAATCCCCTTGGGAACAGCACCCGACCCTGGGAACTATAGACCCATAAGTCTATCCAGCTTCATCTGCAAGGCCATGGAAAGAATCATCATGGACCTTATCAATAAGGATATAGGCAACCTTCAAACTCTAGACCCAGCCTAATTTGGCTTTGTTAAGGGTAGCTCCTGCTTATTACACCTAGTAGACTTCTTTGAAAAAGTCAGCAAAGCTCTGGATGAAGGTAAGACAGTGCACACTGCCTATATTGACCTAGTCAAAGCTTTTGACACAATCCCCAACCCAACATCATTGAGAAACTCTCCCAGCTGTGGATTAACCCTTACATCACTAGATAGGTTGCCAACTGGCTCATTGACAGAACACATACTGTAAAAGTTGGTGACTCCACCTCTACCAGTAGACCCATCACTAGTGGCATACCACAGGGATCTGTGCTGGGCCATTTACTGTTTGGAATCTATTTATTGAAAGTCCAGGCTAAAGTAGACAGCTTTTGACTTATTAAGTTCATTAATGATTGCAAATTGGGTGCAATTATTGAGTACCCCAGTAATGTTAACATATTACAGGAGGGGCAACACAGGCAAATGACTGCTGCCAAAGCCATGGTCTAAAACTAAATGCAGACAAGTACATTATTATCCCCTTTGGCAAAATGGTGTTCCCTGCTCATTACAATATTGACAGCAGTCCCCTCAGCTCAAACACAGTGGTGTGAGATCTGGGAACACAAGTACCGCGTAATCTGAGCTTCGATCACCAAGTTTCCACAGTGGTAAGGAAAACCTTCTTCTACATTGCATATCTCATAAGTAAGGGCATTACATCTGGGTCTAAGGATGTTGTAACTCCACTGTACTTGACCCTCATCAGACCATTAACAGGGTACAATGCTCCCCTGTGCATGTACCTCAACAAACACCTGCAACAGCTGGACAGACTACAGAAGTTTCTCACCAAGAAAACAGACGGCCTCTAAACCATGATTTATGTGGATAGACTGAAAGTTCTGTCACTGTATTCTATATCATATAGGCTGCTGAGATGCAACTTGTGCCTGGCCTACAGGGCAGTCTCTGACCCTACCCCAATGGATATGCTACACAACCGTAAGTCAAATGGCCCAAGAGTTACTTGCTCTAGGGATCTTAACCTAGCCTATGACATGAACAGAACATGCTGGAAAGACAAATATATCTTTCAGAGATTGCTGCTACTCTGGAATAAACTTCCAATGCACATGAAGCAGAGCTACTCACTGACCTTATTCAAGCACAGTCTGGACAAATGGACAGGAAACCTCAAATTCACCCTAGGTGGTGGTGGCACCCATGTCCCTTATGGACAGGGATAGTTGGTGTTTATCTCAGACTCACTCTACAAATTACGTTCATCTAACCAAAGACAACTGAGGCAACTCAGGATTAACATGGCTAGACTTGCAAGGGCTCTAGGGCCACTAGCCTAGTAACCTCCTATGAACCTAAGCTTAGGAAGAAAGGGTGGATAGAAAATATCATATTCTAGATTTTCCTGAAGAACAGCCCTAGTAAAACTTGCTCTTGCTCTGGAAAAGAATTCACCTTGAAATGTTAGGTAAAAGTATGAGCTGACAACCTAGCTGTTGCTTCTAATATAGAGAGAGAATCCACTCCTTTCCAGAACGTTCCAGGTGTGGCAACTGCTCAGGAAGAGTAAATTTTGGCATTCTGAGTTGTATTTTTGCCATGGTTAGAAACAGAGAACCAAACTGAACATGAAAACTAGCTATATATAATTTGTTAAGATATTGCTTTTAGCTTTTTCTTAACCTTACAAGAAACTAAAACCATGTGCAGGACTTTGAACAAGACTGCAAAGATAAGCAATTCATCCAAATAAGGAAAATGTGAATACCTTGCAGTCTGAAGTAGAGTATCAGAGGAGCTAGACAATTTGTGAATACCCTTGGAGCAGTAGAGAGAGACAAAAGAGTAATGCAGAGAATTGATAATGTGATCCAGACTCAGAAAAACTTTAAGAAACCTCTGAAATCTGGAGCTATAGAAATATGATGATATGCATTTTTTAAATCTAAGTCATGAAAAAAACTCAAATGGAGAATAAGAGGTAATAAGTTGTGATGTGACAACATTTTGAAAATGGGCATTATCACAGACAGGTTCAACTAAGAAAGATGCAGAACTGGCTCCAAGAATCTTCTTTCTTTGGCACCACAAACATCCTTGAATAAAACCTTTCCTTTACTTGAAGAGCAGAAACAACTTCTATCATTCTCTGGGAGAGCATATGCTGGATTACGACACAGGACTTGAGGATCCATCATTCTCTGGTATCAGAAAATCCTTGAATAAAAGTCTTTACCCATCTGGCAGTGTGTCACTGATTTTATTACTACATGAACAAGCATCTGATGCAGAATAGGAAGAAATGAGAGGACTTGGTTCACAGAGTAAGCAGGAGACTCCTGGGTTAGAGAAAGAGAGATTTCCACTGCCAAGTACACCCATGCTGATTTACAGGTACAACGGATTTATCTGTCATAACCTTGTACCATTAGGAGAGATGAAGCCTCAGAGAGATGGAAAGGTAGCAGGGTGGAAAAGGGAGCCTGAACTGGCAGTCATGATGACTGGGAAGAGTGTTCTTAATTTTTTGAGACATTTTCTTTTTTATTGGAGCCTCCTTGCCATTGCTTTTTAAACTCCTATTTGGCAGTACCTCACTGCGTAAATTACTTATTGAAAGGGGGAGCAGAGAAGAAAGGGATTTTTTTTCTTTAAAAAAATGGGGATTGAAAATTTTTCAGTCACCCCTTGAGTCAACTTTTCCCTTTTAACACACTTCTTAAGCACCTCAGCTGAATAAGGGCCAAATAAAGCTTTCTTATACAAGGGAGAATTTAAAAATTTAGTTTTAACATTTTCAAGAAGGTTCTGAAAATGAAGACAAGCCAATCATCTCATCAGTGATGCAGAAGCAGCAACTTTGGAGGAAGAATTAGTAGCAATGTAAGCATACTTTAACATATGCTTAGTAACATTAAAAGCATATGTTAGAGGCATTTATAGATTTTTTCCCTTCAGGAGAAGGAATGTTAACTATAAAATTTTGCATGTCCTCAAATAAAACATTAACATATAAGCTTGACAATTTAAAATCTTGAAAGTTAAAATAGCAGAATACACTTCCTTTCCCAACTTGTCAAAAACTTTCCCTTCCTTGTCTGAGGGTATGGATTTAGCAGTATGAATCTGTTCGGCAGAAGTAGATTTGGATTGCTAGATATGCTTTAGGGTTGGAATACAACTGCTTAGAACTGAGGTACCCTGTATAACCTGTCAGACTTCCTGAGAGCAGGAGATTGACTGTCAGGCAAATTAGAATCTGTGAGGATAACATTACATAAAGCAAGCAAAACAGGAAGAATATCTGCATTTTTGGCATATCAAACTATAACAAATCATAATGCATTTTTTGCAATAGGAATTTCATTATATTCCCACTGAAAACCTTTCATATTACAGAAAGTCACAGGAAAAGATAAACCTTTAAGAGGGAAATCTTAAGCCATACTTCCTTCAGAATCAGAATGTTCAGATTGAGAAGAAATGCCTAAAGTATGATATCTGCTCTTTTGACTGAAATCAAAGTCAGAAAAAAAGGGAACTCGAAGAACTAGTCATAGGGGGGAAAAGAATAATTTTTATAAAGCATTCACTTTAATGTACGTTTATTGCAGAGTACAAAAATTAACTGTTGAACTCAACGTATCTCTGTTATAACCTTATAAATGCTTTTGCTTTAAAAGATGTTTTGCACATTGTCAGAATATTTTCTGTGTCACCATGGAGATTTTTCCCCTGTGCCTACACTGAAAAAGGATTTTAAATCCCAGTCAGACTTTCCCAGTAAATAGATGTAAATAAATAAATGGCAGTAAGGAGTTCCTTGCAATTCCCACAACATCTTCCCTGTCCATGAAAATAGAAACAGAAAAATGCAATATTTTCTTACTATGTTCAGTTTTCCTTAGAAATACCATGGACATTGTCTGACCTTTATTAGACATACTCAAACTAGATTCAGATTCCCTATCCTAACTTAGCAAAGAACCTTCACTTACCCCTTGCCAGACACTGATGAGTGGTTTCTCTCTTGCCTGCAAGGGGCATCCATACAGCTGCAGAGGATGGGTCTGTCTGCCAGTCCTTGTTGTCTATGAGTACAACACCAGAGGGACCAGTGAAAAAGAAGAGTGGTCTAAGGAACTGAGATCAGCAACAACAGAGTCTCCCCATCAGTACCTGAGACAGAACAGGAGACAGCCTGACACTCAAAAACTTCCTAACAGCTTTTTTCTTATTGCTGACATGGAAAGGTAAAATTGGGGAGACTAGTAGCTGCTTCATAGTTTAGCTGTCCACCCTAGAAGGATTACTAGCCAACCAACAGTTCCACAGGCCCTTACCCCCCTGATGGTTAAAGCACATAGAAGATGACATTAAGCTTTGAAAATTGTACAGACAAGTGTGACTGGATCCAAATTGCTTAAGTTACTGTAACAATTATCTAAATTTCAAACACTGAATGACTCACATAAAAGAAGGTAATAGCTGGAAAATACTTCTGCTGCTGTTGTTCCTTAAGCCTGCCATTCTTATCTCAATTATGTAAAGAAATTCACAGCTGGAGGACCAAAGAAGAAATGCCTTATAATTGAAGCACCTAAAATTTGAACTTTAATCTCCTCAGAAAGATTCTCAAGAATTAGCTAAGCATAGTTATGTAATATGACAATCACTGTTGTCCTAGTAGTTGTAGCCGCAAGCCAAGCAACTAAGCATACTCCACCTTAGACAGCAACCTATGTTCCCCATATGATGGGACACTACTGATTTTCATTATGTGCCTAGAACTTTCTTGTTTTCATTCTAGTTTTACCTTCCCATGCCAGCAATAAGAAGAAAGTTTTTAGGGAGTTTTTTTTTTTTTTTTACTAGATGCTTCTTTTGTGCAACTGGCTTAACATGTTAGTGCATTGTCATATATCAAAAGATAAGTCTTAAGAAGGACCTGCTTGCACTGTAGACATAAAAAATAAAGCCCTGACTATATTCTGGTTACCTGAATTTGATTAAATGTATCAGGTCTTTGTGCATACAGGAAAGATGAGCATGCCCATCATAGGGGGACAGAAAGATGATAATTCTCACCTGAAACATATTGAAGATCTACTGACAGGGTTTCCATTGTAGAATGGATACCCTTCATGATGCAGGGAGTCAATGTCAGAAAGATGTGGGCATTGTGGGCTTGACCACACGTGGACATGACTTTAGCACCTGTTAGAACATCTTGGGGAGCATACATGCATAGAAAGAGGGGCATCAGCAGTTTTTGTGGTGATGCAAGGGGTCACAGTTGGTTCAGTGATTGACAGACAGCCTGATGGTTGGCAAGCACAGGCAAAAAAATGATGCAAAAAAAAGTCTTAAGAAGATCCTAATAACCTTTTTCTGTCCCAAAAATGTTTTACCGCATAACTGGTTTGTTTTACACATATATTTATATTGACATGGTTGAAGTATTGTCATGTTTTGTGTTTCATGTCTTTTGAAAGTGCATACATTTATTCAATGAATAAACCCTCCCATGTGTGTGTGTGTGTGTGTGTGTGTGTGTGTGTGTGTGTGTGTGTGTGTGTGTGTGTGTGTGTGTGTGTGTGTGTGTTTATGTGCCTAAGTCTGTGTGTGTATATACCTATATATTCACATACATAAAATACATACAAATTTGCACACACACACACACACACACACACACACACACACACACACACACACACACACACACACACACATACACAGAAAAGTATGCTTTAGCAAGCCGTATAAGGAGAGAATAACATTAAAAATACATGGCATATAACACAGAACATCTTGTTGAATGTCAGAAAGATCCAGACTAAAAACAAAATAGACAGCCACAAAATCATAATATACTGACTAGCAGATTTAGTCCGTTTTAACAACGTTTCACTTATCCCAGTGAGCTGTATTTGATTCTTCATAACGTTATATGCTGCAACAGATACGTTGTAATCTGTATAAGGACTAAGACAGTCTCCTGTAGAGATTTTGGTAGTATTGCTATTTTTACAATTTTTCTGACCTAGGATAAAAAGAAAAGCAAAGAGATTTTTTTTACTGCTTTTTAAAAATCAGTCTGACAAAACAATGAAAGTACTAAATAACATGTTCTTTTGTTTGGAATCTTTGACTATAAAGAAAACATACATTTTTAAAGTACTTACGTATTATCGCAACCATATTTCAGAAGATGCATAAATCGTTATGTTTGTGCGAAAAGAGATTTCTTAAACTTGAAAGGGGCATGTATGCAAGTAAGTAGTAATGTCTCACCAAGGGTTTGAGTCAGGGATCGGAATAACGGTCAGATTTTTTACTCCTGAGTGGCGTGTGTTATTTTACCTGTGACCTCCACCATGCTACACTGCATCACAAATCTTGTCTTGCTGATTACAACCTCCACAAAGAAAAGTTACTCAGGAATATTCCGTCTGACTTTTCAGGGCCAGTAAACATGAAAACCAAAGGTGCCTGCAACAAATATTGAGTAAGTGGGCACTGATTCCTCAGGGACTGCTGCCTTTCTCCCCAGTGGGACTCCCATGCCAGGGGTGTTAAACATTATCCCACATCACACAGACAGTCCTGTTCATCTGAAGTTATTTACTGGCAGCAGCCACTTACAGTACTGACAGTCCTGTTCATCTAAAGTTATTTACTGGCAGCAGTCACTTACAGTACTTTCAAGAGGTGCTGTAAATGCTGAATAATTCACACACACACACACACACACACACACACACACACACACACACACACACACACACACACACACACACACACACACACACACAAACACATCTCCCAGATGTAACAAACACACATTACAGTGTGTACACATAAACAGATTTCAAATGACCTGGTTGTCTTGTTGGGAACACGATGAGATGCATGAGGTCAAACAGTAACGACAACTGAGAAGCAGCAGTCCTGTTATAAGATGGGAAAGGACATTACCTGGGAAGAGGAATTTATATGTTATTCCTCTTCCCATGTGAAGAGCAATCAGAGAGAATAGTACTGAAGACTTTACACACACCTTCTTAGGTTAGCAGACCTCATTTCACACAAACATTACGGTTTATGCGACTACTGAAATCTGGTTGCGAAAATACATTAAGTACCATTTTTAAAAATATATTTATGTCCCTTGTGCAGGGCCAATATTTGTAAACACCTCTTCTGACATCCCAGATTTAATTCATAAACAAATATCAAATCATTTTAAGCAAGGGGACTAAAGCCTCAAATCTGAATATGAATCTTTTATCAGTTTCTTTGTGCTGAAAGGAGTGACTGAAAATGAGAATTTTCAGCCCATGTACAAGTTCCGCTGATGACATCTGTATACATATATCACAAACACACACACACACACACACACACACACACACACACACACACACACACACACACACACACACACGTATGTATACACACACAGACACACACACACACACACACACACACACACACACACACACACACACACACACACACACACACACACATGGATATAGCTATAGAGCTACATCTAACTTTTTGTCTCTCTCTGTATGTATATATTCCCTCTCTGTATGTGTGTGTGTGTGTGTGTATATATATATATATATATATATATATATATATATATATATATATATATATATATATAGTTTCTGCTCTTTTTAATTTCTCCAAGGCTTTTGGGTTTTTAATACCATGATGGGATCCTAAGTCAAAGTACGATTAAAGCTCATGAAATTAGTATTGTTTCACTCTTTGATGTTAGCCAAAAGGGCTCTTCGCAGCACCCGCAATGTGCCCAGTAATGACTCCTTCTGCAATTCGTACGGTGTTACATGAATTTGTAACATATATAGATATGACTGTAAATTCTTTTTTATAAGACCAGTTGCTCCTACTACTGTTGGAACTGTGTGGGTATCTTTTTTCCACATGGCTCTCATTTCTGCCTGTAGATCCAGGTATTTTATGTCTCCCTGTATGCAAGACACTGTAGTCACTGGGTGTGGTGATTTCAATGATCAATGCTACTTTTGTCTTCTTTTCTTGGACCACTATATCTGTTTTTCTAGCATCTATCTTTTGAACTTTTGGTATTGGGTGATCCCATGTGTTATAAACTTCATCATTTTCTATAATTCTTTGTGGCTCATGTTTCCAGTGTTTTTCAGCCACTTCGATACCATAATGTTTGCACAATCACCAGTGTAACAGTCTCGCCACATTATTATGCCTTTCAGTATACAATCCCCTCTGTCATTAGTGCGTCTCAACCAGCAACAAGGTGTGTGACTGTTTTCAATTCAGTTTTACAAAATCTACATATGTCTGTTTCTCCCACATGTTCAATGGACTTTGTAAACCAGTGTGTACATAGCCCACTATCTTGGGCTGCCAATATTAACCTTTAATTTCTTGATGTGAATTCACCTCTCCTTAACCATTCCTGTGTTTTTTCTTGATCAACATGAGACTCTTCCAGAAGGTTTCTATACTTGCAACCATATTTATGTTTTTTCCACATTTCTTGCCTTCTCATCTGGTCCTTCACTTTATATTCTTTCTTTTGTTTTTTAGCACATTCATTTGCTGCCTGGTTTTTACCTACTTCTGGTTTGATTTCCATTCCTGCTTGATGTCGATATGCTTCTGCTAAATTAAGCAGAGATGACATCTTAGATTTATTCTCCTCATGTTTCAAAACTTTCACTACATTTGGATCTTGTGAGGTCAGTAGATATGTGTGGTGATTGCAGATCTATACATGTAATCAATTTCAAGGATGCCCATTCCACCTTCGGAATGGGGAATATATAATCTTGGTATTCACAGATTTTTATAAATCATTTGGTGAGCATGAAGCATCCTTCTTGCTTTAATATCCAATCTATCCAACACTTTTTGGGGCCAGTCAATCACTCCAAAACTATAAGTTAGGACATGAAGAGCAAATTGATTTATAGCTTGGATCTTGTTCCTAGATGTTAATGCTGTTTTCAGGATTAATTTGTCTTCTAAAGTACTCTTTACTGAGTTTTATTTGCATTTGTTCATGCTTTATTGCTGATCCTTCATCAATTCCCAAGTATTTATACACTCCCTCTTGCACAAGTCCTTTTATATCACATTCTTGTCCCAAACTGATGTTCTCCTGGTGCTGCAGTTTTCCTTTTTTAAAGGTTGCTTTTGCACATTTATCAAGACCAAATAACATTCCAATATCATCTGAAAAAGTTTTGACAACCTGCAGCTGTGCTTTCAGTTCCTCATCTGATGAGATATACCATTTTAAATCATTGACAAAGAGAAGATGAGAAGAGATTAGACTTTGTTGTTTTCTAGAAGCCAAATTGTAGCCATTGCCTAAGCTGTTAAGTAAACAGCTTGATGGATTAATGGCAAGGCAGAATAGCAACGGTGACAAAGAGTCACCCTGGAATATCCCCCTTTGAATTTTTATCCCTGGGATAATAATCTGTCCTTTATCATGGCTTAATTGCAAAGTGGTCTGCCACTGTTTCATGTTTACTCTAATGTAATCAATCAGTGTAGGGTGTATCTTATACATTTTTAAGCACTCTTTTATCCATGAATGTGGGATACTATCAAATGCTTTTTTGTAGTCAATCCATGCCATACTTAGATTCTTCCCCTTCTTACAGTTCTCCACTATAACTTTGTTTAACAACAAATGATCCTTTGTTCCATATGACTTTCTTTTATTGCCCTTTTGTTCTACTGCCATAATTGAGTTTTCTTCTAAATGACTATAAACTCTGCTGGCGTCAATTCCTGTGTGTAGTTTCTATGTCGTTGGAAGCCAAGTTATTGGTTTATAATTTTTAGGGGTTCACTCTTAAGTAAGAGCATTGTTTTTCCTGTTGTTAACCAGTGTGGTGTGTGTTCGGGTTGTGCATATAAATAGTTTTTACTCATGGCTAAAACCTCGTGCAAAAAAGTTAATACTTTAAGCCAAAAGTTAGGTACTGCATTTGGGCCTGGGGTTTTCCAGTTAGAGGCTTTTCTCAACTTTGTTTCGATCTTTCTGGCTGTTATTTCATCCCATTTCATATACTGTACCTTTAAACTTCTTATTCTTTCTTTTACTTCTTCTATCCATTTAGCATCTTTGTTATGTTACACAGGATCTTCATAGATACTTCCCCAAAATGTATCTACTTGCTCTTTTTTTGGCGGTCTTTCAATTCCTTTTACTTTATTTCCCAATTCTCTATAAAACGTTTTGGGTCATCAGTAAATTGCTTATTTTGTGCTTTTCCATTATATTTATCTTCATATCTTCTTTCTGCCTGTTTGGAAATTTTTAGTTTGTGTGCATGTGTGTGTGTGTGTGTGTGTGTGTGTGTGTGTGTGTGTGTGTGTGTGTGTGTGTGTGTGTGTGTGTATGTATACACACACACACACACACACACACACACACATATATATATATATATATATATATATATATATATGTATATATACACACACACACACACACACACACACACACACACACACACACACATGTATATATATATATTGGTCTGGGTTACAACATCGACAGATGACAAGACCGACAGCGAAATCACCGACGCCAGAGGATCGACGGATGAAAACACCAACGCGGAGGACACCGACATGGGGAAAGGATGTGTAAGTATGCGGTAGTGACAGACGTTAGGGTGCGAGTAAGGTAAATGTGCGATGTTGACGGTCTGTAGGGGTAGGGGTGGGTTAAGTGAGTTAGGGTTAGGGCGCGGGTTAGGTAATGGTGCATTAGTGAATTTTTTTGGGTTAGGGGCGGGTTAAGTGAGTTAGGGTTAGGGCGTGGGTTAGGTAAGGGTGCAATAGTGAATTTTTGGGTTAGGGCGGTTAAGTGAGTTAGGTTAGGGCGGTTAGGTTAGTGTCGATAGTGACGGACCTTAGGGTTAGGATTTCGTTAGGGTTGTAGATAGTTGTGTATGTAAGGTTTAGTGTTTGTTAGGATTTAGGTGTGCTTGTGTTGTGTGTGTGGTTTTTGGTCAGGGAATTTGTTTTGTTTATTGGTTGTTGCGATGATGTGTTGAGTGTGTGCGGTGTCGTGTTTGTGAACTGTCGATGATGTGGTGTCGGTGATGTCGTTGTTGATGTTATGTGCTGTCGATGTTATAACCTAGAACCATATATCTATATATATATATATATATATATATATATATATATATATATATATATATATATAAACACACACACACACACACATACACACACACACACACACACACACACACAAATACACACATACACACACGCACACACACACACACACACACACACACACACACACACACACACACACACACAAATATATGCATACACAGCATTTTGAGGCAAACAACTCATTTGTCGAACCCTGATAAAAATGAATACAAATTTTTGTGTCACTTTTTTCAGATTAGAGATGTCAGTAATCAGTAATTAAATCAAGATATAATTGTTGCCTGGAATAAATTATTGAAATACTTACAGGTAAAAAAATTCACAGTTTTTTTAGTGTAGATCTTAATAACTAGGTGAGAGATCTTAACATTCAAAGTGATAGATAATCTTCTTAGCCAGGTAATTGCTATTGTAGAATATGAACAGCCAAAGCATGTGTTTGAGGGAATTGAGTATGTGACAGTCTGCATGTATTAAGATGTACTGTGTACTGTGAACTTTGAATGAAGTATGAGCAATGGAAAAATACTAAAAACAAAAGTCTGCTTGAAAGCAGGAAATGTGCCTTTTATGGAAGTGTATCCGATTTCCTTTCTCTGCCTAAAGATATGATGATATGAATTGCCTCATGTTTACGGGTAAATCTTTAATTGGTTAATTGCCCTGTATAATGATCTAATTGGTTCATTTTATATTTTTTTGTATTCAGCAATATCACCAGTATATAAGCTTGTTTATTCCTTTGTTCTGGGAGTCTCCCTGGTGCTTTCCATGAGGCTCCCACACGTGTGTACTGTAGTTAATAAATGCCACTGAAAAAGTGAAAGAACTGTATTTGTTTTCATTTTCAAGGTAATGTCTAACCTAACAATTGGTGCTGTGACTCAGATCTGAATTAAGAACAAGCTGCAGCAGTCAAAAACTGAACAAAATACTGCTAACAACAGGGCCCATAACAGACTTTTCTGTTTCTGCAGTGTTTCTTTCATTTTTCTGCACCTGTCTGCTTTAAAGATTTGCAAATACATTTTTTTTACATATAGTCCCTTTAGGGGTTAATGAAACCTGGATGAATCTGATCTACGATACATCAAATGTTATTTCAAAGGACAAGATAGCATTACAGTTGTCCCTCCGCCAAAACGGAACTGTGTGTTTTCAAAAACTTGGTAAAACTAGGGTAGGGTGGAGCCATTGTAACAAAACAGTGGTATATAACTGCACTGCAGACAACTCGGGTTGTGCAACAGATTTCTCACCTATAAAAAGACTTGTTAAAAACTCTATAGCTAACTTTTCCCAGAAAATAGAAACTGTCTACTGGAAAATATTCCAATAATTGCAGAATACGGAGAATCGCTACGAGTCTATTAACATCGCCATTAAAGTAAAAAATTATTTTGTGTGCGGAAGAAAAGCATATAAATGGCTACCAGAAAACTGGTCTGGCAGCTGCTTCCTGGGCTACCTAGTCCCAGCTATTCGACATGTATACTGGACTACATGAAAAGAGACATGGAAGAGCTCTCAGATCATGTGGTCCAGGCAGGTATGACCCTAGCCCTGAGTAGCATCCTGCCTTCGCTCAGAATGATACCACAATATAAGGATAAAATGATTGACTTCAACAATTGGCTAAGCTTATGGTGTCATTCAAAGGGGATCCAGTATCTGTCTGCCTGGGATGACATGATTGACAGACCACGATGCTTTGCCAGAGATGGTCTGCACCTGTCGCCCTGGGATTCAGGTTACTGGCTAAGGCTCTTGCCACCCTATAGTGCCTTTTAGGCAAACTTCAAAGGACAAAACCACCACCGTAACAGGTACAAGCATGCAAAATCTGAAGGTAATGCTACTCAATGCTAGAAGTCTAAACCTCAAAATGCACTCTCTCGAGGCACTCCTAAAAATGGAGAACATCGATATCTGTGCAGTAACTGAGTCCTGGTTCAAGGCTCCAGAGAGCACCCCTGCAATCCCAGGCTACAACTCTTACCACACTTTTCGGCTACCAAACCAGGACCGAAACACTAAAGGTGGAGGAGTGTCAATATTCACCAAGGATATTCACACCACCAGGCTAGTTGGCCAACACAATGTGTCTGAAATTCTCCAAGTGCAACTAACACTAGGTAAGACTGCAATCCAAATTGTAGCTTGCTACAGATCCCCCACCATATCCCAAGATTCTCACTACACCTTTTTAAACATACTGGAAAATATTAAGATAGAACCAAACACCCTAATACTGGGTGATTTTAACTACCCTGCCATTAACTGGGAAAACTACTCATGTCCCAACACCTTTATGCTTAACGGTTCTTGGAATTCATAAATTCCAATGCCCTGGATCAACTAATCCATAGTCCCACCAGGGGCTCCAATATCCTAGACCTGGTCATTACCAACATGGCAAATCAATGCTCCATACCTATGGTCATCCCCTCGTTAGTCAGGTCTGACCATAAGCTAATCACACTTAACATCCACATCCCACCCCCACCCCCCCGTAAAGAAACCACCATAAAAAACTTCTCCAAAGTCAACTTCATGCTACTCAAGTCAGAAGTGACAAACTTCATGACACCCATGCAGATGAGAACTGAAAGTTCAACTGCTGAATCCTACACTAAGGCACTGTACGAGCACATCCACTCATGCATGAATCGTGCCATCCCAAATAGAACCAAAATGCTCTCATCCAAAAAAGGAAGCCAATCTGGTGGTCCCCTGCCATAAACAAACTTTACAACAAAAGGAAGAAACTTTTGCAGAAAAGAGGAAAATCCCAGGATGCAAAAAACTCCCTTACTAGCCTCAGTAAGAAACTGAGATGCCTCATAAAATCCTCCAAAGCTAGTTATGAAAATAAAATTGCCAAAGATTCCAAAGACAACCACAAAGCATTCTATAACTATGTCAAGAATCTAAATGGCAATGCTCAGATCTGCTCTGAGCTAAAACAGAATGGCAATAAATATACTGATCCAAAGGATATTGCCAATATCCTGGCAGATCGATTCAGTGCCAACTTCACCCCCCTCACACCCCCTAAATGGCCCATCTCAATACCGGAAGATTGCCAAATTCCAGTAATAACGGCCACACAGGTACAAAACGCACTCTCTAAAGCCAAGAATACAGCATCCATGGGACCAGATGATATCCCGGGATGTGTACTACATGAACTACAATATGAACTGGCACCTCACCTAAGTGTCATGTTTAATCATAGCCTCACCTCAGGTTTCGTGCCCACTGAGTGGCACAGAGCTACAGTTATCCCAATCCACAAGGGGGGATCCACCTTGGATCCCGGAAACTACTGTCCCATCAGTCTGACAAGCCTTATCTGCAAGGCCATGGAGCGTATTATCATGGAACTTATAAACAAAGATATTGGCAACCTTCAAACACTGGACCCCACCCAGTTTGGGTTTGTGAAGGGCCGATCTTGTCTCCTGAACCTGATTGACTTCTTTGAATCAGTCTCCAGAGCCATGGACAAGGGTAAGGTGGTCCACACAGCCTATCTAGACCTTGCCAAGGCCTTTGACACCATCCCCCACTCTGGAATCATAGATAAACTTACTAAGTTGGGTATTAATCCCTATGTCACCCAATGGGTTGCTAAATGGCTTACTGATAGAACCCACACTGTAAAAGTAGCAGACTCCAAATCCAGCTCCAGACAAGTGACAAGTGGAGTACCTCAGGGTTCAGTCCTGGGGCCGCTCTTGTTTGGCATCTACTTCTCTGAAGTACAGGTCAACACTAAGGGACTCTGGCTAACAAAGTTTGCAGATGACTGCAAACTGGGAGCCTTTATTGAATCCCCAAATGATGTGGATACTCTATAAAAGGGCCTTACAGAAACAGATGCTTGGTGCCAGAGCCATGGGCTCAAGCTCAATGCCAAGAAATGCACTGCTATCCCCTTTGGGAAAAAACATGTATCCATGAATTACCATATAGGTGGCAGCACACTAAACACAGAAAGTGTGATAAGAGACTTAGGGACACAGGTGGACAGTGGTCTCACCTTCAATAACCACATCGCCACAACAGTCAGGAAATCCTTCTATGTGGCACACCTCATCACGAAGGGCTTTTCATCCAGAAAAAAGGAGGTCATTGTCCCACTGTACTCATCCCTCATTAGACCCATTATAGAATACAACGCCCCATTTGGTATGTACCTCTCAAGACATCTGCAACAACTGGAAAGGCCTCAGAAATACCTCACTAAAAGAATCACAGGCCTAAAGCAGATGCCCTACGCTGACCGCCTTAAAAAACTCCAGCTATACTCTGTCGCATATCGTCTACTCAGAGGCGATCTCTGCTTAACATACAAGGCCATGTCAAACCCAGAGCTGTTGGACATGCTACACTTAAAGAAATCCCAATCCCTCAGAGCTACACGCTCCAGGGATCTAAACCTTGTCATCACAATAAACAAAACATGCTGGAGGGATAGGTTCCTGACCCAGAGACTCCCCAGACTCTGGAATAGATTGCCCATACATGTCAAGCAGAGTGCCTCGTTGGACCTCTTCAAGAAGAACCTTGACGTTTGGATGGGAGAAAGGAAATTCACCCCAGGGATCACGTCAGTCGCCCTGCTAGACAGGGGTCCAGGAAAGTAAATAATGTGGGAAGAAATAGCCAGGGAATTGTTATGGCTAGGCTTTAATAGGCCCTAGGGCTGATAGCCTAGTACCAACCTATGAACCTATGAACCTATGTATCTGCATTACCTAAAAAAAAAATTCGGAATGTTCGAGAGGTCAAAATGCCTGCCAATCCGGTAGGTCAAGTTAATGCTTCATGGATCTATCACCATGATTTAGCTCATGCTGGCACCAAAGGACTGTCCCATATGGACTTGGGTGATGATGTCATATCATGGGCTGGTATAATTCCATCATACGGAGCAGTGAAATCAATTTGGGAACTGAGAAAGCTATCTAAATTGCTTAAAATATTAAGCAATGCTACATTTTCTGCCTTAGAACTAGTTACTGATAGTTCAACATGGGCATGATTAACCAACCTGTTCTCAGGCTGGGGAGGTGGACTGTTAAAGTTGATTTTATTAATTGCAGTATTGGCAATTGTTGTTTTTTTGTCTTATTTCTAATCAAAGCACTGATCTTGAAATTAATGTCTTCAAAAACTTTAAAAAAAGTGCCTACGTTTTATATGCCTGCAGCTATAAATGTAAACGGTAAAATGACTATGTTTTCTAATAATGAAAAGACCAGTAGCATGGTTATGTTAGATTTGGGGCAAATGTATGATAGGCTAAATGGTGATGCTTACACAGCATCAAATGGGGGATTGTAGAATATGAACAGCCAAAGCATGTGTTTGAAGGAATTGAGTATGTGACAGTCTGCATGTATTAAGATGAACTGTGTACTGTGAACTTTGAATGAAGTATGAGCAAAGGAAAAATACTAAAAACAAGAGTCTGCTTGAAAGCAGGAAATGTGCCTTTTATGGAAGTGTATCCGATTTCCTTTCTCTGCCTAAAGATATGATGATGCGAATTGCCTCATGTTTACAGGAGAACCTTTAATTGGTTAATTGCCCTGTATAATGATCTAATTTGTTAATTTTATATTTTTTGTACTGTCAGCAATATCACCAGTATATAAGCTTGTTTATTCCTTTGTTCTGGGAGTCTCCCTGGTGCTTTCCATGAGGCTTCCACACGTGTGTACTGTAGTTAATAAATACCACTGAAAAAAAGAAAGAACTGTATTTGTTTTCATTTTCAAGGTAATGTGTAACATAACACTTTAAATTGTCTCTCCCAGGAATTTTATGTTTTAAAAAAAACATCAGTAGACCTTCAGTAGGTTTAAAAATCCTTTATTAGTTCTTTTCAACATATCAGATGAGTGCTGTGTTATTACTGATTAATTTAGTAAAGTGCCCTGCTTTTATTGGTCATGTTTTGTGAGATGATCTCCCCTGTGGGAGTGACAATGGTAATATGTCAGCCTGATGGGTGGATACCTTTTGAGCATGTTCCCTGCCCTCAAGAGTAAGGTTACTTGTTCATTATCCTATCTATCCTAGTCAAGCATTAAGGGTCTCCAAAAACAATAGCCAAAGCCAACAGTAATTACAAAACATGTACATGGTTATAAAACTTATTTAGAAAAAACAGCTCTGATGGAGTAGCGGTATATCACTCTAAATATAGTATGAAGGGTCCTGGGTTCAAGACTTGGCAGTGCCTTTTATTTTCCACCTATGAACCTATAGAAAGTTCACCCTGGGGATCACTTCAGTGGCTCTACTTGATAGAAGCACCGGGAACTAACAGCAGCATGATGCCAGAGCACTTCTATGGGCTAGGCTTGTAAAGGCTCCAGGGCCATTGGCCTAGTACACACCTATGAACCTATTAGTTTTGTTAATGGTTAAAACATTTCTTTGTTAAAACATTGGTTTGTTAAAACATTCATCCTTGGTCTTTCTAGTCTGACCATTGTTATAGTAAGGATTTCCAGTCTGACCATTGTTATATTACATTTCCATGTTAAGCCTTTTCCATATTGTTTTATATTTGTATCTCCACATTTTCTCCTTTTCTTTAAAATTATTTTTATATATACTCTTTGGTTGAGGCTAAAATATGAATACTTTTGCCTTAGTTGGAGCTTCATCATATCTGCATGCTGTGACTCTTTAGCATAGCCTAAAATGCCGCAATTATGCAGCAAATGTTTAATGTACTTGAAAGCTTTTACCAAAATCCTGTCTGTGAAAAACATGGATCCAGGGATAAAATGTGCTGCATGGTTTTGTGGCTGATATTATGTGTATATTTTACATTAGTAAGGAACTTCTGAGTTTGTTGGCCATATTGCATTCAATTGGATACTCAGTCTTAGTTTAGCATACAAAGAAATAAAAAAATGAAATAATCATACACAACGTTTTTAATGTATTTGGAAGGTTTTACCCAAATACAGTCTGTGAAACACAGGTAGCTAGTCTAAATGAGGTCAGGGTGAAGTGCACCACATGGTTTTGTGTTTGTTGTGTGTATTTATATTTTTTATTTTATAGAATTAAACTTCTGACTATGCTGGCCCTATCGTATTAAGTTTTTTTAAATCGAGTCCCAAGTAGGGTTGCCACCTTTTCAAATGCCCAAAGTGGGACATTTATAGTACAAAGGTCAGATTTTGCAGGGCAAAACATACCCACGTCCCGTACAAAGGACAGAACGTTTTTAATTTATTTTTTTTATTTTACATTTGTTGACCGGGCTAGTCTAACTGGATAAATGTCCATTTTCAGTAGAGGCCCGGGGAGAAAAGCTCCAAGCATGAACACTAACAAAGTTAACAATATATAACAAAGACATGTATAATAACAGTACAGAGGTACAATTGACTAAAGACATTATGTTAAAAGATTAAACTAAGTAAAAAATAACAAGTACACTAAGCACAAGCTGGGTATGGGCAAACAGGGTCAGGTCCTTACATTTATCCTATTACTATGAGAAAAAAAGAGAAATCAGTAGATTTGGAGGTGTAGGTAAGGGGAGATGGGAAGGGGTATGAGCAGGAGGGGAAAAGCTTCAGTCTGGGTTAGCACAAGGACAAAGCCACTGAGTTTTAAGATGTTCTTTAATATGTTTTTTGAATAGAGAAGTAGAAGCTAGAGTAGAAAGTTCAGGAGGGAGCTGATTCCAGTTTTTACCTATACTGTTTGAGAAAAGTGAGTCACCAGCTTTGTTGTTAGATTTAACTGATGAGACCAGGAGTTTATTAGCAGAACGTAGTGTAGCTAGGTTTTTATATGGTGTAATCAGATTAGTAAGGATAGGGGTGTTACTGGGGTGGTGTAGGATCTTTTGAGTGATAAGTAACTGTTGACAGAGTATATGGTTCTGCAATTCTAGCCATCCTAGTTGTTTAAGGTTAAGGCAATGGTGAGTTTGAAATGGAGAGCTTGTGATAAATCTAGCTATGCTATTATAACAGGTAGAAAGTTTTGAGATATTATTTTTAGATAGGTTTGTATATATAGCTGAGGCATAGAAAAGGGTAGAAATGAGGTGGGTTTGGGCAATAGTTTTCCTGGCTGTGGGGATAAGGAAGGGTTTAATTCTATAGAGGGTTCCAAGTTTTTTGTTAACAGTCTTTATGGTGGAGTTAATATGGTCATCATAGTTAAGACGGTTATCAATTGTAACACCTAGTAGGCGGGTGGTAGTATCAGGGGTTATGTTTGTAGCATTGTTAGAGGTAATAGAGAAGAATGGAGTGGGTGATTTATGAGATGGAGTAATAAGCAGTAGTTTTGTTTTTTTGGGATTAAGCAGGAGGCAATGTTGCATAAACCAGTTTTCTACAATTTGGAAAACAGTTTGGGTTAGGGACTGGAGGGAGGGAAAACTTCACTTTTTTGCCTAAATAAAAGCTTATTCTTGCAACATTTTAGTTCCTTATTCTGTTTCTTATAACATTTAGGTGTTTCAGATACAGAATAACTGTTTTATGCAACTGTTACATAAAATATAGGAAATAATTTTGTTCTAAAATCTCAGGGCATTTGCCATTTTTTCATTTTTTTGCAGGACACAACTGCCCAAAGAGGGACTGTCCCTCGTAAAGTGGGACAGGTGGTAAAGCTAGTCCTGAGCTTTTTGAGCTAACAGTTAAGCTTGTTTATTTTTACTTCATAGTTTGTCTTGGCACCAATAAGGTTATCCTTAAGTGATCAGTGGAAAACAGGGGTCGGAATTGGTGTGTGTCTGCCATGTAGCTTTGACACTGAATCCATCTGTGTTAATTAGGATGTGTTCTTTTGAATGGAATGGAACATATACTTGGCCCTGTGATACAAAAGTGGATATCTGCAGAGTGCCTTTTTAATCTTTTGTTAAAGCCTGCCCCTTATTTGCAAGTGAGTTCATTAATTTTAACTACAACTTACTTGGGGGATGGTAGACTCATTTACAAAGGGTTCAGTATGCTAGGGCAGCTTAGGAAAGGAGAATAGTCTGTTAAGTTTAATTTAATAATAAACATTAAAACTACATGGTGAACTATTGTAGAAATCATGAAGGGAAGTTAGAATTACAGCACATAGGATTGGAAGTATATAGTTATTTTTGCCCTATTTTATCAGCTGTTTATTTTATTTATTTTTATTATTTATTTTACATTTGTTAACCGGGTTAGTCTGACTGAGCTTTTCGCTCATTTTCAGCAGAGACCAGGGGAGAAAAGCTCCTCAGAGAAAAGAGTTTTACAAAATTAATTAACAATCAGCAAAAGATTATGAAACTTGTTACAATATCATTTTAAATGCATAGTACAAAATAATTTACAGTCAGCAAAAGATTATTGAAACCTGTTACATAACATTTTATATGAATAGTATCTAGTTGTTTTGGGGCTTGGAAAGCAAATATATATAAATTAGATGAAGATATAAAGGAAATAAAGTAGAGGTGACCTATTAGACAGACTTGTTAAAGTTAGTTATTTAGGAGCAGTCAGATTGAGTATAGATAGGATAGACAGGGAGGAAAGGTAGTAGTGGGAGGGTAGTAAGGGTGAATGTAATGAAGGAAGGAAGAGGTAGGAGTACCAGGTTAGAGATATATTTAGAGTGAGGGGGAGTATTTGGTGGAAGGATAGTAATTTCAGGGTGGATGACTGCAGTGGCAAGACCATTTTTTGTTAGGTATTTTCTTGTGGCTAATTTGAAACTCTTGCTATGGTGAAGGGACTTTATTTCTAATGGAAGTTGATTCCAGGATGTAGCTGGGTTATAGTTATAGAAAAGACATCCGATTTTGATTTTGGATTTTTTAATTTGTAACAGTTCTTGGTCTGAGCTGTGTAGAGTCCTAGCAGGGGAATATTTAGATATGATGGAAGAGAGGCTGGGGCAGAAGGAGGGTAATCAGAGGATGGAGTGGATGATTTGTAGTTGATATAGTTGGAGCAGGTGCGGGAATTCAAGCTAGCCTAGTTGCTTAAGTGATAATCAGTGGTGAGACTTGTAGGTTTGGCTTGCTGCAAATCTGGCCACCTTGTTGTAGGTAGTTACAAGTTTAGAAACGAGTGTGGTGTTAAGGTTTGTGAATATGTGACAGCTGTATAGGAGTGTTGGAAGTAGTAAAGCATGCAAGAGAGTTTTTTGGGCTATGTTGGTTAAGTATTTCTTGTTGCGGAAAAGATGTCCAAGTTTCTGGTGAGTTTTTTTTATGCAGTTTGTAATATGTAGATCAAACTTAAGCTGCTCATCTATTGTGACACCTAGCAGTTTAGTACTAGGTTCAACTGTGATGATGGTGTTGTTGCTTGATAAAATGGTAAATGTACTTTTGAGACTGGTGAGGTTTTTGGGGAGGAAAATTAGGAGCTTAGTTTTCTTAGGATTAAGAATTAGTTTGTTATCAGTAAGCCATGTCTCAATGGTGTTGAATAATGCCTGGGTAGTAGAGTGGAGGTCTGATGGGTTTTCAGCAATGGTTATAACAGTAGAGTCATCTGCATATTGCACAAGTGATGACTGGGAACAAGAGGCATAGAGTAAGTTAGTGAAAATATTAAAGAGCAGTGGTCCGACGACGGATCCCTTGGGGACACCCATTTGCACAGTGAGGGGGGGGGGTAGTGCAGAGAGCCATTTGACTGATTGCTGGCGGTTAGAGAGATAGCTAGAGAACCAGGAGATATTAGGGGTTAGTGTCTGTTAGTGTCTATCCCAGATGACGTTCTTGTTCTTTATTCTGACTTAACATTGAATCCATGCAGTTTATTTGCCCTTGTTCATTTATTATTATTCCTGTTTGCCAGGGGTCAATGTTAGCTTGCCATGTGGTTCTGCTTCTCCAGCTAGGTGTATGCCTTTGGGGTGGAAAATAATCAAATCTTTTTTTATATATTTATCATTATTATTCACTTCTGTAACTTCTCAGTGGCCAAATGTCTGTAGTGTTTACAATAAAATAATGCTTTGCTTACGCTTTGGTGTTTTCTTTTATGAGGATCTTTGTTTAAAGATAAAGTGATATAAAGTGATATAGGATCCAGCAAAAAAAAACAGTATGGCATATGGGAGGGAGTGCATTAAATTTAGGAATGCTATATTTGTGCTGTGTCTTGCTTGCTGTTCCCGACTGACACAGTCCTGTTTTCCCATATAATTTAATTAAAAATAAAAGCTTGCAGTTTGTTGTTCATATTAAAAACTAACAGTTATGCCTGTTAAAGGAGAGCTTCATTTTGGGTTGGTATTCGCCCACTGCATGGTTCTGTTCCTGCAGCTTAGTGCTTACAAAGGGGTAAAAGCAAAAAAACATATATTAAAAAAACTTTCCTTCATGTTTGGGGGAAGGGTCGAAGAGGTTCTATGGACCAGGTTTCTGGTGAAGGAGTGTCCTAGTTTATTAATGGCTTAGGAGGTCAGTTAGAGGTTTCCCACTCGAGTAGTGGCAGCCTTATTTGATATTCATTGTGGTTTGAATCTGGGCCATTATGGAAGAATTCTGTGGATATGTTTTCACAGTGCACCCATGTCAGACATTTCTCCCTGCTCTGCTGGTAAGCACATTTTAATGGTTAGGAGAAGCAACAGTGCAGCTACAGTAGTGTATGTATGTGGGAGGGAGGTAACATTTACATTTAGATAGCAAATAAGTGAATTTTAAAAATATATAAAATTAACATAAAATTGAAAATAGAAATACATATATCCAATAGAGTGACCAGTTCTGTAATGGAAAAGCCAGGGTGCCAATAACAAGCTGTGTTTTTTTGTGGGCTAAGATGTTGTCGGGGGTATGTAGTCAGGTGTTTCTGCCATACCAATTAATACTTTAGGGAGTTCAAAGCTTGGCGGAACCATTTTCATTACTAAGTTGTGAAAAAAATTGGTCTAGAAATTACACCTTTCAAATATAAAGAAAAAAGAAGTCATGTACTCACCATGACGTCCCATCTGTGTTGTCCATCTTTGCCTTTATTCTTACCAGGATGGGTTTGGATCCGATCCTCAGATCCAACTCAGCTTTATATACAAGCTTGAGGCTTTCACTAGCTCATGGGCAAACCCTATCGCAGCATGCGCTAGGATAGCTCCCCAGATCTTGTTTGCAGTTATAATAAAGGAATACAAAATTAAGGTTGTTTAATACTGTAGAAATCAATAAAGAAGGTCAGAGATTAACAATAATAATATACAATTGCACCAACTCAGTCTTCCAGGAGTAAAAGGCTGGGGGGAAGGAGGGTGGGATGTAAGAATGAAGGCGAAGATGGACAACACACATGGAAATTTATGGTGAGTACATAACTTCTTTATGTGTTGTTGTCTTATCTCACCTTCATTCTTACCAGGATGGGACAGCGTCTCTAGCACCATCTTTCTTGTGTGGCTCAAGGGAGAATATTCTTCAGAATTGTGGAACCAAAGGAGGCCCTGTTCCTGGAGACCAAATCAACTTTGTAATGAGCGATAAAGGTATGTTGCCTTGCCCACATTGCCACAGCACAAATGGTATCAATTACTGTCAGTCTAGCCAGAAAGCCAGAAGAGGTTGCGATGGCTCTTGGAGAGTGGGCTTTAACTCTATGGGGAAGATCTCTATTTTGAGATTTATAAACAAAGGTTATGCAATCTGAAAGCCATTTAGAAAGTGCCACTTTTTTTTTAATCTGAACAAGATATAAATAGTTGATCAGATTTTCTGAAATCCTTAGTCCTATGTATACAGAAGCATAACTGTCTATACACATCCAACTGGTGTGACATATATTCTGCCTTATTCTCATAATTTGGATAAAAGACTGGCAGCTCTATGGATTGGCTCAAATTTGATTCTGAACATACTTTGGGTAAAAAGGAAGGTTTTTTTTCATAAGGAGACCATGTCTCTGTTGAATAGCAAGTAGGGGGGCTTTATTGACAAGGCTTGCAGCTCTGACACTCTTCTAGCAGAAGGAATTGCTACCATTAGAATAGTTTTCCATGTCAAAAATTTGAGTCTGCAAGATGATGCTGGCTCAAACGGAGGAAAAATTAAATGGGATAAGACAAAATTTAAGTTGCATGGTGCTGGAGTGTCTTTGACAGGTGGTCTTAATAATAAGATTCCTTTAAGAAAGTTTTTGCATAGTCTGTGAGACACAATACCGAGGCCTGATTCACCTAAATGGAAGTTGGATATCGCTGCTAGCTGAGCTCTAATAGTAGCTGCGGATGCACCTTCATTGAATAGTTTTGCCAAGAATTCTAGTATGGAATTTAATTGGGCAGAAAACAGGTCAATATGATTATGAGAAGCCCATAAGGAGAATTTTTCCATTTGCTTTTATATATCTTTCTCGCTGAAGCCTTATGAGAAGATATTAGGATGTGTTTAACTGATGAAAAGAGGTTAGAAAGCATGGCTATGGTTGGAATTGGAGCAGACAAGCTGTCAATTTGAAGGTTTGAAGGAAAGGATTGAGCGTTCCTGATGCATGAGTCAGAAGGTCCGGAACTGGGTCCAGAATCCAAGGCTCCACCCAAAGATGAAGCCACAGGAAGGGGAACCAGTAATTGGCTTTCTGAAGAACTTTGGGTATTAATGGAAAGGGAGAAAAAGCATAGAGGAGACCCGAGGGCCACTCGTGTACAAGTGCATCCCTTGGTGACTCCCTCGGAGGGTGATAAGGGCAAAGTAGATGTTACATATTGCACTCATGGATGTGGCAAAAAGGTCACAGCAAGGCTGGCCCATTTGTGGAAACTCTTTTCCACTACTTCCTGTTGTGAGGCATCAGAATCGCTTTGCTGAGTCTGTTTGCTATCACGTTGGATTTATTATTTATTTATTTATACATTTGTTGACCAGGTTTGTCAGACTGAGCTAAGTAGCCCTTTTTCTGCACAGCCCCAGGGAGAAAAGCTCCACATGTTCTACAGATTATAATTTACAAAAATAAGTAAACAATCAACAACTAGTTTGCAGAAAATATTCAAAGCATCATATAAAATAAAAAGCATGGATTTACTACAGTAAACTAATCATTATGTCTGTCAGATTTAGAATCCTACATCATTCAGAAGGATTAACAATAGTTTTGTCACTAGACATAAACTCTTTCATTATGCACATAAGAATTATGTAATGTGCTTAGGATAGAGAAATTAATGTGAGACAAGGTCTAGAGAGTTAGAGAAAGTTACATAGGTTGGGGGAAGATAGAGGTGTGCAGTTAGGGTTGATAAGCTGTTTAAGGGAGGTGGGTACAAAGGCAGGTCCATTGTTTTACAGGTATTCCCTGGGATGTGCATTGCTATCAGAAAGCACTGGGAGGAGGTCACCCACTGCCATACTCTCAGGGCCTCCCAACAAAGGGGGTAAGTTCTGGTTCCTCCTTGTTTGCTTATGTACCATACAACCAACATGTTGTCTGTCTGTAGTGCAATAGTTCCCAGAGGAAGAGAATCCTGGAATGCTTGCAACACCAGAAGCACTGCTCTCATCTCTAGGACATTGATATGCAAATGGGCCTCGTGATCCTGTCAAGTGCCTTGGACTGATTGCCCAAGTAATGCCCCCCCATCTGAGAAGTGTCTGTGGTCACTGTGGCTAACAGTTGGGGAAGTACAAATGGTCGACCTAGCATCACATGAGTGGAGTAAAGCTACCAACGAGGGTCTTTTTTTGCAAAATTCCATTATCAAAATTTTGTGGGACACGGGCAGTTCCTGCATCAACCACTGAGTGGACAGTAGCCACTGAAGAATTCTCATGTGTAGACGTGCTAATGGGATCAAGGTTATTGCTGCTGCCATGGTCCCCAAGAGTTTTAGGACTGTCCTTGCCTGTGCTTTTTTCTTTGTCAGAAGGTTTAAGACCTGACGTCGTAAAACTTGCACTCTTTCTGGCGGAGGTTTGGCCATCATTCTTGTTATATCCAATTCTGCTCTTATAAAAATGACATTCTGAGAAGGCAGCAAGGCAGATTTATCATAGTTTATTGTAATTCTTAAGTGACAGCAGAGCTGCAAGGTGGTGTTTCTCGCTTTTATTAGTAGATGCTTGGTGGTGGTGGTTAGGAGCCAGTCGTCTAAATAAGGAAACACCCGGAATCCTAGGCACCTCAAATGAGCCGTGACTACTACCATACATTTGGTGAACACTCTGGGGGCTGTTGTGAGGCCAAAGGGCAGAACTCGAAACTGGTAGTGAATGGCTTCCAGCCAAAAGTGCAGGTATCTCCTGGATCGCCTGTCCATTCTTATGTGGTAGTATGCATCCTAGAGGTCTATCGAGCACATCCAATCATCTTGTTCCAGAAAAGGGAGAATTGACTGCAGTGTTACCATCTGGAACTTGGACTTTCTTACAGATTTCTTTAGGTTGCTGAGATTAAGAATTGGTCCCCAGTCCCCTGTCTTTTTGAAACTAAAAAAAATATTGAGTAAGTTCCAGAGCCTATTTGGTCTGGGGGACTGTTTGGATGACTCTTTTTGTCTAGCAACTTTTGAATTTCTAATGTTGCCTGTTCCCTTTGATTGGGTGGAATATCTGAGGAGTTTTTTATGTTTGGGACAGGGAAGGAAAAGGGTATGGAGTAACCTCTGGATATGATGCTTTGTACCCATTTGTCTTTTGTTATTGTTAGCCAGGCTTGTGGGTACAAAGATAAGCAATCCCCAACTTCCTCCAGAGACTCCCTTCAGGAGCACTGAAAGGGCTTACTAAAGAAAGATTCTCTGTCACCCTGATTCTTCAGACCCCCTCTGCAACATGGTCGGCATCTTCTATTATTACTTCCCCCTCTGCCCTTGGGGGAAGATTCACCACATGTGTCCTGGAAAGCTCTTTGGGATTTTACAAACCACATTTTTCCACTTCCTTTCTGACCTTTGGGATATGGTCAGGTAGTAGGGAAAAACAGACTCCTATGGCAGAAAGAGTCTTTCCTTCTTGCTCACAACTGGTTAGTGTGTCCTTGACTTTTGGGCCTAAACTGGGATGAGCCATCAAATGGGGCATTCACAAAGGAAGATTTAAAGGGCTCAACAAAGTCACACAAGTGCATACAGAAATATCTCCTTAGGGAAATTCCTGAACCCACTGCTCTACTTGCTCCATCCACTTCATGAGAAATCAGCCTTATGGAGGAGTTGACCACTGAATTTAAGGTAGAGTTTAGAGGAAACGTTCTCTGACACCCCTTCAGCTACTGAACCTTGGAGAGTATCTCCTAACTCCTTCAGGAGATCTCTCTGTAATCTGGTAAAATGGGTCAGGTAATTCAGCGATCTGAGAACAAAAGTCGCTGAAGAAAAAATGCGCTTTCCATATCTGTCCATCGTGTGAGACTCCTTGTTCAGTGGACAGACAGAGGATGTCTCTTTGAGTTCCTTCTTGGTGGCTGCCACCACCACAATAGCATCTACTTGGACTCCCTTAGTTAAAAAGTTTTTGTCTGAGGGGGAGGTGATGAACTTATTTGGCCTCTGAGGAACAGGTTCCAAAGATTTTAGAGACTCCCACATCTTTCCAGTAACTAAGTCCAGAAGTTCATCGAAAGGCAGAGACACCCAAGTGGAGAAAGGGTGAGATCTGAAGGCCTTCTGATAGACAGACTCCTCTGCTGAAGGGTTGGTGGACTTCCAGCCGCCTCTCTGTTTAAGTATTTCAAAGATTTCTCCAAAGGAGGCATCATCAGGAGGTGATCGTGGAGACCTTTCAGCTTCATCGAGGTCTATTTCCGAAGTGATGGACTCCTCCGGGGTGTCTAAATGTTTCCTCTTACATAACCTCTTCTGAGGGACCTCTTGGGGGGCACTCTGTGGGGCATTCTGAGGCCTGGGATCTCCCCGTCCCTGTGGATGTAAGGGTATAGAGACAGACACTGGTGTCTTAAGAACATCCAGAGATGACAGTGAAGCTGACTGTGGAGACAGCACTCTCCTCATCACCTCAAAAACCCCCTGTCCCTGATCCAAGGAAATCCCTGTATCTGAAAAACCCAAGGGAATGCCCAGAATCACGGAGGATGTCTCTGAGGCTAAGGTAGGAGTTGAGCTCAGCGGGCCGATGCCCCAAGAGGTAAGTTTGGATTTGACAACTGTCTGATCCAACTCACCTCCCTGGACCCGACGGGACAGTGTAGGCTCCTAGACTCCTCCAACTCTGATAGAGCCAAGGGCATCAGAGCAATGATCGGATCTGAAGATCCCATAATAGGTTTCAGTTCCAACGGTTCCACCAATATTAGTTCCAGACATTCCAGCTCTGAGGCCCAAAGTTGGGTCATAGGAGGAATCAAAGCAGAAGTGGAGGACATGGTTAGATCTGAAGCCCTCTGGACTGTATCTGATAACAGCTTGGCCAGCACCAGGGTCCTTAACAGCCTCTGTACTACTTGAACCATGTCATCACTGGACAGGCTCCTGGAATACTGATTGGAGGGGGCTGGAGACTTAGATGGTTGGAGCAAAGGTGATCTGAGAGTAGGGGAGAATGGTTCCAAGACAGGGGACTGGATCCGCAACTCAAACTCAACTGGCACCGAGATTGATGCTTCCAGAGAAGTCCCTAGGATCCGGAGTGGAAACATTTGTCATTTTTTTTAGAAGGCTCCGATGGAGCACTGGAAGAGGAAGATTTCTTCCCAGACTTGTTCAATTTTGAGGAAGGAGACTGGTCAGACTTTGAAGAACCTAGATCTTCTTGTATTGCTTCCAAGAAGGGTTTTTTAAGAGACTTCTTAATATTAATTTGTTTTCTCTCTCCAGAAGAGCCCCGTGGTTGGAGGAGTGACAAATCGAACAAGTCTCTTGGAGGTGGACAACCCCTAAGCAATACACACAAAAAGTGTTTCTATCAGTGAGGGACATTTTCTGTCCACATTCCTCACATTTTTTAAACACAGAGGGTTTTGACTCTTTAGAGGACATTATCACAAAATGAATAGTGACAGGAAAAAAAGGCTAGAACAGATTTTTTTTTTAACGACTACAACAATAAAACAGTAACCACAGGCAGTTAAACTATTAAATTATTACTTGTAAGAGAAAGTAAAGAGAGGATAACACAGCCCTCTAATGTAAACGGGCTATGGCCAGAGGAATGAAATAAGGGGGAAACCCTCTAACTTAAATGGGCTTTCAAAAAGGGAGTCCGGAATAGGGAAAAAGGCCTAACGGAAAACGACAGCCAGCAGCAGAAAAATCAGCAGAACAAAGCGGAAATAATCACAACCAACACCAACCTATTTAACTAGAGTAAAAATAATTAGGAATAAATAATTTCCAACAATATTGGTTAGTATTAATAGTATAGTGCCTTCGTTGAAGGTTGGGCGTCGAGCTGGTAACTCGGCACTGTAAAAACCTACTGCCAATCATTAGCGGACCGGAGTTCTGCTGTGGCGAACCCTAACCGGGAAAAGCCAAAAGACAAACAACAACTTAGCCAGAGCCAGTAGAACGAGCACCCAATCTTGTTTAGTGGCAAACAAGACCTGGGGAGCTTTCCTAGTGCAAGCTGGTATAGAGCTTAGCCATGAGCTAGTAGAAGACCTCGAGCTTGTATAAAAGGCTGAGTCAGATCCGAGGATCGGATCCAAACCCATCCTGGTAAGAATGAAGGTGAGATAGGACAATAACACATCATGAAGATACTAAACTTTGCACACCATTAAAACCTATAAATAAAAGTTTCAGTTAAAAAGGTCAAGCCAAAGTCATAACCAAAATTATACTTCCATGTTTTACCATTGTTAGTTCATTTAAAAGTGGTATCTCAATGGGTGAACTGTGAAATACTAGGTTGGTGAAAGAAAAAGTAATCTAAGTTTTAATGGTGAGCACCAATTCTAAGCTTAGTAGTAGGAGTGGTGGTCCAGTTTTCTGAGGTTTAGAATGCTGCTGATGGAAGTACTGATGACACTGTGCTCGGTAGACTACAGTTTCATTGTTACAGTTCCCATACTGTCTGCTTGGGTTGTATTTTCTGGTACTGGGACAGCAAAAGCCTTGAAGTTTGCTCATGTGTTTGCAACAGTTGCAATCTGGTGGGCCACAGCCAAAGGTGCCACACGGAAGGTTGGAAGGGGGCCTGGGTTTGTAACTCAACATAGTCCATGATGGTTTTGTTCCTTTGAATGATCATTTGTGGTCTGGTGGGCAGTATTTTATTCAGGGTGTTGTTACTGATGATGATCCAGTTCTCCTTGATGGCATTGATGATTACTTTGTAGTTGATAGAGTATGTGAAGATCAGCATGGTTTGGATTTTGTTGACGTTTGATTCCCTGTATTTTGGTAGGAGCCCTGGGTAGGTAGTATCCAGAGTCTTGTTTTGGACAAGATTGAGGATGTTCCTAATGAATTTTTGACTGTATTCTCTGGTTAAAAAAATCTCTTTCTAGTTCAGCTATATTCCTTGTGAAGTCCTGTAGTTCTTTTGACACACTAGCCATCCTGATGACTGTCACACATAGGTGCTTTTCAAAAAGAGATTTTTTTGGATTCTTTTATAGATATATATATCTACAGACACACACACACACACACACACACACACACACACACACACACACACACACACACACACACACACACACACACACACAAAACACACTTCATGGAAGTCCTAAGTACACAAAACATGGTAACTAATTCAAAAAAAGAATGTACAACTACACAATCGCCATGCTTTAATTGTGCTCAACCAAACAAAAGCAAGCAGGCAATAGTTTTACTGTTTCACTGCCCACATGGTCTCATTGGTGTTTATCTGAAAACCCAATACCTGCCGAACATTTATAAATAAATTATAGTCATGTGATTAAAAGAAAAAAATCCAATATCAGCTATTAATACAATAAACAATGCTCCAGTACAACAGAAATATGAATTAAGAGCAAAAGTACCAGATTTAGGAACTGATAATAGTTGAAATAAATTAAGGAGAATCAGTTAAAATTACACAACAAAAATGCACATGAATATCAGTTATTGGAAAAATCCCAATTAAATAAATAAGCAAGAATATAATTTATCGTAAGTAATAAACCAAATGATGAACAGAGTACACTGGCAGAAATATATGAATACATAAATAGCTGTTCAGACAACTGCCTCATTTTTACTAAAGTGCCACCTATTGGCAAAATATAAAATAAGAGTTAATCTAGTAGGTTCATAGGTTCAAAGGAGGTTACAAGCTTAATGGCCCTAGGGCCTTTACAAGCCTAGCTATGTTATACCGGTGTTCCCTAATTGACCTTCATTAGATGGTCGTTATTCACAGAGCGAGTCTATGATTATCACCGACTGCCTCGGTCCATGAGGGACATGGGTGTCACCCCCAGCATGAATTTATGATCTCCCATCCAATTTTCTAGGTTGCGCTTGAACGGAGTTATTGAGGATCTCTACTTCATGTGAATTGGGAGTTTATTCCAGATGAATGGCAATCTCTAGGAGATATATCTGTCACTCCGGCATGTTCTGTTAATGTCACAGGCTAGGATGAGATCCCTGGAGTGAATGACTCTCATTTGATTTGCAGATGTGCAGCATTTCCATTAAGCCAGGGTCACAGAGTGCTCTGTAAGCTGGGCACAAGCTGTCTCTCAGCAGTTTGTAGGATACAGAGTACAGTGACAGAGCTTTCAGTTTTGCCATGTTGGTTATGTTTTAAAGGCCCTGAATTTTCTTGGTGAGAAACATCTATGGTCTCTTCAGCTGCTGTTGCAGGTGTCTGGTGAAGTACATACAAAAGGGAGCATTGTACTCTATTAGTGGTTTATTTTTGGTTGGATGAGGGTCGGGTACAGAGGAGTTATAACATCCTTAGTTTTGGAAGTGATGCCCTTACTTACAATGTAGAAGGCTTTACTTACCACTGTGGACACACTTTTGATCGAAGTTTAGATTACTATCAACGTGTTCCCAAATCTCGTACCACTGAGTTTGAGCTTAGGGGGTGCTGTCAATATTGTAATGTGCAGGGACTTTGTCTTTGCCAAAGGGGATAATAACACACTTTGTGGAATTTAGTTTTTGTCTGTGGCTTTGGCACCAATCATTTGTCTGTGTTAGCCCCTTTTGTAATATGCTATACTATTATACTTGGGGACCCAATAATTGCACCCAGTTTGCAATCAACGGTGAAGATGGAAAGCCAAAGCCCATCTACTTTCACCTGGACTTCTGAGAAATAGATTCCAAACAGTAGAGGGCACTGCACAAATCCTTGTGGCACACCACTGTTAACTGTTTTACTGGTAGAGGTGGAATCCCCAACTTTAACAGTATACATTCTGCAGATGAGTCAGTTGGCTACCCTTCTAGTGACATATGAGTTAATGGCCAGCTGGGAAAGTTTTTCAATAATACCTGAGTGAGGAATTGTGTCAAAAGCCTTGGCTAAATCAAGATATGCAGTATGCACTGTTTGCCTTCACTCAGGGCTTTGGTGACATTCTCAAAGAACTTCACCAGGTTCAGCAAGTATGATTTACCCTTAGCAAAGTCAAACTGGGTCAGTTCAAGAGTTTGAAGGTCACCTATGTCCTTGTTGATAAGGTCCATGATGATTCTTTCCATGGCCTTGCAGATAAGGTCGGTTAGGCTTATGGGTTTATAGTTTCCAGGGTTTGTTGATGGACCCCCTTTGTGCAAGAGGATTACTGTTGCCATTCTCCATTCTGCTGGAACAAGGTCAGTGCTTAGGCTGAGGTTAAAGACAGTGCCAAGTGCTATGCTAGGTCTTGTTTTAGATTGTTTAGTAAGCAGCCTGGGATGTTATATGGTCCCATTGAGGCCATGTTTTTTGGCCTTGGAAACTGCGGATATGACCTGCTCTTTGGAGATACTAGGTAGAGGACTGATGTCAGGTATGCTTTGGGGTATGGCTGGTGGGGGCAAGGAGGGGTGAAACAAAAATGTATATACACAATGGGAAAAATGAAAAATTAGCTTTTAACATTCCATAGTCATCAAAGATACCCACACCTCCAGGTTAGTGGCACTGCACGAAGCATCAGAGACCATCCATGTGCAACTAACAGTGGGCAAAACTGCCTTTCAGTTTGTAGCTTGCTACAGACCACCCTCCCAAATTCAGGAACCCCACTCAGCTTTCCTGAGAACACTGGAGAATATGAAGGTCTCTCCAAACACCATCATATTGGGTGACTTCAACTACCCAAACATAAACTGGGAGCACTACTCAAGCCCCAACACCCTCGCCCAACGATTCCTAGAATTTATAAACTCAAATGCTATGGAATAACTGGTCACCACTCCCACAAGAGGGGAAAACATATTGGACCTGATCATCACCAACATGGGGACTCTATGTTCCATACCAGAGGTATACCCCTTATTGGTAAGATCTTACCATAAATTAATCTCACTGGACATCCATATCCCATCCCCACCCCCAGCCAAGGAAACCACGGTGAAGAACTTCTCAAAAGCAAACTTCACACTTCTCAAAACCGAGGTGGAATCCTTCAAAGCCCCCAGGCCAGTGGAAAATACGGCCCAAACCGCAGAATCCTTTACAAACGCATTCTATGGACACCTACAGGAATGCATGGATCGTGCTATCCCAAACAAAACCAAGACTCACTTTTCCAAAGGCAGGAGACCTGTCTGGTGGACCTCAGCCATAAATAAGCTATACAACAGAAGGAGGAAGCTACTACATGATAGAACAAAATCCCAAAAAGGGAAGGCTTCTCTGATCAGTACTAGCAAGAAACTACGATCCCTCATAAAATTATCTAAGGCCAGCTTCGAAAGAAAAATTGCACAAGATGCTAAAGATAACTACAAGGCCTTCTTTAGTTATGTCAGGAACCTGGGTGGCAACTGCCAGATATGCTCTGAGTTAGTGCAAAATGACAAAAAATACACTGAACCCACAGACATTGCCAACATCCTGGCAGACAGGTTCAGTGCAAACTTCTGCACCCCCTCCCCCCCAAAAGAGCAAATGTCTATCCCAACAGAGTGTAGCCTCCCTGACATCACAGATGCACAGGTGAGAGCTGCCCTCTCCAAAGCAAAAAACACAGCATCAATGGGACCGGACGGTGTCCCGGGCTGCGTCTTACATAAACTCTAATAAGAACTGAACCCTCACATAAAGTCACTGTTCAGTCTCAGCCTTACTACAGGATATGTACCCAAGGAATGGCGTACAGCAACAGTGGTCTCACTCCACAAAGGTGGTGCCACAATGGACCCCGGAAACTATCGCTCTATAAGCCTGACTAGCCTGGTCTGCAAATCTATGGAGCATATCATCATGGAACTCATAAACAAAGACATTGGGAACCTCCAAACACTGGATCCTACCCAATTCGGCTTTGTTAAGGGCAGATCTTGCCTCTTGAACCTGGTTGACTTCTTTGAAACAGTCACCAAGGCCATAGATGAAGGGAAGGTAGTCCACACAGCCTACCTGGACCTTGCAAAAGCCTTCGACACAATATCCCACTCGGGCATCATAAATAAGCTCACCAGCTTAAATATTAAGTACGGAAGATGTAATTAGGGATTTGGGGACCCAAGTAGATAGCAATCTCTCCTTTGACAATCATGTTGCCAAAGTGGTTAGAAAGACCTTCTATATAGCCCACCTTATCACAAAAGGGTTCACATCTAGATCAAGAGAGGTCATTGTGCCCCTCTACTCATCACTCATCAGGCCCATAATTGAATACAATGCCCCATTTGGGATGTACCTTACTCGACACCTGCAGCAACTGGAAAGACCCCAAAAGTACCTCACCAAGAGGATCAAGGGACTCAAACAGATGCCCTACGCAGTTAGGCTAAAGAAACTCCAACTCTACTCAGTTGCTTACCGCCTACTCAGAGGCGATCTGTGCCTGACGTATAAAGCCATGTCCAAACCAGAATTAATGGACATGCTCCACCTCAGGAAATTCAAATCCCTTAGAGCTACACGCTCCAGGGACTTAAACCTCAGCACAGAAAATAAATAGGACATGCTGGAGGGACAGATTCATATCCCAGAGGCTCCCCTCACTCTGGAACAAAATCCCAATCCATGTTAGGCAGAGCCCCTCAATGACCCTCTTCAAGACAAAGCTTGACGAGTGGATGGGAGATCGTAGGTTTACCCCTGGGATCTCTTCTGTGTCCCTATTAGACAGAGGTACAGTAAACTAACTTTAAAAGGGCTATCTTCTGTGACCTACTATACAGAGGCACAGTCAACTAACCTAAAAGGGTGGCGAAAGCCAAAAACACTCTGGCTAGGCTTATAAATGCCCTAGGGCAGATAGCCTAGTATCAACCTATGAACCTATGAACCTATAAAAAAAATGAATGCTACTTTATTACATGAATTTGGTCAAACCTGGGAATACTGTGCACTAAGGTTTATTATCTGGTTGTGTTCCTTCTTATTAAATGTTTCTTGGCAAATTGATTGATGAATTCTCTGCAAATCAATCTTATCCATACCAATAAATATAATCTTAGTAGAAAAATGTTTCAAAGTAAACACATAATGTCACTCAGGCTAAATAAATTTGCATCCTGGGTATTTAGTCTTCTAAACATAAAATGAACCACAGGTGCACAGTGCCATGTAAATCACCATTCAGATTAACAAGTAGAATGATCTTTATTGACAAACATCCTAGAGGTGTTAACTGCTGTAAAATGTTTTCTTTGAAGGCTGTATCTGCAAAAAGAACAATCACCACAGGAATAAGAACCCCTAGGTGAACTTCTTATAGGAACTAAGGTAAGAGGATCCAGTATAATATATAGGCACTTCCCTGTCATCTCTGTTTCTGGCCTGGTGGATATGGGCATCCTGAGGCAGTGCAGTAACTGCTTCATGTTCACGAACAACCACTTAATTTTAGAACAGAGATGTAGATACACAATGAGGGAAAGCTCTCACATGCATGCACAAAAATGCAAACCAAGTTGTCAGCATTACATCCAAAATACTCAATACCAACACTAAAGAACAAACACATAGACCCATATATGCAGAGGTACTCACATGTAATCTACTCAAACCTCCAATACCTTTTAAAAGCATCTCTCAGTGGCCCCACACACACTCAAAAATGACAGTGCCTAACACAACACATAACTCTGAAAATCATGGTAGCCCTAACCAAGCCCATATGGAAACACACCCAAGCATTCTAGTTACTGGGGATTCCATTGTAAGGCATACTGATGTCCCCCTTACCAGGCTAATCAATGAGAAGGTCACTGTGAGCTGTCTGACTGGAAGCAGGATCCACCAGATCACTCATGCACTTAGGTCTTTAGACAACAAGTACCAGTATAAGAAAGTCATAGTTCATGTGGGCATAAAAAAACTAAGATATACCTCACTGAACTATATAAAGATAAACACGATGGAGCTCTCTGAATCTGTGGTTATGAATCTAACCTTGAGTAGCAACATACCTTCACTAATGATGATGCCAAAGTACCAGTAAAAAATGACTGAATTCAACAATTTGTTTAGTTTCTTGGTGTCACAACAAGGAGATCCCATATTTGTCAACCTAGGGAGACATGATCAACAAACTATTATGCTTTGCCAGAGATGGTTTGTACTTGTCACCACTTGGCTTCCGGATACTGGCAAAAACGTTATCCCCAAAATCACTCATGGCCACCTAAAGGAAGTGCTGCTCAGTGCTAGGAGTTTAAATAAAAAAAAAAAACTGCACTCCCTAGAAGCACTCCTCACTCTGGAGAATGCAATTGCAGACATATGTGCAGTCACAAAAATATGATTCAGAACCAGGAAGAGCACCCTACTATAAAAGGCTGCAATGCCTTTCATACATTTTGATCCCTCTCAAACAAAGCAAAGGGAGGAGGTATTGCAGTGTTCTTAAAGGACAACTACACCACTAGACTGGTCCAACAACATGACTCATTTGTGTTAGCCCATGCACAACTAACCATAGTTGCAACCCAATACCATATCCTTGCTAGCTACAGATCCCCTAACATGAGTCTGGAAAATCACACCTCCTACTTAAACCTACTGGAATCTCTTTAACATTCAGCATAATACCATACTTATGGGTGACTTCAACTATCTCTCCATAAACTAGGAGACTTATATGACCCATAATTCTCAGATTGAGAGTACTGCTGATGACTCTCCAAAGGGGTTATAATATAAATGAAGTCACTAACACGAAAAATATAATTATTTAAACTCAGACTTCTGATACTAAGCAGATTTTTCTAATTACATTACAGAAAGCAGTATTAAACAAATAATTGAAAAACAAAATTTTAAAAGGTGTACGCTTACTTTTAAACAAAATACTAATGCAGTCAAAAGCATTATTACTAAGTACTTGCCAATTATGTCTTCTAACCTTGACATAAGTAAATTTATAGGTGACAGACCAGTTTTTGGCTATAAAAGATGTAATAATCTCAAAAATTAATTATGTTATAAGGAAAAGCTCAGAAATAATTCCTCATTTAAGACTAACAAAACAGGGGCCTTTAAATGTAATAAATGTGCCCATTGTTTTGATATTAATACTGAAAAGCTTTTCATTCATTCTGTAACTGGCAAGACTTTCTATGTACACACATTTAGGAATTGTGATACAAGGAATATTATATATTTAGCCACGTCAATCTTGCAACACTTATTATGTCAGGAAAACTAATAGGAGACTCAAGTATTGTATAAGCAGCCATTTCTCAGACATCAATAGGAAATTATGTACTAATGCACTTTATAAACATATTCATGATTACGATTCAACACACTATTTTAAGTTTTTGATTTTTATCAAAATGAAATGAATCTATACGTTGGGGGGAGTTAGTACAAAATACTGGGTTGGAAAAATTTAAATGGATTTTGAGGCTCAGAGCACATATTTCAGTGGGCCTGAATGAAGCTATCTCTTTAAAACCTTGGTTAAAACAGTTACAGCATCAGGTCTGATTTTATCATGTGATCTTATCATGTGACTTTGATCTTGGATTATTTAAACTGATTTAGTTCTGTTTCTGTTATTGCCTGATGAAGCTTTTTAAATTAAACTGCCAAGGTTGTGTAATAAACTTTGGAATTTATCTTTGGATGCTTGGACTTTGTTTTAGCATGGTTCCAGTGAATTTGTTTCCTTTGCCAACACCCAGAGCTGGTGTTGATACATAGCTCCGAGAGTCCTTTGGCTCCATGACTAAGTGCTGGATCACTCAGAAAAACCAACAGAGTCAAAGATACCATAATCTTTGGATTCAAGAAAGAAGCCCCCACGGCTTTTGGATCCAACAGCTCCAAAATTGAAGTACGGATCAGAGAAGGAGATATTATCGATGGGGTGGCTTTCTGCAGGCTCTCAGGACCCCATGGGGTCAGAGCCAAGAGGAACCCTATTTGTATTTTCATCCTGAGGAAGTTATTTAAGATCCTATCCACATCCTTTTCAGAAAGGGTCCTGGAGGAACAAAGAGAGAAAACCATTGTAGAAGGCCTAGAATGTTATCAAGGTGACTGTTCAAGGGGTGGTGAAGGTAAGCTAGATGTAGTAAGCTCTGAATGTAAAGTTGAAAGAGGGTATTTTTTGAGTCTTGGTTTCATATCCAAAACAATCAGATATGACTTTTTTGAAAGTTTAGCTGGTGGCTCCAAAGAAGGAGCTGAAGTCGAAGATGAAGTAGAAGGATGAACAGGAGATCTTTTATGTAAATCCTTAGCAACAGAATCACCATTCTTGTCTTGTTTCTTTGGGGTCTGAGCCCCAGCAACAGTAGAATATGCTTAGAAGGGGTACATATCAGTTTATTCTTTCTATCAATCAAGGCTCTGGAGTTGAAGTTTTACAGATTTTTAAATCCACATCTAGGTGTTTAGGAGCGAGACAGTATACACACTCTGTGTGGACATCAACATTTGGGATCTTGTACCCACATATCGCACATTTTTTTAAAACTGGACAATTTGTCCAGCATATTGAAATTTTAAGGCAAAAAGAAAAACCAACAATTCAGTATGAGGGAAAGACTAAAGGATAGAAAGGATTTTTAGAAGGAAAGGAAAGGAAGAAATGAAGACAGAAAGGAGTAAAAAAGAAGGGAAGGAATTACCAGTGATGGTATTTGAATATTACACTATGAATAGTACACGGAGGTGAAGAAAGGACTACTAACAATGGTGTTAAGCAGTACTCAAGGAGTACGATAAAAACGGAATGATATATCAAACTACAAGGGTAAAAGAGAGGGAAGAGAAATAACTATCAAGAAAGAGATAATAAAGAAAGTTAAACCCATTTAAAGCTGAAGATTAGTGAAAAAAATAGTACCCAAAGCTTGACAGCTTACGATCTAAGTCTGTTCATAATGGCGGCAAATGAGATCTGAGGTATGTTTCACTGGTGGGGTATTATAGATAAAGGGAGGAGCTTGAGAACTCAAGTATTCTATGATCTGGAAGAAGCAACCAAGTCTGATCTGAGGGTCAGATCCAAACCATACAGTTGAGGAATGAAAGAAAAGGACAACATCAGATCCATAGATGCCATGTGTCTCACATTCCTGAGGTATTCTCGCACAGTGACCAAAGTCTGAGATGAAAACCTTAGAAATTGCTTTAGATAAAGATCTATTTTTCTTGTGGAAGAAAAGTTCTTTGAACTGAGGTGTCTAGTTGACATATCAGCAACACAATCCTTTATGAAGCAGTCAAGAAAGACTTTTGAGCATTATCTTGGAATAACAGCTTGTGGAAGAGATGTCTCACCCAACAGAGAGATTCCTGACGCTATGAAAAAGACTCTGGAAAGATATGCAAGTTATATAAGTATGGAAAAAAAAAATGGATACCTTGTATCTTGCAATGTGCTGTAACTGACACTAGACACTTTGTGAATGCTCTTGGTGCAGGGCAATTCAGAGAATTCATAATGTTATCCAGACACACAATATCTTAAGAAACATCTGAAGTCTGGATGAATAAGGATGTGATGACAAGCATCTTTTAAATATAATATTACCAGGAAACTTGAAAGAGGAAGAAGAGGCAACAAGCTGTGAAGTGAAAGTGACATCATTTTTAATCTGGGCACTATCACAAACAGGTTTAGAAAAGATAGATCCAGAACTGGTCTTCAAGGATGTATTTTCATTGGCACTAGAAATATTCTTGAATAAAAACCCTTCCACACATGGGAAGGAGGAACTGGTTCTATCATTCCTTGGGACAACATGTGATGATGAACCAGTGGAAATAGAGTTTTATCTGGAGGATAAGGAATGGCTCCTGGAAAGGAAGAATTTCCTCCCACTGCTATCTGTAACCTTGATAAATAATTTTCAGAACCCATTTTTCTGATACTATCTGTTCTCAAAAAGGAAAATGGAAATTCCTGATTCCCTGTAAGATAAAGGGGGCCAGGGTGGGAAACGTTCACATGGTCTCTTGAACAGACATTCAGACTTGTTGGACTGTCCTTGGTTTTGGGAGATTTGAGACTTTTTTGGAGCCTCCTTCATTTTTTCTTAACTGTCTGTTTACCTGTATTTTGTTGAATCTATTTATTCTATTTTGTTTGCCAAAATTGGATGAGGAGATAGTTCCCTTGGAGAATACAGAAAGGAGAGCTGAATTTTTTTAGATATTCCCTGGATCAGCTCGCCCTGTTCATCACACTTTTTGATCATCTCTGTATGAGAGAGGCAAAAGAGTGAATCTCTATTCAAGGTAGAATTTAAAATATAATTTTTAACATAATTTGAGAGGTTCTGAGAATACAGCCATGCAAAATTCCTCAAAACAGTACCAGTACCCATAACCCTGAATTGAGCATAACCAGTCATACACAAATTTTAAAAAATAAATAGTGACCTGTACAATAGAAGAAATTAAGTTATTTAAAGATTTTTCATCACAAGAAGAAACAAAACATTCCTCATACTTTCACAATTTGTTAGAACAAACTTTAACTTATGAGCCTGACAATTCAAAATTCTGAAAATCAAAGTTGCAGTTGTATAATTTTTTTTCCATACCTATCAATAGTTTTCCCATCCTTATCAGAAAGAATAAGATTGGAATTAACTAAGTGCTTAGCAGTAGTGGGATCAACCAAAACTGTAATTGCTGGGTCAGGTTTGGCAGTAGTGTATAAAAATTAAAAAAACTGAGAAACTTTATACATCTTATCTGGCTTTTTAGGAACAGCTGGCTAAGTATAAGCAAAATTGCAAGCAGTAACATACATCCTCTTAAGTAGACAGAACAAGAGGAATGGATGTAAGTTCTGGAAAATTCTTAACAGCTCATAGTATTTTCTGAGGGACTGAGAAACTACATTGTTCTCCCGCTGAAAACGCTGGCACATTCTACCAACAGAATCACAGAAACAGAAACCTCCAAAGGGACTCCTCTGAGTCTGAATCAGAAATCATATGAAAAACCCCTGTATCCATCACTGCATTTTCCTGTTTAGATTCAGAATTGTCAGTCACTTCAGAAAAAGAAGAATCTCTCTTTCTTTCAAAGAAGGATCAATAGCCTGAAGTAAACCCAGACCCAGCAAACTACTCCTATCCAAAGAAAATTGAGGAGGAGTAGATCCATGCTTGGTTTTCTGTTTCTTTTTGACAGGAAAAAATGGAGTGAACTGTGTTACTAATGGCAGCAGCAGCTGCTTCCCTAGGGATTGACATAGAATTCTGATACAACAGGAAAACATTCCCAATTCCTTGTCCCAGGACCAGCAACAGTGTCTCTCCCTTGTCCAACAGCCACAGAGGACATGCTAACCCTTGGTTCATAGTAGCTGTAGGTTCTACACCAGAGGGATTCGGGTAAAAGAGACTTGGTCTGAGGTACAACAAATGACCATGGCCACAGCAGAGTCACCCACCAGTGGCTGAGGCAAATTGCTAGCCTACTATGGTGGCAAAGGCTGTTTGCTTTTTTTTTTTTTTTTTTTTTTTTGTGGCTGGAAGAAGGACTGACTATGGAATAGTTAGTATGTTCCATGATCACGTGGAAATGTTGCCTCTAGGGAAGACAAGCAACAATTGTTAGTAAACATTACCAGTCCACAAAGTTACTTTTTTTGGCAGAAAAACACAGGATAAAACACATTAAAATGCTAAGCCAGCCTAACAAAACTAAAATGAAACAATTTCTCCACAGAAAAAAATGTTTTCAGTTATTTTATACCACTTTTAAACTGACAGATAAAATGAGAGCTTCATTTAAAGTACATTGCAGTCTTCAGATCATCCATTAAAACATAACACTGTTAACTTTAAAATAAATTTCCTGAAGAGTATGGTAATAAAACATCAACAAAATTAAGAAAATGGAACTTTTTTCCCAAAGGGAACTTATCTGACCAGCAGAGGAAAACACAAGCTGACCATCAATCCTTGAAAGCCTTAGAGTGTACTCTTCAGTAGCAGTAGAGCTCTGAACAGCTTCATGCCCAGACTTGTCTATTAGTCAGCTCAGCTTGAGCTGCCTGACAGTTTGGCAACTTGGAAGGTGTCCTGAAGCTTTGGAATCTGGATGGTTCAGCTGTTATATTCTTGAACAGATATAACCCATATAGCTATGGCTATTGCAGTAGTAATCAATAGGATGAACATCAGTTTGTAAGGCACGTAGATTTAACATTATTAATATAAATTGCAGTTAGATTTGACATTATTAATATAAATAATGAGTACTAAATATTGAACAACATACAGCAATTTGTAAGAAAATTAGTTTTGGCAATATTCATATAAATGTCTAATAAACAACAAATAATATCTCCAATCTACTGTTTATACACGAGCATTGTGCATTTTTCTATCTCCTACCAAGACATTTCACAATACATCTGTCAATAACATACAGATAACAGTTATGAAAATATGCATAACAAGTGATAATGGTTAATGTCTCAACCACAGTACATCATAGACAAACTAATTTCAGTGTCATTTTGTTTATCACAGCTTCTCTTTCATATCTTTTCTGAAATTAAGAAGTAAGTAGTTTAACTAGATGTTAAGTGGCAAATACTGTCATGACCATAAGGAGCTATGGATGTCAAATGGAAATAAAACAAAAAGTCACTACTGGTGTGAATAATTTCTAG
>NC_056744.1:1368961894-1369006894 GCF_019279795.1 Protopterus annectens | reverse complement strand
GTAAACATTGCAGTAACATTATGCATAGCTATTGGGAAAAACTGTACACAGAAACTTCTTATTCTAAGTTAGACATAATGCATTCATGGACATGACTTATAGAACTTCAGCTTAGGAATTCAGGTCTGTTTTCAGCAGTTCTTGAACCAGTTATGCCAATTAATCCAAGGAATATTCATTGAAACTGTTTATATGGGGTAAACCATCTACAAGCTGGCAGAGATTTTGTACTTCACAAATTAATATAATTAGCTCCAAGGACAAAAAAAATCTCTGAAGAAAGTTTAAACAATTTTTGACAATGGTCCATTCAGTTTATAATTGATTGCACTGTACAGTTCTAAGTTTGCAATTTTTACGTTGGCTTGTTGCTTCCTGTTAATGGTAATTTTGGTTTTACTTTTAAATATATCTGTGTTCTTTGTGAATGGGCTGGGTCTAAAAGGGTCCATTAGGCCCATCACCCTATACTTGTAAACAAACTAAAAAAAAAAATACACAAAATAAAGTAAATCTTACTCAGTTGTTTGTTGGAAGAGGACTCAAAAGACAGATACCGGTACACACACACACACACACACACACACACACACACACACACACACATATAATACACAGAGAGAGGGAGAAAGAGAAGTTTTGTGACAAGTACTTACATGAATGCTCTCCCTGCCAGCATACAGTGTAGCCATGTATTGGCCCGTGTGTTTTATTGGGACTGTTCCATGTTAAGCTCATATTTTGCTGGCCTGGAATTGCTACAATAGCCCAAGGTTTGTCAGGCTCTGAAAAAAAAAACAGTTGAAACAGCTGAGAAAAATGCAAAGTCTGCTTCCACTGACTGAAGAAAAATATTAGTACCAGCATAGAATGCATCTTCCTATCAAAATATTATACTAAAACATACTGTTAAGGTAGCAGTGCATAAAAGTACAATAGATATTAAGACTACTTTTAAGTTAATAAGGGAAGCATTGCAAGGCTTTTAGAATAAAACTATGTTGAAGAATGAAGACACGTCAATTTGCATGACAGGAATCAAGCCTTCAAAAAGGAAACAGAAGAATAATGTTTCACCATATGTTAACAATTTTCTTCTTGAGAGTTGCCGTATCCCTGTTTGAAGCCATGATGTTCATTCTACACACATTTTTTTATCTTTTTTCAGACATATTACATTCATATTTAAGTTTTACCAGTGATGGGATAATTTTCTAAAAAGATATACATACATGTGCAAAGGCATATACACACCATATCTCTCTCTACTTATATATATATATATATATATATATATATATATATATATATATATATATATATATGTATATATACACACACACACACACACACACACACAGAAATGTGACTAAATTCCTGTGTATTATGAGTAGCTTCAATATGCTTAAATAAAGCATTAGGAGTAACCCTTTATCTTATATCTGAAAGTTACTCAGTAATTCTTTCTTTAAATTTCCTGTTAGGTTTACCAACATAGTATTCATTGCAAACTGGGTATACTGCTAAGAAAATAGCATTTTTTGTATCATAGTCCAGATATATAGCCTGCCATGCATACTATGTTGATAAATCTAATAGGAAATATAAAGAAAGAATTACTGAACATTGGTCAGATAACAGATAAAGACTTCATAAGTTCATAGTAACACTAGGGTACAGATGTGATAAATAATTAGTACCCTAGCCACAAGATCACATTTCATTAGGGCCCATCAGTGAAAGCTTTAGGGGGGAAGACCCTGGCTGTATTTATAGTTACCCACTCATTCATCTAGGATGCACTTAAAGAGGGTCAGGGAGTTATTCTGCTTTACATCTAAGGGAAGCCCATTCCATAAAAAGGGATTATCTGAAACAGAGAAAGTGAAATCTATTTTGCCAGTAAGTCTTATTTATGCTGTGGTGGCTATTTAGTTACCTTGAGTGGGTGTTTACGGTGTGGATATTGCATGATTTACCCAGAGCTGGCATGGTTTAATCTTAAACGTGTATCTCATATGATGAAACAAAGCCAGCTGTGGATAAATCCTGCATTACCCACACACAGGGGTGGATTATTGTTATTATACGATAAAATGATTTAAGAAAAAATTAATCTTTTCTAAATAACGTTATTGCATAAACAGACTTTAGTTCTCTTCTACCTGCTTCTGCTAGTCTAGGGCATTTAAGATGCGTATTACAGCATTTTGCACACACTTTAAGGCAACAGTGTAGTTCCTGTGAACTGTTTAGATTTTCACAGATTCTCCTCATGTTTGCCTTATACTGTTGGTCTGTCCTTCATAAAAGTTTTTTTTAACTCTACTGCATGGAGCTATTTACTGGTGGGAAAATGGGAAACTTTTTTTTTTAAATCCATTTCAATTCTTCATTTAGGAACATGGAAAAAGCAAAGTGTCTCAATTGAAAGAATTATGCTGATTGCTAATATCCAATGAACACACTGATTGGTTCGTCCATTCAGTGTGCAACTTTGTGAATGGTAAATTAGTTTTAAAAAATGTGGAGAGAAAGGTCAGGAGCAAATAAAGTTTTTCATATTAGTTCTTAATTCACTTTATAAGTTAATTCAGTAGGGGGTTTTGCATTTATTGCTGTTTTCTGAATGGTCAGAAGTACGGAATGTGTTTGCCCTTATTGAGTGTAATGCTGGAGAGTTATCAGAAAATAAGAAGCTCTCTGTGAAACAAGATAATAGGAAGTAAGGGACTTTCTGCTAAGTATGTATAAGTATGTATGGTTGGTCTGAGTTCTTTGCTGACTTGAGTTCACTTAAAATGGTTTGGGCATTCTTATGGGCAATGAGTTTCTACCTCTTTTTTTGTATAGTTTGTTTATACATAAACTGCTCACAAATGGTCACCTCAAAGTCTGCACTGAAGTATTATGTATGACGGGTGATAAAGGAGAAGAAGGTGCTTAAATTTCATCAGGTCTTCAGCTAGCTGGAGTAGTTTAGCCTTAGAATAATCTCTAAAAACAGAATGGTTTTGCAACACATTCATTTTTCCTGCACAGTGAACGTTACTGAATGCTGGTGAGATACGACCAGTGACATGGTAATTCTAGATGCTAAACATGGGGGGGGGGGGGGGTTCTTTAATAAGTATAAATCCAATATTTTCAATATTTTGAACCTCTGGTTAGGACATGAACATAATTTACAAAATCAGAGAATTATTGTGCATACACATTTGCAGAAGCATCGTTTTCTCTGTTAATGGAAGGATAGTTGAAGTCTCCCTAGAAGGGCAGTGTTAGGTTCGATGGAGAGGGACATCAGTTTATTTAGATATGCCTTATAGGTTGCTGGTGATATGAGAGTTTGGTAACTGTTTATGATGTGGTACTGAGTTTTATTGAACATAAGAAGAATAATGCTTTGTTCTTAGCTGGTGCTTTATAACTATTGCTTATCCCAGCCTTAATCACCTAACTATTTTTAGAGCTATCTCCAAAGTAAATGCTTGTTACAGATGTAGTCTAAGCATTTCTGTGCTGTGATTCCCTATATTTAAAAGGTGCTGAGGTACTTTACCTAGTAACACATGAGTGTTTAGTAATATTGTTCTTATCGTGGGCTATCTGTGCCCATTGCAAAGCATACAGCTTTTGGAAACCCATAACCTAATTGATTAATATTGTCTTTTAACTTCACTTCTTCAATTACAGACTTCCCCACTGAAGGCTACTGTAACCATTTGTCTTACCTTGCAGTAGGAGCATATTTCTGCCTTCATTAACTATGAAGTGAAGCTCTTTAGTGACCAAACTAATTTGTTTAGTAGTAAATTATGTTGCCTTTAAATAACAGTGGCTACTACTAAAAAGAGAAGTTGTGTACTCACCATAATGTTCGATCTGTGTTGTCCATTTTCATTCTTCCTCAACTGATGAATTCGGATCTGATCCCTCAGATCCAACTCAGCCATTGCTAAAGCTTGTATCCACAAAGGGTTCTCAAGCTTCTCCCTTATCCACAATACACCTACCCCAATTACCTCAGATCTTTTTTGCTGACTTTAGTAGAAAGGGCATATTCATATTCAGAAATGTAGAAGGCTATATCTGGAGTTAAATATAAGGACAGAAATGTCCTGTAACCACTCATTCTTCCAGAAGTTTCAAGGAGCGGGGTTGGTGGGAGGAGAGTTGAGGAGGAATGAAAATAGACAACACAGATGGAACATTATGGTGAGTACACAACTTCTTTATCTGATCTTCTTAATTTTCATTATATTTTCAACTGATGGGACAGAGTCCCTAGCTACCTAAAATCCAGGGTGGATTCAAGGAAGGATATTCCTCAGCACCACTGAGTCAAATGATGCTCTTCCTCTGGAGACCAGATCCAATTTTTAATGAGTAACAAAAGTATGGGGAATAGCCCAGGTTGCTGCTGTGCATATATCATCTATGGACATTCTGGATTGAAACACTGAGGAAGTAGCCATGAATCTAGTTGAATAGGCTTATAACAGTTTTGGTAGAGTAATGTCTAATTTGTTACAAACAAATGAAATACAGTCGGTTAGCCACCAAGATAAAGTGACTTTGGCAAGTGGTTTTCCCACTTTTACTTCTGTGAATGAAACTAACAATTGGTCAGATTTGCTGATGACTTTTGTTCGATGTAAGTAGAAATATAACTGCCTGTGGACATCCAATAAATGTAATATGTATTCATCCTTGTTAGCAAATTTAGGAAAGAATACTGGCAAATCAATGGATTGGTTGATATGAAATTCTGACACCACCTTAGGAAGGAAGGAAGGAAGCATTAGTTCATAGTGTAATTCTATCCTTGTGAAAAATCAAGTATGGTGGTTTAGAGGACAAGGCTTGATTCTCAGAAATTCATCTGACAGATGTAGTAGCCACCAGAAAAATTGTCTTCCAGGAAAGATATGCAAGATCACATGTAGCTTCTGGTTCAAAGGAAGACTTAGCAAGAGTCTGCAGTACCAGATTCTGGTCCCATGGAGGAGTAGGATCTATAAAGGGGGTCTTAGAAGAAGAGTGCCTTTCAAGAAGGTTTTGCTTAATTTGTGAGAGAAGACAGAGGAACCATCAAAACAAATGTGGAAATTTGATATGGCCGCTAACTGACCTTTAATGGTTGATGAACTAGTTTCTCCTTTAAAAAAGATGTGACAAAAATTCAAGAATGCTATGTACTGGGGCTGAAAAGGGTTCAGTATTATTTAGGTGAACCCAGTGAACAAATCTCTTCCATTTACTGGACTAGAGATTTCTGGTAGAGGGCTTATGGGAAGATAAAAGTATTTGACAAACAGTTGAAGACAGCATAGGTTACTAATGGAACTGGAGAAACCAGGCAGTCAGGCTGAGGTTGGTTATGTTTGGATGAGTCATGCCTATCGGGTAAGACAGGAGGTCTGGAATAGCATCCAAAATCCAAGGTTGGTTAAGCAAGTGAGGCCAAAACAAATTTATCAAGGCCAGTAAGGTACAATGAAGATGACGTTACTCTTTAACATTGCAGCTCTCTGAAGCAATTTCAGAATTAGCGGTGTGGGTGGATAAGCAATGAGTAAACTAAGGGGCCAATCATGAAGTAAAACATCCCTCAGTGATTCTCCCTGTGGGGGGATTAGGGCAAATTAGCTGCTGCATTTGTTGTTTAGAGGAGAGGCAAAATGATCACAGCAAGGCTGACCTCATTGATAGAAAATTATTTCCGTGATATTCATGTTAAGGGACCATTCATGAGGTAGAAGAATGCAACTGCTCAGTTTGTCTATCACATTGGATTTCCCCAGAAAATGCATTGCTATGAGAAAGCAGTTGGATGAGATTGCCAATTCCCACACTCTGCGAGCTTCTTGATACAAGGGATAAAATCTGGTCCCTCCTTACTTGTTTTTGTGTCAAACTACTGACATACTGTCTGTCTGAATTGCAGTAGTCCCCAAAGGGAGAGCATTCTGGAAGGCCTGCAATGCTAAAAGCACTGCTTTCATCTCCAGGACATTGATGTAAGCAGTGCTTTCATCTCCAGGACATTGATGTGCAAGCTGACCTGTTTGGGGGATGAAGTTCCTTGGACTGTTCTCCCCAGCAAACTCCCCCCCACCCCCCAGTTGGGAAGGCCTGCAATGCTAAAAGCACTGCTTTCATCTCCAGGACATTGATGTGTAAGTTGGCCTGTTTGGGGGATGAAATTCCTTGGACTGTTCTCCCCAGCACCCCCCCCCCCCTCAGTTGGGAAGCACATGTGATCACTATGGCCTTGGCTGAGGCGGTATAAATGGACAGCCTTGTAGAACTTGATGTGATCAATCCACCAGCTGAGAACTGTCTAACATGTCAGAGTGATTCTTATCTGATAAGACATGGGTTGGTAAAATATTGACCATTGTGTGGCTAGCATCCACTGAAGAATTCTCATGTAAAGTCTGGCTAAAGGTACTAATGTTATTGTTGCTGCCATGGAATCCAGAGCTTGAAGGTACAGGGATTCTGAAATCTTGGTACTGCAGATTACCTTTCTGACCTGTGATCATATGGTCTGAACTCTTGAGGTCAGTATGGTTGACTCTGTGTTGAGAACTGCCCCTATGAATTCTAGACTCTGGGTTGGTTTTAGTTGAGACTTTTTGTAGTTTATGATGATCCCCAGAAAACAGCAAGTCTGGAGAACCTGATGTCTTTCCCTTATCAATTGATGCCTGGTCTGAGCAGAAATAAGCCAGTCATCTAGATACGGAAACATTTGGAATCCTTGCAGTCTGAAGTGAGCTGCTACTACTGCCATGCACTTGGTAAACACCCTAGGGGCTATGGTAAGTCCAAAGTGCAGAACTCTGAACTGGTAATAACTGACTCCCAGCCAGAAGCTTAAATACCTTCTGGATTGTCTGCTCATCTTCATATGATAATACTCATCCTGAAGGCCCGTTGAGCATATCCAGTTGTCCTTGCCCAGAAATGGGATAATGGACTGAACTATGACAATTCTAAACTTGGTTCGGTGAACTGACTTGTTTAAATTGGTGATATCCAAAACTGGTCTCCAGTCCCTTGTTTTCTTTGGCACTAAAAAAACCTTGAGTATGTTTCAGATTCTATTTGATCTAGTCGGACTTCTTGGATGACTTTTTTTAGCAACATTTGAATCTGAATTGTTGCTTGTTCCCTCTGACTGGGTGGAACATCGGGGATTTTTCTTGAGCTTGGAGAAGGAAGGGAGAAGGGAATTATATAACTCCTGGAAATAATCCTCTGCACTCAAGTATCTTTTGTTAATTCTAACTATGGTCTGTGGTGCAGGGATAAAGATTCCCTGAATGCCTTCAGAGGAGAGCAATTGGACCTCCTTTCAGTAGTGCTGTTATGGTCTGTCTAAGAAGGATTCTCTTGGACCCCTGGTTTAGTGGGCCACCTCTGCCACATCATCCATTAGAGTTCCCTCCTCTACCTCTGGGGGAACCTCCTCCATGTGTATCTTGGAATGGACCCTGAGACTTCTTGAACCACATTTTTTGACCACCCCATTGATTCCTGGAAAGGATCTTAGAGGGGTTGAAAAATGTACTCTTGTGGCAGACAGGGTCTTTCCATCCTTTTAACACTTGGATAGTGTGTCCTTCACCTTGGGGCCAAATAAAGACAAGCTGTCAAAGGGAGTATTGATGGACAAAGACTTGAAGGGCTCCACAAAATCACACAGGCACATCCAAGCATGCCTCCTAATGGAAATGCCTGAACCTGCTGCCCTTAAGGATCCTTCTTTTACATCTGAAACCAACCTCATGGAGGAATTAGAAATGGATTGCAGGGTATCCAATTGAGAAGCTACAGATGACTGAACTTCTTCAGAAACAGCTCCTGAGATGCATTTGACAACTCCTTAATCAAATCCCTCTGAAGTCTTGTAAAGTGTGTCAAATAGTTCATAGACCTTAAAGCAAAGGTCACTGAAACATAGACACACTTCCCAAGTCTGTCCATTGCCTGCAACTCCCTGTTGGGGGGAAGGACAGTGAAATGCTCCTCAGCAAGCTCCTTTTTGTGGCTGCCACTATGACCATGGCATCAGTGGCACCCCTTTTCCCCAAAACTGTTTATCCACTGGTGGTGCCATAATCTTATCTGGCCTCTGAGGTATAGGTTTAGTGGCGTCAGGTTCCTTCCATTTCTTCTGAGAGATAATCTCAATGAGCTCATTGGCACGTGAAATCACAAAAGAGGTATATGGGCTAGTACCGAAGGTCTCCAGGAATATGGACTCCTCAGATGAAGGGCTGCTGGGTGTCCAGCCCCCTCTTGGATTAAGGATTTCAAGGATGCCTCCAAATGAGATATCTTCAGGAGGTGACCGTGGTGACCCTTCACTTCCATCAAAATCCATATCCTCTGTGATGGGCTCCTTCTGATGAATCTAGATGTTCCACATCTTCGTGTTAGAGCCCTCCTCTGTAGTATGATCTGGAGAGGTATCAGAAGAAGAAGAAATCAAGATTCCCTGTCAGGAAGTGTGGGTTCTTGGAACTGGATGTCTACATGGAAAGATTTGGTGGTTGGATTCATCCATTCTGTTGAGGCAGAGAAAACTCTATTCAAACCTTGAAAGCAGATTGCTCTGGGGAAAGGTAAGAACTCGGATCAAAGAAGGGAAGCTTGTGCACCGTGGTCCTCCCCCACTCTGAAGGTAAAATGACCGAGGTGGAAGCCAAAGTCAAGCCGTCCAATGCCAAGGATCTGAGGCACACAGATGACTGTGAAAGCCTCAGAGTTGACTACAACACCTCAGATCCAACAGGAAAGTTTCGGCTCCAAATGCTCTCCTGATCTTATGGGATCAGAATGTTCAGAGAAAGCTTACAATCTGAGGATACAGCATTCCTTGGATCTGAGCCAGACAGATCTAGGCAGCTAGGGTTCATAGGCTCTGAGACCACTAAAGGTGTCAGAGGAAGAAGTTGTAGTGGGGTGTAACAGAAAAATGGACCTCCTGACCCAGAGGGGTAGGAAATGAGGGAACACCCATCTGATATAGCATCAAGAGTATCTTCCTCACCATTCTTTCCATAACTTCCTCTGTGAGACTTTTGGAAGAACGACTGAAAAACACAGAAGGAGATTTGGGTCTGTCCAGAAATGGGGAAGGTACCCTGGAGGGTAAGGGATCCAGTGACTGTGAATACCGAATCCTTGGCAACATAATAGGACTCAAAGTTGAAGTACCAGCAACATTTGGATCTGATTTAGTGTCTGATCTGAGAAGGATGGATCAGATAATTTTGGTCTCCTCAGAGATTCAAAGGATTAGACATTTTTGGCTGAAGTCAGGTCATTGTGAGACCTCTTCATTGAGAACTCCAAAGCAGAGGAGGAAGACAAAGGCCAAGGAGATGAGAATTTTGTTTTTGTTTTGCTTTTCGGAGATTTCTCTTCTGATGCAGCCTTTCCAAAAGATGAAGGAAGAAAACCTTTCAGAATGAGTTTATTCTTGTGTTCACCTAACACCCTCCAGTTAAACCAGTGGCAAATAGACCAATCTTCCTATAAATAAAGTGGTCTTAAGCAACATACACAAAGTGTGGGCATCTGATAAAGGGAGCTTATGCCTACACTTAGTACATTTCTTAAAGCCTGCTGTTGCTTTATCTACAATACTGTCATGCCAACAAACAACCAAGAAAATGAAGAAATGTAACTATTTCTACTACTACTTTTTTTTTTTTACTTTTTTAAACAGAGCTAGGAAAAGAGCACAGAACTACTACCAACAATGGTATTGCAGAAACTACATAAAATGTAGTATTAAGGAAAGATAATAACAGTCAGTATATTTCTTAACAGATTAGTCCAAGAATCCTATATACCTACTATCTGAAAAAAAGCATATATTCTCCCCATTCACAAAGGTGACAACTGTACATAAAATTGCAACTTTTCCCAATCACTATTCTCTCCCCATCTCAAAAATTCTCTAGAAATTTATTCATAGTCAATTTCTACACTATCTACTTCAAAATCAACTCATTTCTCCTACTCAGCATGGGTTCAGATCAGGCCATAGTATAACAACAGCTCTTATATTCTTTATGGATACTATTAAATGAGTTTGAGATGCAGGCAAAATTGTATCCTCACTCTTTCTTGATCACTCTAAAGCCTTTGGCACTGTCTCCCACCCCCTTACTTCTCACAAAACTTTCAAAATTAGGTGTATCCCCAACCCTAAATTGGTTCACTAACTACCTTACAAATAGACAACAATCTACCAGATGATGGTACTCTTATTCTCAATTCCTTACACATCTGCAGGTGTTCCACAAGGCTCCAAACTAGGGTCCCTACTTTTCAGTATTTTCATCAACGACTTTCACCCATCTCTTATTCATGGCTCTGTAATACAATATGCAGATGACTCAGCTATCATCTGCTCTGCAAACTCTGAATCTGAACTTCAAAAATGACTCAAAATGTCCTTATATCTACCGAAACTTGGATGACCAACAGCCACCTCACCCTAAACCTTAATAAAACCAAACTACTGTTATTTACTCCTAAGAAAAACACCCCCTTAAACAAGACTAAAGTCTCTGTACAGTCCCAAAACAAAAATATTATTGAGGCTATGTCCCACACAAAACTACTAGGCATCATCTTAGATGAAAACCTAACTTTTGACCTGCATGTGCACGACAGTATCAAAAAAAACACATCAAAAGTTGGTTATCCTGTATAGACATAAGCACTTTCTTTGCCGCTCTACAAAAGAAACTCTTGCCTTAACCTTTCTCCTACCTTCTCTCCTATATGGTGCTCCCCTCCTCACCAATATCCAATCTACAGTAAAACTGCCAAGTTTACAACTAATGTAAAATATTCCTCTCATCACTCCTCTTCCTTGCACTTAGTGAATTGGCTTGAACTCTCGCATCTACCTAACATACTTACAATTAGCTACAGCACACAAAATCGTCCACCAACCATCAGATTGCCCAGCCCTTACCTCTATACTTACTCACTATCACCCAAACAGACCTCTCAGATCTGAGAACTAACTTCACCTGCAACTAGAAAAAACAAACTTTCCCACTTGTCAAATGCTCTCCTCCTTCTCGATTGCCAAACAGTGGAATGCACTCCCATTAACAATAAGGACCACCAACAATGCCTCTTAATTCAAAATGTCTCTATGGCAACACCTCTCCCACCTATGGCACTGTACATGCTCCAATATAGCACCTCCCATAACCTGATTCCCCAGACTCTCTACTACTATCCCCTTATTAACATCCCCCTTACAAGCTAAACTTGATTACCTACTAACATGACTATCATTTTGACTTTATGTATATGATATGCAATCCTTACTCGTACTTCTGACTTGTATGACTGAAATTTATTCTCATGCCTTAACTTTATGATAAATCCAGCAAAACATATATTTATAACTGTTTAATACTCTTACCATATTACTAAAGTTAAACTGTCAATATGTTTCATATTATACCTAACTATGGCACCTTATATGTCATTCAGCACAATCTCTTATTCTATACTAGAATTAATGTAGTTGCTAAAAATGACCTGTACTATACTGTAACTAAGGTAGTTGATAATAACTCTTATTCAACTGTGACTGCATAACTTTTACTATACTGGAATTAATGTAGTCAGCTTTTGCTGTGTTTGTTAACTGTAAATGAGAATTCTCTAATGTATGTAATAATGAGCTCTGACTTCCTTTATCAAACTGCTACTCAATAGTCTCTATTGTATGTTAGTTTTAATTTGGAACTTTTCTCCCTGGGCATCCACTGAAAATGGGCTCCCTACAGCCCATCAGACCATCCTGGTAAACAAAGCAAATAAATTAATAAATAAATAAACAGTATCAAGTAGTATATGAGTACAAGAGAGGGAAGGGGAAATTAAGAAATTTAGCTCAAGACAAGTCAAAAAGGGATACTATAGGTAAAGGAAAAAAGTTAATCTAAATAGAGAAGAAAGAATTAAGCAAATAAGTAACATTTTTATAACTTTATCTAAATATCTCTCGAGAGTGTTGGAAATCACGTCTTTCACTGAAAAGCAGCAAACGAGATCTGAAGTAATTGTTGTTAGTGCATTGTGGGTAAGGGAGAAGCTCAAGATTTCTTGGTTGCCACGAGCTTTAGCAATGGCTAAGTCAGATCCAAGGGATCAGATCCAAACTCATCAGTTGAAGACAGAATGAAAATTGACATCATCAGATCATACCAAGCACTGTAGCAAAGTCACTCTTAAACCTCCCCCCACCTTTCACCTATCTCATTCTCCGTCCAGTACATTATTCCCCATCAACATCCCATCAATGACCACATCTAACTCCGCTCACCTCAACTCTCATACCTCTCACTCCATCCCTAGTACTCCCTCAAAACACTAAGCCTCATGACATTAAACCTACACAGTATACAAAATAAAATCAAGCTACATGCTTGGATATCCCATTACAATCCAGGCATCTTGGCCATTTCTGAAACTGGCTAAAACTGAGAATAAAGGATACCGAATGTCTCCCTCATAATTATAATACAGCTAGACAGGACAGAGTACATAAGAACGGATGAGATATTGCTTTATTAGACAACAGCTTCTATGCTCTTACCCTGTTCCTAAACTCCATACCACAGTTCTGAAATACTTATCAGATTCTTACACTTGATCAGGGCAATAAAAACTAAATTTCATTGTACTCTACCTATCACCTGGCAACAGTATAACAATCATTGCTGATGTACTCTCTTGCATAACTAAGACCTACATAAATGAAACCGTAATCCTAGGTTACATGGAGTCTATATCACATTGTTGAACTTACTATTTATCAAATACCTCTTTGTCGAACTTACTTTTTGTCAAACGATCATTTTAGTGAATATATTCCTAGGGAAAAAAACGCAGTGGGCCATGATTGAGAATTTGCCCTTTTCCCCACTGTAGTACTATCTCTGAGTTGGTATATTTATTTAGGGAGGGTGTTAGGGGTGTGCCAGGTGAAGCCCCCACCTCAGCGGGTTTTACGTTTTGTGTTTTTATGGCAATCAGTAGTTGGACTACTAGTTCTTTTCCCTGGGAAAATATTCACTAAAATAATCATTTGACAAAAAGGGGGTTGGACAAAGTAAATTTGATGAAGAGGTATTCGATAACTAGTAAGTTTAATGATTTGATATAGATCTGGTTACGTGAATAAAGACTGGAAGCAAATATTATCAGATTTCCCTTCAGCTGGTATAAGTCTATTTGGATTCCCTCAGCAGCACCCCAACAAGATATAATAAAACCAGTCACAAGGGTAGTTTCCTTGACTGGATGTTTATCTGATCAAAGTAAATTCATTACTTCTGGTACATTCCCTGATGCTCTTAGCAATCACCTTCCAGCATTCACCCACAGAAATATTACCCATGAAATCAAACAACATGTATTCAAACTATCCTGTAATCACATTACATTTAACCAATAATCCTTTAATGATTTATTACTTGCCTTCAATTTCTCCCACTGAAAACACTTCAATTAGATGAAGCTGTCAACTACTTCAACACTTCATTTCTACACATCTTAAATAGTGGTGCACCTATATGTAAAAAGAAAGTCAAAACTAAACCCTCTCCATGGCTTACCACACAAACCAAAAACTTATGACACACTGAGATACACTTTATTTATTTATTTTACATTTGTTTACTGGGCTAGTCTAACTGGATACATATTCATTTTCAGTAGAGGCCCAGGGAGATAAGCTCCAAGAAAGAACAATGAAAAAAAAAAATAACATAACAAATAGGTAACATTATAACATTAAACAAAAAATCATAATTACAATGCATATTACAGGTTAACACAGTAAAATGTGTCAGTGCTGAGTGCAGGCATTATATAGCATATTGGTCCACTATGTGGTGTTCATGAGGTAGATAGAACTGAGATCAAAAGGAAGGAATCACAGTTTACGAGTAGAAAGGGCAGGTAGAGCAAAGTATGAAAGGACACCCATCTAGTCAGGGTTAGTACAGGGGCATAACCAGTGTGTTCTGAGGAACACTTTCAATTTATTTTTGAAGAGTGATAGCGAGGGAAGTGAGGAAAGTTCTTTAGGTAGGAGATTCCAGGCTTTTCCAACATTATTAGAGAAGAGGGAGTCGCCAGCCTTGTTGTTTGGTTTAGAGGTAAGTACTAGTAGTTTGTGAGAAGATCTTAATGATTTCAGATTTTTGTAGGGGGTGATGAGTGTGGATAGAATATGAGTTTTGGAAGGTTTGTAAAGAATATTGTTGGGCCTGAGTTAGGTTGGATGTCACCATCTTTTAATGAGAGTAGTGGACTTAGTTTGAATTAGAGAAATTGCTGTGCAGAAGTTGGCCTTTCCTGGGATATAGATTGTTGTATTTTATGTGTAGTGTTCTATGATACTTAGGAAGTATGTAGTTAGGTGAAGATGTTATATTAGCATGGATGAAAAGGAGAGGAGGGATTGGAGAGTTAGTTTCCTTATTAGGGTAGCTTAGGTATGGACATAGTGGGTGTTCAAAGGAGGTGAGTACATAGGTGAAGATTAAAGGAGCTAGTAGTGAGAGTGTGAATAAGAGTAGGACATAAGATGGGGTGGGTGGTTTAAACATTGCATGAATAAGTATGGATTATCTGTTGGTAGAATGTAGAAGTAAAAAAGGGTGGGGATGAAAGAAGGGAAAAGGGTGTGGTATGATTAAAAGGGGAGAGGTGAGTGGTTAGATATGAAAGAAATTAGGTAATTGGAGTGCGTTACACTATGGAAAGAATGGCGTAAGAACAAAACTACAGAAAATAACTTAATAACTGTAAAAAAATTCCACAACCTTGTTTAAAAACATGTGATTAATGATAAAGATAATTATACTAGCATATAAATCAACCCATAAATGTAACTCTCCAAAAGTCTGACTTCAATTAGATCCCTCCTAAATCCCAGTTTTACAACATGCCCAAACCCATCCCTGGATAGCATCCCCCCCTTATAATTTGTTACTATATTCAATGCATATTTCAGTTAGCATTTGTTTCCATAACCAGAAATTCTTTTTCATCTACCTCCCATCCTTACCAAAAAACCTTTACCTCTCCTAATTCCATCACTACCTCAGACACACTAAAGCAGTCTTCACCTACCAAAAACTCACATACTTCTCCCTCAGTTTCTGCCCATGTCCTACCCACTCATTCTATCAAACATAATCCCTCTGGTTTCATACTGAATCCAGTCTTTATGACCATTGTAAAAAATATTACTTACACTAAGAGTTTTCCATTGCTCACAATGTCCCACCAGCATATCTTAAAACAGTTGCTGAGTCCATAGTTAATCCTCTAAGTATCTTAGTCAATAGATCTATTCAAGAAGCTCACATTACAGCCCTCTGAAAAAAAGTCTATATTATCCCTCTCCATAAAGGTGAACATTCTGCTCTAACTTTCATATCATTGCATTACTCTTCTATCCAAACTATTAGAAAAAATGTATCCATAAACAACTCCTTGAATTCCTTCTCCAAAAGCAACTGTTTACTTCTACTCAGCACAGCTTCAGATCAGCACACATCACAATCATCACCTTACCCTCCTTCATAGATGCCATAGATACAGCTAGGGATTCCGGCAAATGTGTCACCATTCCTTGACTTATCTAAAGCATCTGACACTGTCTAAAAGACTAAACTATTACTGTAACTGTCTTCCATTGATGTTTATCCCCTTTACTCAAATGGTTCAATAGTTATCTATGAAATTGACAGCAGTCAGTAAAATGGCAAAACTGTCTATCTCCTTAGCCTACCAATACCACTGATGTCCCACAAGGATCTATTCCCCCTCTCCCTTCATCAACAATTGGTACACATCCTCCTGTCAAATCTCCATCTAATATGCTGATGACTCTACACTAATGTCCATCTATCCATCCTCAATGCCCTTTTCTCATTTTGCACATGGGGTTGGAGTGTCACTTTAACAGTGACAATCATCTCAAGGCAAGGTTTACACTGCTGGGCGGCTAGCCCTGCTGCAGTAGTTCATCCATGCCACTCACTCGACCTATGGCCAATTTAGTGTCCAATCCACCTACTGCATGTCTTTGGAATGTGGAAGGAAACTGGAGCACCCAGACAAAACCCACGCAATGTCAGGGAGGACATGCAGACTCTGCACAGAAGGCACCCCAGCCGAGAATCAAACTGGAGAACCTCTTGCTGTGAGGCAACAATGCTAACCACTGCACCACCCACAGCTGCCCACTCCACACTAACATTGTCTTCCAATAATCTGACTCAACTCCAAAAAATTACACAAGAGGCCTTCACTCCTATTGAAATTTGGCTCACTAACACTCAAATCCTGCTTAACACTAATAAGAAAGGCATTTTATATTCACCCCTACATCTTACAATTCAAATAAAACCAACATTAAAATCCTCTCACTAAATAACACAGAAATAGAAGTAGTCTCCCACATAAAGCTTCTAAGAATGACTACAGATGATAAGCTCATATTTGACCATCACATTCACAATAACATCAAAAACAACCAAAAACTATGAATGCTATATAGCAAAAACACTTGCTTAATACAGCCAGTAAAATATCACTTGTCACTATATACCTCTTACCCTTTCTTCTCTGTGGTGCAGCTATTCTTACAAACCTGCAAACATCATTAAATTCTAACCTGGCAGTATGTCACAATAAACATCAAAATCTGCAACCAGCACACCACATTACATATATCACTGCATATCTCTCCAAAAAATAAACTGGCTTGAACTTCCCATTAGCTAACTTATGTACAACTTTTAACAGCACATAACCTAATGCTTAAATCTGCTACTTGCCCTGCCTTCAACAACTTACTCCTTAGCTACAATCCTAGCAAACCTCTCCACACAGAGAAATGATAACAACTTAGCCTCACCCCATAAACCAAAACAAACTCTTGCATTCAGACTCTACTCCTACTTTTGTCACTAAAAACTGAAATTCAATAACCTATGTAATAGGTCAATCTCAAATCTGCATGCCTGAAACATACCTAAAAAATTCTTAACTAAGTCATGGCTCTGCTCATGTTCCTCTCCTGACTAAACTCCTTACTACACTAATTATTCCCCTACTAAACTTCCTACTACACTAATTACTCCCATACTAAACTGTACTACACTGATTATTTCCTGTCATATTCCTCACTGTCTGTTTACTCATTTCTATGTTCTATATACATACATTGAAGATTTATGCTCTCCCTTCCCTACACTTCATCTGTACACACACTATATACACTCTACTTTGCAATTTACCTGTTTTCCATATCTTTTGTTCTCTGCTCCCACCTTGCATCTAAATCTAAATTTCCTATATTTTGTTTTTCCTGCTTTTTTGTCAAACTTAATACCTCTATTCTGTATTAACAAGAATGTCACTAGTGTTGTTCATATATATTTTGAAAAAATGGTAAAGTGCCTTGAATAAATGACCAATAAAACCAAAAAGGGAGGCCCTGGTAAGGCAAGCTGGATATCAGTGAAGAAAATGTATTGTTGACACCAAAGCACACAGACAAAATAGATAAATCCACACAAACGCTTTAACTGTTTTCATCGCGTTTTCGTCTTATAACTTCATCAGATGAGCATACCAACAGTAAATACTTGATTATATAGAAAGTTTAAAAACCCAAAGGCCAATCAAATGAACGGATTAATTAAGACACCACAAAAATAAAAGGAATAGTGCATTTCTAAATAATCACATAAAATCACTGTTTAAAAGTCATTGTTAGTTAAAAAGAACTGTTTAAAAACCACAAACCATAAACATTTAAACATGTTAACACATCATTTAGTTGGGAGGCTGGCCTAATGGTTAAGGTATTTGCCTTACAAACACAAGGTGCCGGGTTTGAGTCTCACAAGGGCTAATTGGCTAGGCTTAAAAATGGCCCGCAAGGGCAGTTAGTCTAGTACTAATCTATGAGTCTATAATAAAAAATGTGTCTATAGAAATCCATTAAATAATAAATATATATATATATATGTATGTGTATATATATATATATATATATATATATATATATATATATATATACAAAATCCATATATAAATACAAAAATACAATGTGTTATGTTAAAACCTATCTATCTATCTATCTATCGAACACCCTGATACTGGGTGATTTCAGTTACCCTACCTTTAACTGGGAAAACTACTTGAGTACAAACTCCCAGGCTCAGCACTTCCTGAAATTTATCAACTCAAATGCCCCGAATCAGCTGGTAAACTCCCCTACCAGAGGCCACAACATATTGGACCTGGTCATCACCAACATGGGTGACAGGTGTTCCATACCGGAGGTCAACCCGTCACTGGTTAGATCAGACCATAAACTAATCACCCTGGATGTCCACACCCCACCACCACACCCAACCAAAGAAACCACAGTGAAAAACTTTTCTAAAGCAAACTTCACCTTACTTAAGGCAGAGGTGGCAAGTTTCACAGCCCCCACACTAAAAGATAACACTGTCCAAGATGCAGAATCCTTTACAATTGCACTCTATGAGCACCTACAAGGATGCATGGATCGTGCCATCCCTAACAAAACCAAGACTCACTCCCCTAAGAGAAGGAAACCAGTCTGGTGGACCCCTGCCATAGAGGAAACTAGTTCAGAAAAAAAGCAAATCCCAAGAAGGAAAGGCATCCCTGTTCAGTATCAGCAAGAAACTAAGGTTCCTCATAAAATCATCCAAGGCTAACTTCATAAGAAAAATAGCCAAGGATTCGAAAGATAACCACCAAGCCTAATTTAGCTATGTCAAGAATCTAAGTGGCAACTCACAGATATGCTCTGAGCTAGTGCAAAATAGCACAAAATATACTGAACCTACTGATACTGCCAACATCCTGGCAGATAGATTCAGTGCAAACTTCACCTCCCTCTCACCTTCAAATTGGCCCACAACAATACCGGAAAAGTGTAGTGTCCCGGAAATCATAGAAGCACAGGTGAAAACAGCCCTCTCAAAACCCCAAAACACAGCACTGATGGGGCCAGATGGTGTCCCAGGCTGCGTCTTGCACAAACTACAGAACGAACTAACCCCCCACCTAAACACACTGTTCAACCTCAGCCTCTCCACAGGCTACATGCCCATAGAATGGTGCACAGCAACAGTTATTCCTCTCCACAAAGGAGGGGCCACAACTGACCCTGGTAACTATCGCCCCATAAGCCTGACTATAGTGACAAGTGGGGTCTGCAAAGCTATGGAGCGCATCATCATGGAACTCGTTAAGAAAGACATTGGGAACCTCCAAACACTTGACCTGACCTAGTTCGGCTTTGTTAAGGGCAGATCATGCCTACTAAACCTGGTTGACTTCTTCGAGACAGTCACCAAGGCCACAGATGAGGGAAAGGTGGTTCACACAGCCTACCTTGATCTCACCAAGGCATTCAACACCATTCCTCACTCGGATATTATAGAAAAACTCACCAACCTGAACTTAAACCCCTACGTCACAAGATGGGTTGCCAACTGGCTTACAGACAGAACTCACATGGTAAGAATAGTGGGCTCCAGGTCTGACGCTAAACCAGTCACAAGTGGTGTCCCACAAGGCTCAGTTCTGGGACCCCTAATGTTAGGCATATATTTCTCAGAAGTACAGGCAAACACAGGAGGACTATGGCTAACCAAGTTCGCCGATGACTGCAAACTGGGAGCCATAAATGACTCTCCGGCTGACATGGACATCCTTCAAAAAGGCCTTACAGACATCTGGTGTCAAAGTCATGGCCTCAAGCTAAATGCCAAAAAATGCATAGTCATCCCGTTTGGGAAAAACAAAACACCCACAAATTACCACATAGGCGGCAGCCCCCTTAATGCAGAACAGGTAATAAGAAATCTGGGGACCCAGGTAGATAGTAATCTCTCCTTTGACAATCATATTTCCAAAGTAGTTAAGAAATCTTTCTATGTGGCCCATCTAATTACTAAGGGGTTCATATCTAGAAATAAAGAGGTTATAGTGCCCCTCTACTCGTCACTCATCAGACCCATCATAGAGTACAATGCCCCATTTGGGATGTACTTCACAAGACACTTCCAACAGCTGGAAAGACCACAAAAGCACCTCACCAGGAGGATTACTGGCCTCAAACATATGTCCTATGCAGCCCGACTGAAAAAGCTCCGGCTGTACTCAGTGGCATATCGCTTACTCAGAGGTGATCTCTGCCTGAGTTACAAAGCCATGTCCAACTCAGAATTGATGGACATGCTCCACCTAAAGAAATCCAAGTCACTGCGAGCCATGCACTCTACTGAGCTAAACCTCGCCACAACAATAACTAGAACATTCTGGAGGGATAGATTCCTGTCACAGAGACTCCCCATGCTTTGGAACAAAATTCCTAACTACATTAGGCAGAGCCCCTCACTAACACTCTTCAAGAGAAGCCTTGACCAGTGGATGGGTAACAGAAAATACACCCCTGGGATCACTTCATTGGCTCTGCTTGACAGAGGCTCAGTTCATTAATCAATGGGGAAGCAAAAGCCGACACACTCTGGCTAGGCTTATAAATGCCCTTGGGCAGATAGCCTAGTACCTACCTATGAACCTATAATAGCACCATCTAGGGACCAACATTGTGAATTACAACTTGGCAGATCTCAATTTTTAAGACACAGGCTTCAAAGATACATTTTCATTTAAACCATGGTATGCATTTGATTCTAAAATTAATTGCCAATATAGTTCCCTATATTCAAGGTGGGTTTCCCAAGGACCACCCCTGGGATCTATAGGTAACACTTCTATAGCATAAAAAACAAAACTGGCATTAATACAAGTCTGATTGTGTCTGTACAACGCATTGTTAATATTTTTATTTCTGATATCGCACATATACATAAAACATAAGATTTTTAAAGAGTTCTTTTTAACTAACAATGACTTTTAAACAGTGATTTTATGTGGTTATTTAGAAATGCACTCTTCCTTTTATTTTTGTGGTTTCTTAATTATTCAGTTCATTTGATTGGCCTTTGTGATTTTAAACTTTGTCTATAATCAAGGATTTACTGTTGGTATGCTCATCTGGCGAAGTTATAAGATGAAAATGCGGTGAAAACAGTTAAAGCGTTTGTGTGGATTTATCTTTTTTGTCAGTGTGCTTTGGTATCAGCAATACATTTTCTTGACTGTTATCCAGCCTGCCTTAACAGTGCCTTCCTTTTTGTTCATATATATTGCTAAAAAAATAATTATTTTTATTCAAAACATGTAATTGTTTATACTGTTTGCTGTTGTTACCATACCTCTGAACCTCTTAATGCAAGAAACCTGGACATAGCCTAAAAAATGGGGAGACAAATGACCAAAATACAGACAGATTTTAAATATTGCTCTAATAAATTTAGATAGCTGCTAGAATAACAGGATTTGTGTTAGCATGCATTTTCAGAAGTCTGAAACTCAAACATATGTCATTATTTGGTCATTATTTAATGACATCAATCCTTTGTAAGTTGCCAGAAAACCATAGATTTTTTGAGAAACAGGCCAAGTATCTGAGGCAAAAATCTGGACCTTCTGGAAAAATCTATACAGTTGAGAGTTATGGATTGTTTAGCTATACTCCATTTAGCTTTACTCCTCAGGCTTCCTCTGAAAATGGGTTCTTTTGGCCCATTTGAACTTTCCTGATAAGCAAATGCCAATAAATAAAAAATAAATAAATGTTTCCATAATTACACAGATATCTATATTTTCAAGGGTTAGGCATGCCTGAAGGGAGAGCAACTTCTCGATTAGATTTCTAGCATTGAACAGTGCTGTCTTTAATATAGTCTTGATTTGCTTTGCTATGTGGGTAGCTTGAGGATACTGACCTTGCTTAAAAAAGGCACTATGGGGAAAGAAAATGCTTTGACCAATGTATGAAAGCCATGAGGAGAGAGGTGCTGATCATCTGTGGCAATACAAGTAGGGCTGTCAATCATCTTGCCCCAGGTTGATATGTATTGGACCCCCTTAGCATGCAACTAACAGCTAAGATAATAGTTAACAGTGCCAGATCTCTACGGTCTAGCAACAAATCTTTTATAAAGACAACCATAGCTAACAATCTTGCTTGGGAAGCCCTGTTCTCAAATTACATAGCCAGAACTTGGAATGTACTAACTCCTAACATAACATTCACCACAACCCTGACTCAATTTAAAAAAATGCTAAAAACTCAATTTGCTAACAAGTGGCTATGCCCATGCACTGCTCCTGACTAGACTATTACTTTCTACTATTAACTATTGCTACTACTTGCTATTACTGCTAATTCTAAACTATATACACATACATTCTTTAAGATCTGATGATAAGGTGCTATATATACACTGATATAGTGTGTTTAAAAAAACTTATTTGGGTGCTCTAATTCTCTACAGAAGTTTTTAATGTTTGCATGGAATCTGATATACTATGCTATGGTCACATATATGTAGCTCATTGTGATACTAAATATACTCAAAAGGTTGTTAAAATGCTTGTATTATGTGGAGCTTTTCTCCCCAGGCTTCTGCTGAAAAAGGACCATTGTCCAGTCGGATTTTCCTGGTAATCAAGTGAAAAATAAATGAATAAAAATAAATGACATCAATTATCTTTTGTTTATACTTTAGCATTCTTCGTGGTGATGGCAGGATATTGCTCATGACTAGTTTCACGCTAATTTCATAAACATATTATAAGAGCTCCATCATATGATCCAAGGAGTTTTATGGCTCAAGTCATTCACTCTCAGGTGCACACAGAGCAAGTTATTTATGCAGTTAGGATGAAGGGTCTTGCGGCCCAAGATATATGGTGGATCCAGGAACCTGAGAGTCAGCTAACTAGCACCTTTGTGTTTCCCCAGCTTGTCGAGTGGTGTCTCACAATGAAGTTAGCTATGGCTAAGACTTTACCAGATTTGTTGGCTTGGTCTTGCTACCTTAAAGCCTTTGGCATGCCAGTTGAGTTCCCTTCTTTTGTAATTCTATTACCTCTAGTATCCTTGGATGGTGTGCATTTGTCAGTGTGATGCTGAGTATCCTGTATACCAAACCTTCTTCTAGAAGACCTTTGTGGTTTAGTCAAGGAATTTTTAAGAATCTCAATGTAAGACTGATTATTTGTTGATTATGGACATGGTCGGCTTTGCTGTGTGAGGAGGATATCGATACTGACAAGTTATGTAGTCAAAAAGTTTAGAAGAGAGACTGGCCTCTAAGGTTAGTAGATATTTGACCCTCTCATATGTAGATTCATCTACTGGAAGAAGAAAATTGTTGCTAGTAAGCATGAGAAAGATCTTGCATTACCTTAGGATGCCTAGTACTATCAGTCTGGCAATAGAAGGTGTTGTAAACTGCAATTCTATATGTAATCTCTGGTGAAAAAGGGAGTATTAATGAAGTATAATTGCTGGAAGGGGTCTGTATTTCTACCAATATATATAGTATCAGTATAAGCAATTGTTTAAAACAAAAGACAGTAAAGGTGAAAGCAACAACTTAGGGATTCTTGAAATAGCAACTACTATTAGGGTTGTGTGCCAGACAGCTAAAGGTTCTTCTGAAGCAGATCATGACAAACCAGCTAAGTGATAAAAACATTCCTGAGGATTCATAAAAAACCCTATGTCTGAGGTAAAAGCCACATTTCTGTTATGTGGTATTTTGTAATTCACAGACTCATTAACCACAATGAAACAAGAACTCAACGTCATCTGATCTGCATGTCTATGAATCATGGTTAACTATAGAGGAGCATAAATCAACACTTCCTGCAGTAGGCAACAGTGCTAGTCGCATTGTAGTAGCACAGGCAACCCTTCCCCCTCAGTCACTCTCCCACATACAGGCACACAGTAAAACACCCAGAAACACAGATAGAGACACAACACACACACACACACACACACACACACACACACACACACACACACACACACACACACATATTAAACTTACCCCGTTTCCCCTACTGCTATCTACCAGTCAAACACATAACCTCACACAATACAGCCTCTTGCATACACTCATACATACACCTCCTAACCCTACCTTACACTAAACTTCTCAGCACTTACCTCTACCACAATACTCCTGCAAGGTACAAGGAGTGGCTGTGCTAATCTACACAGCTAATAGAGTCTATGAATCACTGGACATGCACACTCCTTCCTAGAGGCAGTTCCAAGGGAAAGCACATTGCTAATTAACATATGTCTCTCCCCCAGACTGCCTCATTAGCATCTTGCAGCCACAGAAACAGTCCACTGTGGAGCTGCATGTCTTTATGCTAAACTACCATGGTAGGGCTGTCTATAAATTCAAAAACGTCACCTCAAGGTATGCATGATGTGTAAACCTTGCAGTAACCTTTATGAATTCCTCCCTTTGTTTTTACTCTTTCAACACTTATGCTGTCTCAAGCTGAACTGTCGGTTTTAAATAAAGGTTTAACCTTTATTCCTGCTTGCAATGGCAATGTTTCTGATGCATTTACAGACCTGTAGCTGTTTACTACGAATTTCAATTTAAAATTGTCTCTCAATGATAATTTGCAACCAATACTGCTTCTTTATGAAAACGTTAACACTTTCCTCCCCATCAGTCATCCAATAATCAATTCCTTTCAAAAGGCATGTGAAAAAGATATTCATAGGTTGTGCCAACAATTTGAGTGCTCTCACCATTCTTCTATAACACACAACAAAAATGTAGCTTTATCCAATCTGAAACAAAATGACAATCATTATTACAGGAGCTTACAAAGAGGATGGAGTTGTGGTCACTGATGCAAATGACTAAGGTGGATGCATGAACTCTTACAAAACACTGACACCTATTTAAAAATAGGGAAGTATGATATATCTAACATTATTTCTAACATCAATGCCACAATATATAATATGCATTTTAATAGTTCTGTCACCACAGAGATATTGAATTATTTTCACACTCCACAACTTACAATTCCAAACATTTATGGACTTTTCAAATTTTACAAAGATAATGTTAAACTCCTATACAACCCATAGTCTCTGCACAAGACTGGCTTAGAGAAGCTGAGTCCGTCTTATCAGAAAATAAATCAAAAGATCAGAAATGTTTTGGTCAAGAAGGGAAGAAGTATTACAAAGGATAGCTAAGACTTCCTAAAAATATATATACTTGGTGGAAACATCATATACTACAGCATTTTATCATTGTAACATCTGATACGGACACACTTTTTACTGTTATGCCAAATAATTATGACACAGACATAGTCAGAGTTTTAAACTTTTCAAGTAAGTTTATTAATACCATACATTAGTTATTACTACTAGTATTAGAACATAATGCTCCACTTGTATAAAATGAAAATTTAAAAACAAAAAAACAAGGTATCACAATGGGCTCTGAATTTGCAAATTCTTATGCATATATGGTGATATTTACTTGGAAAACTTTGTGTTTTCTAAGCAAACTATTTATAGTGACAGACTGCTCCTTTATAAACACTTTCTGGATGACATTGTTTTCTGTTACAGGAAGCTACAAGGCATGAACTGAGTATATCTGTAGACTATCACATGTAGCTTGCTTTTTTTTTCAATTTAAAGTCATAGTGAGTGAAGAAAGTACTATTTACTTGGAAATTACTTTGGGACATTGGTGTACCTAGGTTGCGGTAAACAGGGCAGCTTCCTCAGATACAAAGTGTTAGGGCTTGGATCAGCAGATCTTGCTTGGTCTTTAGTGCATACTAGAAATAAGAAATAAATGCCAGCTTAGCATTTGTGGCCAGAATTGATGTGTTTTACGGCTTAGTGTGTGGCATAAATTGTAACAGCTAATTGCTAGCTGTTTGCTACAGTTTAAAGCATGAAAGGAACTTTTTTCTTTGCTCCTTAACTTAAAGATTAGCAGGGTGCCATATCAGGAGACATCACATACACTAAAATAGCTAACTACTTATCTGCTTTAAGACAGCCCCTAGAGGGGAATATTGCCAGGACTGTATATAAGAAGACCACTTAATGAAATACTTATTCATATGGGACCAGAATGTGTTTAACTATAGTTAAAGGGCAAATGCTGAAGACTTCAAGACTTAATACAAACAAAATCAGGACTCCATAGAACAAGTAATAAGATTATAACTGATTTTATTAATAATGGTTATGATCAAGCACTATTACAACAAGCTAACCCTGAAGTGGTTAGTGTACAAAATAATACCGATAAACCATTTTTTTTTCTAAAACTGACAAATATATTTCCAATATTACCAAATATATTGTTCCCATTAGATTTGCCTTGCATATGACAGACAAAACCACTGATTAAAGGAGATACTTAAGAAACAACTGGAACATTGTGTATGCTTTTTATAAGAATTCTGACAAATTTAAAGCAAACAGATGTTATGTTGTTAAATAATGCAGGGCCTTTATTATTCCTACTATGTCCACTTCAAATTGCTAAATATTCAGCTTTAGGTGGATTTGATTCAGTAACTGATCACTTTATCAAGAGCTTGAACTCCATCCCTACTCAAATCATTCACCTTCTTCCTATACTTGATCAGACGGACTTTGCTGTCTAATTTCTAGAGAGGGAACCAAGGTAGTCTATAACAAAGGCAGTTGGAAAGGAAATATTTCAAAGCAGGCTTACTAGGTATGTGCAGAGAGAAGAAATGTGACAGTTTGATAAGGGGATAGAGGGTGGGTTATCAAACTGGATAGACTACGGATAATAAACATTGATGGTTCTTGTAAAGTACATAATTTCTGTATCTTATAGTCACATACATCCAGTTTGAATTGTGGGACAGATTCCCCAACTACCTGCTTTCTTTGGTGGAATTATAACAGGATGCCCTTGACAAATACAACCCCAAAGGAGTATCTAGATCTGGAGGTGATACCCAATTTATAATGTCTAGCAAATGTGTACAAAGTAGTCCAAGTTGCTTTTGTGCAAATTTCATCTACTGAAGAATTCTTGAATAAAGCTGTAGAAGTTGTCATGGATTTCCTGGAATGATCTTGTCTTTCATTTTTTTCCAAGTTAGGGGTCGCCACAGCGGAACTCTGGTCTGCTAATGATTGGCAGTAGATTTTTTTTTATGGTGCCGAGTTGCCAGCCCGACGCCAAACCTTCAAGGAAGGCACACTCATTCACGCATGCACCTACCTGCATGTCTTTAAACTTCACTCGACAATGGGGAGGACATGCAGACTCTACACAGAAGGCGCTCCAGCAAAGAATCGAACAGGAGAACCTCTTGCTGTGAGGCAACAATGCTAACCGCTGCACCACCGTGGCCTAAAGATTTTCTGCAGTGATATATACATAAAATAAATTATAATGAATATATATATTTAAAATGAATTTTGGAATGTGATGATTTGCTGTTCTTTGACTCAGTTTTGATTTATTTTAAGTCTTGAAGTCTTGCACATATATATTTTATATATGTATATATAAAATATATATATGCAAGACTTCAGTAAATAAATCATAATTCAGTCAAAGAACAGCAAACCATGTCATTCCAAAATTCATTTATCCACCTTTAAATCTTTTTTTTTTTTTTTTACAATCGTTATTTTGCCTACTCAACACCCCATTCTCCTGATACTTATGTACACTATCTCTATAGGGGGTTGCATTTCTAACCTTAAGCTTTTACAATACTTCTGGCCAGCTTTGCCATTCATGGGAGACTTTGGCTCTCTACTGAAGCATTAGGACATGCAATGTCAAGTCCAGAAATGTTGAAGAAAAAAGACAGAAAATACAGGAGGAGAAACAAAATACTGAACGTAGGTTTTCTCCTTTTATGTTGTTTTTTTTTTTTTTTTTTTTTTTTGCAGAGGGGCTTGCCCCCCTATGTCCCCTGATGTCTGTGGGGGGGGGGGTAAGCCTTTTTCTTAAAACTGCTTACATATACCAACTCTGAGATCTCCACACCTCAGCAAACATGGAATATTGAGAAATATTAATCTCTGACTTATTATATGTAAATCTAAATTTTCAGTCATTCAGTCTCCATGTTATGGGATTTGGCACTGTGAGTCCTGATATTGAGATTTTTTTTTTTTTATGTAAATACTTTTTGGTTCTTACCTTACCTGACCATAAGCTGCTTCCAGTGCCCACTCAGTCTCCAGATGCTTAAAGCCAAGTAATCCCCTGGACATAATGCAATATATTCAGGGGTGGAAAGGAGATCAGGGCTTTCCACTGTAGACTCTTACTGCTGCCAAGGAAACAATCCCACTGATCCTGTCACATGTATAAAGTGAGCAGTGTTGCAGCCACTGCATCCAGACCACCATGATGAACTGCACCTACAGGAAAACAACTATAAAAATGGGCAGAAAAACACTCAAATATTTTAATACTGCACAACAGCCACTATAAAGACACCAGCCAAAACATATGAACCACCAGCATACCCAAAATTCACAATGACTCCCAGAAAAAAAAACACCAGGCTTTTCAACACTGTCTGAACAATTTGGCACCAGATCCAGAAATCCATCCATTCCCATGAGCAAACAGAACATCAGACAGCCCTCCAGAACACAAAACACTGAACAAGACATCCATGAACTGCCAGGAATATACATCAAGGTAGGAATTAACACCACCAACACCTCACTCACAGCACTCAGAGGACCACTACCACCGAAAACTGGAGTAATTTCCACAAGGAAACTACCAGCAGAGAGATAGGACCTGGCAAGGGAAAAGGGACCACAAGCAGCTATGGCATTTTCAGACTGAGATCCTGAACAGATGAGGAAGGAGAAACCAGGACTCCTAGCAAAGCTAACTGAAGTTTGGAATCACTCTAAGAAACCACTAAAATAAATGAAATATGAAGTATTAAAAAATGGACTAACTTTCATTCCACACCAATACTATATGCTAGTCACAGCCATAATCAATCTAAAACTGTTTGCCCTAAAACTGACTGTAAAAATATTCTTTTACAACAACAGAAAACAGGACCATCTGGACCCATCTAACCCTGTAACCACTACAACAAATAGAAGAGGTCCAGTTTCTGCCCTCCCACTCCCCACCCTGTAAGCAACACCTTCGAGGTCAATATCAGAAACATTCCCAAAAAAAAAAAAAAAAAAAAGAAAAAGATTTTACACCTTAAACAAGATGGAGACCCAAGCACTCTGCAACCTCAGCAATGACATGATCTAAAGGATTTTCAAAGATGATAAAGGAGGAGAAATGTTACTAACAGATGCGAACTCCAACAGCAGCATGATTTTGAACCTTCTAAGCAACAGAAGTTACAAGGCCCTGCAGAAAAATCAAGTTGGCTTATCAAGACATTCTAGCCAAAGTCATGAACCTCAGGGAAGAAGGACTTATAAATTGAAACTAAATTCATTTCCTTATTGTAATACACCCAAAACTCCTGAATTTTTTGGGGATCCCAAAACCACACAAGAACATCAATGATCCCCCTTACAGACCTGTGTTCACCAGAGGAGGCTCCATCAAGAAACTAGTTTCTATCTACAAATTAAACCAGTAGCAAAGAACAACAAATCCTTCAAACTTGACTCCATGGGCCTCCTCAAGAAAAACAAGGACATACCAATTCAACAGAACTCCATCCTAGTGACCATAGACGTTGAGGCCCTGTATACCATACTACCATACAGATATCGTATCGAGGTAGTAACTGAGGCCTACAGCAAAGAATGGGCAACATTACCAGGTGAAACAGACATACTAGGCAGACTCCTAAACATGCTCCTCAAACATAACTATTTCCATTTCAAAGGACACTACTGTCAGATGACAGCAATCGTCATGGTAGCTACCATGGCACCCAAAAGCAGCAAATGGAAAATGGGAAATGGAATTTATCTATGATCACAGCACTGTTCATGCATGTGTTGCTACCTTTGTTTTATTGATAACATTTTAATAATCTGGAATAGCTATTTGGAGAAACTAAAGAGATTTTACAACCACATCAACAATTCCACCAACTTCCTGATATTTACCACACACTAAAGCCAGAAAGAGGTCAGTTTTCCTGACCAGACGATCAACAAAAATGATGTTACAATGGCTAGCCAATGATTTATATTGAAAATCCACCCATGTCAACATTCCTTCTACACAACAACAGCATGCGTTGTTTTGACTAAAAAAGGAACATCATACAGTCACACAGTCTATTGGTAGCAAGAGTCTCAAATTAATTGGAATCCTTCACCAGAAACATATGCAACCTACAAAGGGACTTTCGTACAAGGGGATACAGTCAAAAGCAACTTACACAGATATTGAACCCAAATATAGAGTACAAAATGCTCAATGACCCAGTCATCAAAGTCCATAACCACAACCCACATAGAGATCTTAGGGACATCAACCAACATCCCATGGAGAGCAAATGGGAGCTCAGCAAGAGCCTTTCCTACTCACTAGATTACCAAGAGATCAAGGAAGTCATACTGGATAACTGGTGCATCACCACAGAAAACAAAGACCTAAGTAACATACTTCCACATCAACCACAGTCTACCGTATGCAAAATTAGGAACACCAGGAGCAACACTGAGCATCCCGAGACTACCCCACAATCTGAAAATCAAGGAGGAACATACCTCTGTGGAGACTCCTCATGCGGCTTTTGTAAATATATGAACAACTGGAACAGCTTCTTCTACTCAAACAACAAGCCTTACCCAGTCCACTACTGTGGCAATTGCAACACTGATAAAGTTGTCTCCCATACCTAGTGCACCAAATGCCAGGCCTTATACATAGGACAAACATCAACAAACTTAAAACTAGGATTGCTTGTCCCTACTCTGACATTATATACAGAATCACCATGAACCCTATGGCAAAACACACAAAGGAGAGACCTGAACACTACCTGTTTAGGTTTCATGTAAATTGAAGATACACCTCTGAATGGAAGCTTCAAAGACAAACTTCAAAAGAAGGAATTAGAGTGGCAGATCAGACTCCAAGTAGAACAGTCCCCCAGTTCCAACATGACAGAGTCTATCAACTGTGTTCTGAACCTAAGAAAACTTGACCACAAGGTATAGTACTAATGGACCCACAAATTTGCTACAGAACTGCTCAGAACTCTGAATGAAACCAACAATTCCACACAGAACACCATGGCCAGGATCAATACTTGATCTACAACTGCCAAAGACACTTGTTTTATTTTTTCACAATTAATTCATTTGCTTTACGATTCTTACATTTCTTTGAATGCACTGTAAAACTATTCTGTTTCTTCCCTCTACAGGATCTAGACACCAGGAGCGTTAGCGATTCAGAACTGAATAGGTTAATCTTAAATGGTGGACCACGTGCCACCAAGCTCTTCTACTGGGAAGAACATCCAGGACCAGCCTTAGTTTTTCTTTAGTGTCTCTTTAGGATATATGGTGTCTACATTGTTGAGCTAAAGTATATCCCCACTACACCCATCGCTATTATTCGTTTCTTAATTATATTGCCTTATTTAACCCCTAGTGAACTAGATCACTTGTTTCCAGAGACTAAGACTAATCATTCATCTGTAATCCTCAAGACCAATAGGCTAATCATGAATGGCAGACTATGTGGCTCAAGGTTCCTCCACATGCCTATAATTGCGGGACCAATATTTGGCATTTCTCTGAATGTTTATATTGGCTGTACTTCCACTCAACATTATAATATGCCCACCACAGTCTGCCGATTTTGAATATCCCTGACAGACGTTCAATGATCCCATATGTGTATCTGTATCCTATAAGTCCTTGAAAGAAACCATGGTGCTGCCACTCTGTGTGGTGTTCCCAGCCATAAAACATGTGGCTTGGTGAGGTTTTACCTAGTTGCCCCTTCTCAACTTGTGCCTCACCTCCTCCAGCTGCACTGGAAACAAAACTCCTCTGACAAGCCTGCTCCACTCCCTATGCCACTGGTTGTTCTTCAGATATGTCCCATACAGCAACTGTAAGCAGTATCACAACATTGCAAGCTTTTCTACATGGTCCCACCATCTTCCTCTCAGATACCTAAGTATATCTAACACCCTCAGGATCCCCCCCTTTTAAGTCACCATTAATTTCTTAAATCAAAACTGCTTCCTGCTACAGTGATATATCTTTTGTCCATTTTGACTTTATACTTTTAAACTATAAAGTTTGTAAAGAGTGTTTTATGGAAACCAATGCCAAATGACATTTGGAAAATTTCCCTGGCTTGCAGTTAGACCTTTTTAACTCCTTAAAAGCAGGCTTAACACTTACACTTAGCATGCCATTCCCTGCTGCAAGACACATGCTTCATCCAGCTGCTTCCAAGATAATATAATTATAATTACGCTAACATAATAATTGTGTGGACCCTACAACCCCCTCCAGTGTATCTCCTGGATTAAACTTTGGTGGGTTCAGATTTTCTGACAGTAGGATAGTTTTTATGTAGCTAGTTCTGTATCAACATCTTTCCTTTGCCTTTTTAGTCTGTGTACTTATTGAACTTATTCATATTTCATCAGGGAATGAGCATTTTATTGAGATCGATGCATATTGCCATCCCTGACTTGCACTTCAGTCTGCTTAAACAGCCTTAACACTGCTACCTAGTATGCTGATCTCAGCTGCAAAACACGCGGCCCAGTGTTCAGCATTGTTCTAACTACTCATCTTCACAAGATGAATGCCAGGCTCCTTCATACTAGTCCCACATCCCACAAGCCAGCAATAATTAGTAAACAGGTGACAATGCAAGCCTCCTTACATGACTTCTTATATATTTCCTTACCCAAATTCCTCTTGTTTACAGGGATAGTTATGGATTAAAACAGCATCATAATGTTTTATGTTGTAGCGATATTCATTAATAACACCTCTCTTTTTTCCATATCAGACTATTAACTTTTTTACAGAGCTACTAGGCAGATCTGAAGAAGGCATTATATGAAAACACTGCAGAATTAGATGATCCTCAGTTCCTCACTTGGCTTAATAACAATCCCAAGTGATCCTGAAGCACTATAACACTCCTAGAAATTTAGGAAATAATGCCTGCCACTCAAGGGCATATGTTACCTAGATTGCATACTCATTGGTAAGCATTTAAAACATGTTTTTTATGTTTAATTGCAAATGTTTTTTGGAACTCTGACTTGAATGGCAGAAAGTGGCATGGACCAACATGATTTAGAAAGTTTCCTGTTGCATTTAATTGACTTTGGATGACAGCTATGAAAGAATTTTATTTTATTTTTTGTTTACATTTTAAGAAGTTTCTGATTGTAATTTTAATATATAAATATATATATATATATATATATATATATATATATATATATATAAAATGTCATAACTTATAGGGTTTAGTCACAAAATGTTATGCCTTAAAGGTTATGGTTGACAGAGTATCCACCCCAGCCAACAACGGCACAACCACCAAACTACCAGGGGTATGTCCATATCATAGCTCAGCCTTCTAAATTTGCAATAAATGCTTGAGACAACTCATTGTATGTTCAGTCATCTAAGCAGTGCTCATCTGCCTAATAAAGAAATCAATGATTTAAAAGAACTGATTTAAGATTCTTTCCTTTGTATTAATGTTAAATATTTATCTTACTTCGTGACCTCTTTTAGCTTGATTAGATTTCCACAGTTTTATTTCCAGCCTGACCGGATAACCGATAAGGAAAAGGACTGACATTTTGGAATCCATCTCTGACTCAGACTGAAGCAACTGGAAAGACTAAGCCAGAGCTGCCTCTGAGAAGGAGCTCAAGAGGACAGGCAGAACTAAAACAGGCATGTCCACATAACAGCAAGACAGTGAAACTCCCGACATAAGTGAAGATCCTCATCAAATCACCTGGCAAAATACAAGCATCTAACCCAAACCACAGACGAGTTAACTTTAGTTTTTGTTCTCCTTACCCCAGGATGCACAGGCAGTGAGACATACTCACATACTCACCCCTCCCCCTCCACTACCACTGGATAGCACCAACAGAGTTTTCCTATACATTCCAAAACATTAAAATCCATACATTTTGTAATCAATAAAAGTTGATAATTTTGTAAATACTCAAAAATGTTAAAATATTCCTTAAAAGAACAATACATCACAATCCATGTCAAAATGAATTAATAAATCCAAAAGTGTATTAAGAGGACCACAGAAACCCATATAATATATTTTTACAAATGAAACAATGTGTAGAATATAAATATGAGATAAAAAACACAAAAATTTCCTTTTGTAAAACTATCAAAAACTTAAACTTAAAACATGGCTGTCCATAATTTAAGGACTAGTGAACCTGATGTGTGATCATCCTTGGCTTGTAACCTGTGGTCCTTATTGCAGGGACAGTATATAGATGCCCTAAAGCACAGGTGGGTATCTAAGCCAGTCTAGCCTGCAGGTGCTGATAACTGGGACAACCGGGGAATGAATGGCTAAGCAAAAAGGCTCTAAGGTTGTTATACTAGTAACCTCCTATGATCATATGATCCCATTCAGTCCTGGGGTGGTGGCACTGAGTCTAATTTGTCATAATAACACTTTATGTTCTAATCTGTTCTCCCATGCACCTCACCTAAGGTCTAGGGTCACAATTTCTACAATAAAAAAAAGGTTCACAAATTTGGTGCACTCAAAAGTATGTTTGAACAGTATATTATTTACATTGCCACTAGACATGTTGTAGAAGGTTAGCAAAGTCCTTTTCTGAAGACTGTCTCTGTTTTCTCCACATAGAAGCTTGAACAAATAAAACATTGTGCTAAATTTAACAGTCCCTTACTACCACAATTCCAGTTCTGTAAGATAACAGTTTTAACACAAAAGGTATCCATGTTAACTTGGTCTCCTACTATAACAAATGAACAGTGGTTGTCTATGTACCTTTGTTCAAACTCTTCATGTCCAACTTGTTAATCTATTTTAGCAAATATATCAAATTACCAGCAGTTTTGAATACAAAAGTGGGCTCCCCCTTGAGATGTAAAACTTCAACATCTGCCTTCTTAATTTCCATTTTGTGTCATCAATATTTTCAGTTTTATTGCTACATGTATTATATTGCAGTACAAGTGTTCTGTCAAAGGTAGCTCCATCAGGGGCATCATTGTTATCCCTATTGAGTTTTATTCCCAAAAGTGGTCTACATGTTGTCTTCCTTTGCTCAGTTACTAGACCACTAATTTCTACAACCTGTTCCTTGGGGTATCCTTTCTAAAGAAATATTAGTTCCATCTTTTTCCTTTCAATATTAAAACTGTCATCATTAAAAACCATGTGGGCTAGTCAAATAAACTCTTTATCAAACCATTATTTAAACTAAAAGGGAGGAAACTCTGAAATGCAGATATAAATTTGTGAATGCGGGTTTCCTATAAATATTTCAGATACATCCATCATTAGTACTTCAAATAAATGTATCCAATTTTCCATTCTTAGAAAACTGATAAGTGAACCTAAAGAATATAGTTGTATCATTCAAATAATTTACAAATTCATGAATAATTTTATCAGATCCATTGCAAAGAAAAAATATATCAAGGTAACTAAAATATACCCTACAATAAGAATAATACTCAGCAGAGAAATAAACTTTCCCAACTTAGCATGACCAAGTTTGCAAACATGGGTACACAAAATGTACCCATGGCCATACCTTTCTTCTGCTAGTACAGTTTACCCTCAAAAAATATTAAGTTATCATCCAAAACTATTTCCAAACATTCCAGGAGGAAACTGATTTCACCAGAGGATAGGAGGTTACAGTTTGCTAAAGCTTCATAAAATAAGCTTTTCCATCAACTTGAGAGATGCAGTTAAAAAGGTCTACAACATCTACAGTTAAAAACATACTTTTATGCCATAGATCATTATTAAGCCTGCCTATGAAGTCCCAGGAATCATTCAAAATTTATCTTACATTTTCAAAAGCAGGCCTGAGAGATATAAATATACTTCAAAAGGATAAGTGTTTGAATTTTGGGATGTGACCATTGCTCAAAACTGGGGATTGGAAATATCCTTGTGTCCGTTAGGAATCCCATATATATAGTTGGAATAACCAAATTTGGGTCCTAAGGAAATTCTACAGTTTAGGACTAATTCCACCTTGCATCAAAGTGTCTTCCAAGTGCAAATCAATATTTCTAAAAACAATATTTACCTCATTTTTAAGTACAAAATCTACAATACGGTAGTAGTTAAACATCAGGTATCGGTGAGAAGTTTGCTGCATTATATAAGGTTTCATTTGACACAATTAAGTACCACATGAACTCCTTTTGGGGAATATTCTAACAGACACATTAAAATTATACATATCTTTCACTACAAATGAAAACAAATCACAGTATTTCACAATCTAATTTTTGACTCAAACCATTCTTGGACTTTTGTGTTAACTGCAGCAATGAAGTGCTGTCCCACAATGCTTCAAAGCAGACACACTACCTAAGAGCTTAAAAAAATACATTATTTATATTTACTTCCATATTTTATTGGGTAATAAGGCATAAAAATTTATAAAGTGGTTGTACTTAGGGACCGACTATCAGTGCAGAGTTTTCTAGTATCATATAAAATAATTTAATATCTTGGTAAAGCCCTGACTGCTGTCTGCTCCTGTCCCAGCGTCTTCTGCCTTGTTCCATATTCCTCCTGTGCTATTACCTGCACTAGTCTCTTGAAACCAACTTGCCTGTGGAAAGAATCCTATCAGAATCACTTCAGTGGCATCTAACAGCTTAATTTCCCTGCATCCTGTTTCAAGAAAAATAAGAAATTCCATATTCCTCCTGTGCTATTACCTGCACTAGTCTCTTGAAACCAACTTGCCTGTGGAAAGAATCCTATCAGAATCACTTCAGTGGCATCTAACAGCTTAATTTCCTGCATCCTGTTTCAAGAAAAATAAGAAATTCCATATTCCTCCTGTGCTATTACCTGCACTAGTCTCTTGAAACCAACTTGCCTGTGGAAAGAATCCTATCAGAATCACTTCAGTGGCATCTAACAGCTTAATTTCCCTGCATCCTGTTTCAAGAAAAATAAGAAATTCCATATTCCTCCTGTGCTATTACCTGCACTAGTCTCTTGAAACCAACTTGCCTGTGGAAAGAATCCTATCAGAATCACTTCAGTGGCATCTAACAACTTAATTTCCCTGCATCCTGTTTCAAGGAAAATAAGAAATTCCATATTCCTCCTGTGCTATTACCTGCACTAGTCTCTTGAAACCAACTTGCCTGTGGAAAGAATCCTATCAGAATCACTTCAGTGGCATCTAACAGCTTAATTTCCTGCATCCTGTTTCCCAAGAAAAATAAGAAATTCCATATTCCTCCTGTGCTATTACCTGCACTAGTCTCTTGAAACCAACTTGCCTGTGGAAAGAATCCTATCAGAATCACTTCAGTGGCATCTAACAGCTTAATTTCCTGCATCCTGTTTCAAGAAAAATAAGAAATTCCATATTCCTCCTGTGCTATTACCTGCACTAGTCTCTTGAAACCAACTTGCCTGTGGAAAGAATCCTATCAGAATCACTTCAGTGGCATCTAACAGCTTAATTTCCCTGCATCCTGTTTCAAGAAAAATAAGAAATTCCATATTCCTCCTGTGCTATTACCTGCACTAGTCTCTTGAAACCAACTTGCCTGTGGAAAGAATCCTATCAGAATCACTTCAGTGGCATCTAACAGCTTAATTTCCTGCATCCTGTTTCAAGAAAAATAAGAAATTCCATATTCCTCCTGTGCTATTACCTGCACTAGTCTCTTGAAACCAACTTGCCTGTGGAAAGAATCCTATCAGAATCACTTCAGTGGCATCTAACAGCTTAATTTCCTGCATCCTGTTTCAAGAAAAATAAGAAAGTATGTCACTGGTCTCCATAACCTGCTAAGAACATTGTGAACTATTGTATACCTTTTGTACCAAACCCTTTAAGGGTTATAACTTAGGCATTAGGCCAGGACAGCCAGCAGTCTCTACCCCCTCTTGCACTACTATCACCTGCCTCCTTACCTTCACTACATCTCCTATTTCTTGCAGTCACCCTCCCAGTTCTATAACTAGCTTACTCCCCTCTATCTCACCTGCAATAGTGGACCCAGCCACTAGGTGGCACCCTTTACCAGCTTTCACCTCTTGTTTTACCTTCGGCTCTCTTGTTTTCCTTAACTAACTTTTGGACCTCCCAGACCTTACCTTATACTCTCTCCTTACCCTTATTACTACTGTCTGTAACCTTCTCCATCTCAGACTCCGTGCTTATCTCTGCTCTTACCTACTCCTCACTACCAATCTTATCCTCAGTATCTAGCTCTGCTGATTGTTTCTTGTCTAACCATCTGACTACCTGTTTCTACCCTCTCTCCTTTATACCCACTTTCCTTGTATGCTTCGTCTTTTGTTTCCTAACCCATGTCCCTCATACATTAAACCTCTACTCTTCTGCTCTTTACTGTCGTATGTCTATTAGTCTGCTGTGAATCTTCCCTTGCCCCTCCCAGCTGTACCTGTCCCTCACCTTTATCTCCTCCCACTTCCATCTTTTTTATCCCTTGTATCCCATAAATACCCTTGGTCTAGTGTGGCGCCATCTTTAATATCTTGGTAAAGCCCTGACTGCTGTCTGCTCCTGTCCCAGCGTCTTCTGCCTTGGTATGTAGTAGCTACCTGATGCTATTCTTTGTCCTGCTAAGTGGAATTGTTCACGTATGTACCCTTATAGTTATTATACTTCTTTATATGTTAGCTGTTGAATGTTGTTACCTCTTCCCAAAAGATTGCATTTAGTAACTGAGTGCCTTTAGTTGTTATACTCTTTGGAAATTGTTTTTTAATTCTGTTGCTGCATATCTGTAGTCTGTAACCCTTGCGGAAGCATTTCTGAGCGTCCTGTACTCAGTGACCTGCTTTCTGCTCCATAATCGGCTTTTAGCTGTATGCCTCCCACGTGGAGCCACTATTGCGTATGCCCAAAGCTAGGCATTTGGTTTAAACCGTGTAAACGGCTTTCTTGTAATCTGTTATCTGAACTACGCCTGTTAAAGGCTTCTGAACAACGCTAATCTCAAGGAGCCACTATTACACACGCCCACAGTTAAATGTATGTTTTTAGACTTTGTTTGTATTTAGTTACTTGATCTATGCCTCTTAAAGGCTTTTTGCCCATCTCAAGGAGCTACTATTGCTTATGCCCACAGTTAAATGTATGTTTTAGCCGTGTAAACGGCTTTGTTTTTATTTAATTATTTGATCTAATTTGACTTCGCCTATAGTTAAATGCTTGGTTTAGCCGTATTAACGGCTTTTTGCACTATTTAAGCCAGTTTAAGGTTATTGGGTCCAACGCCACTCACAGGAAGCCCTTCCGAGTATATCTGACGATAACTGCTCGCAGTGAATGTGAAAACTGCTTGTGGTGGTTACGTTGACTGTTTTTAGCCCATGGAAGGTTTTTGGAGAAGCGCCTTCCATGTGGAGCCGTTCTGAGCACGCTTACATTAAACTGCCTGTGCTAAACCAGCAAACGGCTTTTGATAATTGCGATAGCTAAGCCGAGACACTCTGAACGTGTCGTTTGCCCTGCTCTCTCCAAATAAAACAGTTTGAAGTTAACTTTTCTTATTTTTACATACAGCTGGTCTCATAATTGCTCTGAATAGTTGGATTGGTTCCTAGAGCTGAACCGCTACTGCTGGCATACTCGCATTATAACTTTAATGCTTCTTTTAGCTTTTAAGGGACCAGGCAACCTAGCAGAGACTCCTCATGGTGTTGTGCTTACTCTATTGCTGCATCCTATACCTCTATAGTCTGGCACTGTCCTATTCCGGACTTTATCTACTGTATGTATTTTTCTGTAGTAACCTTCTTATTATAGATTACGTATCAAATATGATAAATGATTTGCTGAACCTATCAACAAAGCTTAGCTATATTATTGCTTGTTTTTAACTGCTGATTTTAAGATTGCTATTAATAAATAGGGTATGCTTTTTAGCTGATATCCTACATGTAGATGGTAGTCCTTCTGAGCCTGGAAACAGTGTCCTGTTTTAGTATTAATGTGCTGTACGGCTGGTTTAAATGTAATATCTACTGCTACTATTTCTAGGGAATATTTACATGCTTGCTTTATATGTTTAGTGTCTATGCTATCTGCTGTGACATGCTACAACATTAATTTGCTGAACTGTTGGTTTAAATGTTACATCTATTGCTGCTACTCCTAAGGGAATAAGTATTTGCTTGCTATCTATGTCTGTGTTTGTTTTCTACTGTGAAGTAGTACCAGTCCTACCTTTACAATTGCTAACTCTTTTTTTTTTTTCCCCTCCCCTACACCGCTTTGTCTCTTTCTCCCTCCTCTCAGTTCCATATTCCTCCTGTGCTATTACCTGCACTAGTCTCTTGAAACCAACTTGCCTGTGGAAAGAATCCTATCAGAATCACTTCAGTGGCATCTAACAGCTTAATTTCCCTGCATCCTGTTTCAAGAAAAATAAGAAAGTATGTCACTGGTCTCCATAACCTGCTAAGAACATTGTGAACTATTGTATACCTTTGTACCAAACCCTTTAAGGGTTATAACTTAGGCATTAGGCCAGGACAGCCAGCAGTCTCTACCCCCCTCTTGCACTACTATCACCTGCCTCCTTACCTTCACTACATCTCCTATTTCTTGCAGTCACCCCCTCCCAGTTCTATAACTAGCTTACTCCCCCTCTATCTCACCTGCAATAGTGGACCCAGCCACTAGGTGGCACCCTTTACCAGCTTTCACCTCTTGTTTTACCTTCGGCTCTCTTGTTTTCCTTAACTAACTTTTGGACCTCCCAGACCTTACCTTATACTCTCTCCTTACCCTTATTACTACTGTCTGTAACCTTCTCCATCTCAGACTCCGTGCTTATCTCTGCTCTTACCTACTCCTCACTACCAATCTTATCCTCAGTATCTAGCTCTGCTGATTGTTTCTTGTCTAACCATCTGACTACCTGTTTCTACCGCCTCGTCCCCTGGCTCACTCCGCTCCCCTCCCTACCCCCAATTCCCACCCACCCCCAGGGGTCCTAAACTTAAAGCTCCCTGCACACACCCCCCACTCTAATCATCCAATCCTCCTCCTTCCCACTCTAACTGCCTACCACACCCACCCTTACCCTTTCTCAGCCATATACTCACACTTATTCTATCTATTTCTACCCTTTATTTCTTCCACTTACACCTCCTTATTATACTCCTTTTACACTAAGACTTACCTCTTGTATTGTACTTCTATCTCTGTTTTACACCTATCTCTTTTCTTTCCTACATTGTTCTATACTTCTACTCTACAATAAAATACACCTTTTACTTTATCCTCTCATACTTCTCTTACCTTTTACAAACACTTCTACTTCCTCTATGGCTCCTTACCTGCCAACCCAGATTGTACTCTCTACCCTACTAGTTTCCACCCTATGCTCAATTTACCTCCTATCCTCTATGAGAAACCATTGTATGTCCAACCTTTCAATCCACATAAACACACTACAACATTGCTCAATCCTCTAAATTCATATCCATATACTTCTTCTACCCCTAACTATCAACTACCTAGATTCCACCGACTGTCACATCTCAAATATGTCTTGCCTTCTGATAACAAAACTAAATTTCTAACCTTTCTAAAATGGAACCTCACTATGAAACCTATCATTCTTAACCTTCAAGCTGGAGATATCCACCCTAACCCTGGTCCAACTTTCTCCTCTCCCCTAATGTCCATACCCAAACTCAATAACACCTTCCTAATAGGACATCTTAATACCCAAAGCATAAACAACAAAATACCCTACGTGCATTCCCTCCTTCATTTACACTCATTTTACATTCTCTGCATCTCTGAGACCTGGCTAAAGCCCTCCACTAAAGACACTGAGATTACTCCCCAAGGCTACAATATGGTAAGACTTGACCGTCCCAACCGTAAAGGTGGTGGAGTTGCAATTCTTTATAAAAATCATCTAAATATTCCTACCCTTCCTGCCTCTCCAACTCAAGATAGCAAGGTAGAAGCAATAATTTCTAAACTCCAATTAAATTCCAAAAAATCCCTTTATATTATATGTATATACCTACCACCTGGTAATAACATACCAATCCTCGAAAATTACCTTAGCTGGATATCTGCCACATATCCCCAAGAAACTATCATCCTAGGTGACCTGAACATAGACTGGAATAGCATTACTGCTGATAATCCTTCTTCTCATATCAACCTCCATGGTTTTATCCAAACCATTACTTCAACTACTAGGCTCAACAAACATAGTAATAGAGAAAGCATTTTAGACTGGATTCTTATAAATAAAGTCAAAGATAGTTACAAAGTAGGAACTTTGCCAGATGATGTTAGCGATCACTCCTTAACATTCATAACAAGGGAAAAGGCTGATTGTGTAAACCCCTGCATTACAAGAAACATACGCACCGTCAAACACTTCAATCCAGAACTGTTTCAGTCTGAACTTAGTGCATGTAATTGGAACCCCTTAAAAACACTCCCTCTTGAAAATGCAGTAATATACTTTAACTCTACTTTTTTATCCATTCTTGACTTACATGCTCCTGAACGTAGCATTAGAATTAAATCTAATACTGCCCCCTGGCTCTCCCATGATACCAAAAAACTTATTCTCACTAGAAATAAAGTCTGGGCCGCATGGAGATCACACAGAAATAACCCTGATCTTCTACACTTCCGCCAGCTTAGAAATCTAACCAAAAGGCAATAATAGCTGATAAAAAGAAATTCTACTTCAATCTACAACAAACTCACCATAATAATTCAAAACTTTTCTGGTCTTCAGTCAATAGACTCCTCTCCCCAGGAAGTTCTAAAACACCTTCCCCACTTAATGCTGATCCTGATACCCCTCAACAAACTGCAGATGCTTTTAACTCTTTTTTCACTGAAACTATACAAGCTCTTGCTAATCAATTGAACGCTAATAACTCACACCCAACATGTAACTTTATAAACTCTGCCTTTAAATTCTCTCTACATCCTATCGCTACATCTTACATACACAGACTCCTTCTCAAACTAAAACCTTGTACCCCCTCTGCTGACAAGTTACCTTCACTCTTTCTACAAAAAGCTGCCAAGGCTATCGCATATCCTATTTCTATTCTCATAAATAGGACAATCAAAGAAGGTATCATCCCTGATTTATGGAAGGTCTCTCACATCATCCCACTCCATAAAGGGGGTAACTCCATTGACTACTCTAACTATAGACCTATTGCTCTCCTTTCTCCATTGGCCAAAATAATGGAGAAATGTATACACCATCAGCTTGTACAACACCTCTCTCTCCACAACATCATAGCCAACTGTCAACATGGCTTCAGACCATATCATAGTACTACTACTGCCCTCCTTTCCTTCGTAGACACTATTAACCGGAACCGTAACAACAACCTACTCTCTTCTGCCATCTTCATTGACCTCTCCAAAGCATTCGATATGGTTAATCACTCTTTATTAATCAATACTCTGGAATCCCTATCTTTTGATATCCCTGCCATTAGATGGTTTACTTCTTATCTCACTAACAGAAAACAAGCTGTTCTCTGGGATAACCACATCTCCTCTCTTTTGCCTGTTTCTATCGGAGTTCCTCAAGGCTCTATTCTCGGCCCACTTCTCTTTTCCCTCTTCATTAATGATCTCCAAAATATAATCCCTCAAGCTACTTGCATTCAATATGCTGATGATTCTACACTCATCTGCTCTGCATCATCCACCTCAGAACTTAGATCTCATACTCAAAAAGTCTTTAATACCGTCGAAACATGGTTCTCTAGTCGATTCCTCTTACTAAATGCTAAAAACTAAACTCCTCCTCTTCACCCCACATCCAGGATCCCCTTTAAACTTCACCATCTCCTCTAACACTGCCACTATCATCTCTCCTGACTCTACCACTAAACTGTTAGGTATTACAATTGATAATAATCTCTCTTTCAACCAACACATTAACAACTCCATAAAACTTGTCAATAGGAAAATAGGATCCTTATATCGTATTAGACCATTTCTAACACCTTCCTCTAGAACTAGGATTGCTCACTCCCATCTGCTTTCCACTCTTCTCTATGCTTCTCCCATTTTCACCAACCTTAAGAAAAACAACCTTTCTAAATTGGCTACCTGCTATAATAACATTGCTCGCTTCGCTACAGGGAACCCCTACAGAACACATCACTGTCTCAACCTGAAACCACTAGGCTGGCCAGAATTTCAAAACTATCTTGTAATCCAACAACTCACTATTGCCCATAAAATTCTGTACCAACCTACAAACACCCCTATACTCTCTCAACTCATAATCCCCTATAATAATCTTAACTCTCTTCGCTCCTCCAGTAAACTATTGGCTAGTTCTATAAAATCAAATAACACTGCTGGTGACTCACTTTTTACCAATTCAGTAGGTACAAAATGGAATTTACTTCCTAGCAACATAACAAAGATTACATCATTACCTCTTTTCAAACAAAACATTAAACTGCACTTCCAAAATCACTGGCTGTGTACCTGTAGTAAACCTGATTAACTTTCCACTACTTATACTCTACTTCAAAATTATCTCCTACTTTTACCTACTTACTTGCTCCCCTTTCTATAGCTAATCACTTCTAATTTCCCTTATTCTTAGCCCTCTTTTCTCTTACTTCCTACCTGTATCAATATCTTACAAAGCATTTTTAACTTTATACAATGTCTTTGGACTTTAACTATGTGTGGTAGTAATTA